>NW_020664409.1:76237215-76297671 GCF_002925995.2 Terrapene triunguis
AGCCCGGGCAGCAGCCTGGATCAGAGCGGGGAGCCCGGGCAGCAGCCCAGCTAGGAGTGGGGAGCCCAGGCAGCAGCCCGACTAAGGGGGGAGGGGCTAAGAGCACAGGCCCTCAGCTCCAGGTGGAGGCTCCTGGCTCCCAGCTGGGCTGCAGCCTGGGCTTCTAGCTCCCCACTCCCAGGTTGTGGACTTGAAAAACAGCAGTAAATATAGCCCAGGCTGTACGTCGACTTAAGTCTACTTCAGTTTGTAGGGTACACATGCCTTTAGACTATTACTTTTTTCAACTATGGCCTGTTTCTTGTCTCACTCACACCAGCTTTACAATGGTGACACTCCACAGAAATACATGGTGTTAATCAATTTACAAGAATGTAAACGAGAGGGGAATAAGGCTTGATGTTTGTGACATGGCATAAAATAGTGGATTGATCAGCTGTATTCGTACGTAACTTAGGTATTCAGTGAAAATTAGTATTTCCAGCGTTCATACTGAACTTATCAAATGACATGGCTAATATCACAATGCTTGTAAAATTGTTTTTTCCTTATACGGAATGCTGATTCACCAGACTGATTAAAATCTAAAGCTCTCTTCATATACTGTCCTGCCACAACTTACCTTACAGCTTGAAGCAGTGATCATAGAAGGAATATGGAAGTACTTCATATCCTTATTTCTGAATTAGGTCATTCTTTGGCACTACATACTAATACTGTAAATGTAAGAATTTTAATCTCTTTGTAGTGGAGTCAGAAAAGTAAAAATTTGATATAAAACACAGAGATTTGATTCATCTCCATGTCAAGATAATAGTCTCCTAGTGGTGAATTTATGGTTCTGAATAATTAAAGGAAAAATGAGTTCCCAAGAGAATAATTTTTGAGGCTAAGGTGGCGCTGGTAAATAATGAACCCATGTAACTTGTTGTGGCATCAGGAGTTATCTATCTCCTGTTCTCACCTATCTGAGAATCCGAGGAAGAATTTTGTTTTCACCCAGTTTGATTGTTTATTGGTGCCATTGTTAAAATTTAAAATGTAACCACTAGCCTGTCCAAAATGCTTATGGATGAAGAATCCAAGAAATGAGAGGAGCAGAAGGCCTACGTAGTAATATAGTCTATCCCCCTATTAAAGTAGGATTATTACCTACAGGAAATTTGAAATTCAATTTGAATTTTTGAAATTGAAAAAACTAACAAAAAAAAGTAAAGAAAAATGTCAACAAAATTCTCATGATGTTTTTTCTCTATTTTTTGACCAGATATATTGCTGTCAGCCAGTCAGTTCTACTTATACTAGTTGTTCCTTGGAACATCTGCCTCTAAAGTCAGGATTTTTTAGGCAGCCATGGAAGGGGAAAGCATGGGAATCCTGCTGTCATGGAAGGAGATGGTCACTTAGGGAACTAGGCAGCGCTACTGGCCTCTGCATAGTCAACTTTGGTGTTTGGCCTGGAATAGATGTGTGGTTTCTCTGAACATGCACTGATATAGTGGGTCAAAATTCTTTTCAACTTTTAAAGAAAGTTTAAGAGAAAACTGGGGTTGTATATTTTACCCCTTTACTAGTTTTCCCCATAAAGGAAACAATCTAGCCTGGTATTTTCAGGTCTCCCCACTCTTCTACACTTGTGAATTTTAGTACAGCCTCTCAGAATAGCATACCGAATAGATTTCCTAATTCCACAACACTTGATTTCTTGAAATCTAAAGCCCTTGTATTGTTCAGTTCTATTATTCTCATTTCTTGCTATGCAGATTTCAGGCAGCCATGGTGTGACCCAGGGAGCTCTTGGTGCCAACTGGCAGAGGGGATAGGGAATGCATAGAGTTTTACAGGGGTCCTCTAGGTCAGATATATGTATAATAGTTCACCAAAAAGTGATAATAAGGTCTCTACTGAGAGCCATTAGCCCACTGGTAGTCATAATCATTGTGAAATGTATGTACAGATAATATTTAAGGAGTCATATATCTATATTGAAAATTATGTTTTGAGGTCTTGGATTTAAAGCCGGTCCCCAGGAGGTAATTTGCCTCACACAGGTTCCTTTTAGGCAGGAGATAACAGAAATTTATCTCCCTTTCTGATCATTTGTATGTTGTCTGCCTCAAAAGGAGACCTATTTGCATACAGACCCAGTGCCAGTCAAAAGGTTGCAAAATCCACAGGAGAGAAAATCTACAGGAAGAAACAAAACAGCAGGAGTGTCCTGTTTATGAATAATTACAAAGGCTTTGTCTACACTGCAACCTGGACAACAAAACTTTTGTTGTTCCAGGGTGTGAAAAAAACACACCCCAGAATGACAAAAGTTCTGCCAACAAAAAGGGCTGGTGTGAACAGCGCTTTGTCAGCAGGAGAGCTCTCCTGCCAACAAAGCTACCACCACGCGTTGGGGGTGGAAGTTTTTTGTCAGCACGAGAACTCTCTCATGCCGACAAACAGTGGCTACACTAAGCACCTTTTAGCGGCGCGGCTGTAGTGGCACAGTGCATCGTGTAGACATAGCCAAAAGAAGACTTGTATATCTGGAGGTGGGGGGTGGGAAAAGGCACACAGTGGGTCCTTCACCTGGAAAGCAAGCTGACAGCATGCCTGTCTCATGATCCTGTTGGAATTCCCTTCCAGACCTTTCTACTCGGCTTATCCAGAACACCTCGTGTAATACTGGAAAAACATTTTATCCGGGTCTCTGGGATCCAAAAAACTCAGTTCGACTCCACTCATCACTCAGGTTACTTTGCCCACGCTAGCTAGGCCGAGACACAGGGAGTTTAGGCATAGTGTGATACTGTACCACATTTCCAGTTCATGTCACATACTACACAGTTTATATATGTCTTTCCTAGCTATTAACAGCTATACTTGCATGTAAAGACCAATCACTTTGCAGATTGCATAAGGCAAGATTATTAGTTCTGCTTACTTTAGTTTATTTAGTTTCTTACTCCCTTTTTTACTAAAAATATATTCACAATAGTTAGTTGTTTCAGCAATTACTTGTTCATGCTTGTTCAGAAGTTACTTGTTCAGGCTTGTCTTGTCTTAACTTGGGCCTGCTCATGTCAGCTAAGTTATCCCTACAAAACCCAGCCAACTTGTTTGCAAAACCCTGCAAAGATTTTGGGCCTGCATCACTCTACAAGACATGAGATTATCTAGTTAATTAAGTCTGGCTTTAGACTGCACGTTATGATTTTATTTCATATGTAACCATTTGCTATTATTTGAATCTCTGTATTTTGGTAGATAAACTTCAAAAAAGAAGGAGCATGTGGCCAGAACAAGATTTTCTAATGACCCTTGGTTCCTAGAAATCCTCACAAAAGTTCTGGCTTGAGGCCAGAAAACCAAAGCGAATGCATTGCCTTAGCAACTTAAATACTGACCTGTAGGAGTTGTGTTGCAGTAGCTCTCTGCTCAGGATTCTTCACTAAACATTTTTTCACAAAATCAGTAAACTCATCAGACCAGAGCTCCGGCTTCCGGAATGTTGGCGGTGGATTCGTGGGAATCATAAAAATAGCCTAGTTAAAAAAATTAAGACAAAAATAGAAAGGTGAAAAAAAATCAGCAAAAATCATAACACTGTAGCCAAATAAACACATGGCTTTCTCCACTTTTTTTTTTTTTTTTTTAAATCAGACTGAGAATCTGGAAGACAAATTTTAACTGGTCTAGAATTTCCAATATGATTGAGATTCAGGAAGCAAATCCATCTGCTACCAATGCAGCTATTTCCCATTAGATTTCCTCTATTTAAATTGTACCTCATTGAGCACATCATTCTTTATTTTATCTATTACTGTTATCAGTCTCGAGAGAAGATTTTGCCCTTTCAGAACCTCTTAGCAGAAATTAGGGCACTTCCTGGTTCTGCAGATATATCTAAAAATATTGCTATTGAGAACCAGATCCACTTCCCATCTCTTAAGTTAATTTCAATTTTGTACAAGCAAAATTGCTGAAGAAAGTCAGATCAATCCTATTTACTTTTGCATTCTAAAATATTCAGGTGTAATTAAACACCTTGATTCTGCCAATGTGATTTGAAACTAATTCTAAAAATGGATAAGATGCCACTGAAGGCACACTGCAACAATAAAATGTAAACAAAATCATGTCACTAGCTTACTGGTATGAAAAGGTCTTATAGAAATTGTGAAAATGGCAACATTTTATCCTATTTGTTGAAAACCACATACAGAGAAATTCTCCAGGTAGTACTCCCGGGGGAATTCTGCACCACTGCACATACGCAGAATTCATGTCCCCTGGGGATTTTTTGCTTCCCTGCAGAAAAATGACTTCTGACAGAGAAGCAAAGGAAAGTAGCAAGAACAGTCGTGGGCCCCTCCCCAGCAGCGCCAGCGCATCATTTCAGGTGTTCAGAGTGGGAATGGGGATGGCCTGGCCAGTGGCTCCTAGCCTGCACTGGGCTCAGCTGCTAGTCTGGGCTGGGGAGGACCGGACTTCCTCTTCCCTTGCAAGGAGCGGCCAGGGCTGTGGCCGGGGCTGGGACTGGGGCCAGGGCATCCAGACCCCCAACCCTGCACCCAGGCCATCCCTTACTTAGCCCTCACACTCAAACCCCACCCCAATGAGCCCCACACTCCTGCACATAGACCACCCCAATGAGCCCCCCAAACCCAGATTCTTATCCCACAGATCCTCAACCAATTGCACCCAGACCCCCACCTCACCAAGCCCCACTCTCCCCTGCTGAGCCCCCCACACCCAGATGCCCCAACAAGCCCCATATTGCCCACACACAAACCCTCCCTGCTGAACCCCAACCACCTTCACCTGGACCCCTCTACAGAGTCCCATTCCCCCTGCACCCAGAACCCACCCCCAAGGCTGTGTGCATCCATATGCCCCTACACACCAGGACCTCCCAGTAAGCCACCCACACTCAGATTATCCCACACAGAACCTTCTCACCCCACACCTGGATTCCCCCACACTAAGCCATTCCACACTTGGATCTTGCAGGGCTAAGCCTGCCTGCCCCACACCTGGATCAGGGGCCAGGGCTGGGTGTGTGTGCGAGACTGTCCCTCTTGCTCGCTATCTTGGTGCAGCTGGTGTAGTGGGGCAAGGCCCCAGCCCTTGCAATGCCAGGGTCAGGTGCAGCCTCACCGAAAAGTCTGTGTCCCCAAGGGGAGGGGGGAAGGAATGCAGGGTGATAGTCCATCTTCATGCAGCCAATGGCCTGTGCTCCCCTCTGCCATGCTGGAACCTCCACATTTATTTATTAACAAATAAAATATGCAGAATTTTGCAGAATTTTAAAATATTGTGCATAGAATTTTTATTTTTTTGGTGTAGAATTCCCTTAGGAGTACAGATGGGGGGGGAGGGGAAATCACACTATATGTCCCTTCTTTGTTCTGTTTAAGTCCAAGAGATTTTGCCACTGATTTTCATGACCCTAGATTTTACCCTAACTGAGGAGCTACCTGCATAAGAGGAGGAAAAGAAAGATTAATAGACACCTTTCTGAGGTATTAGTCTGAACTATCACCCTAATAAGATGGGGGGAAGTTTTTAATCAATGAAGTGCCATATATTAATATTAAATACGTATTGTGACAAAGTTCCTCCTCTACCTTGGTGGGTCCTGCGCTTATTTGCGGATTTGCTCGCTTCACAGATTCACCCTGTGGATCAGGAAACAGTCCAGAGACCTTCCCCTCTGGTAGAAGCTATAGTCCAGGTCAATTCCTCCTGTGTTTGATCAGGAGTTGGGAGGTATAGGGGGAACCCGGGCCCGCCCTCTACTCCGGGTTCCAGCCCAGAGCCCTGTGGACTGCAGCTGTTTAGAGTGCCTCCTGGTACAGTTGCAAGACACCTACAACTTCCTGGGCTACTTCCCCATGGCCTCCTCCCAACACCTTCTTTGTCCTCACCACCGGACCTTCCTCCTGATGTCTGATAACACTTGTACTTCTCAGTCCTCCAGCAGTACGCCTACTCACTCTCGGCTTCTTGCACACCTCTTGCTCCCAGTTCCCCTCACTCACACTTCCTTTCCTCTGGCTCCCCCTGGCTTGACTGGAGTGAGCCCTTTTGTAGCATCAGAGGGGCCTTAATTAGAGTCAGGTGCTTAACTGCCTCACCTGACTCTTAGCAGGTTAATTGGAGTCAGGTGGTCTATTAGCCTGGAGCAGCCCCTGCTCTGGTCACTCAGGGAACAGAAAACTACTTATCCAGTGGCCAGTATATCTCCCTTCTGCTACTCTGCTGTTCCCAACTGGTCTGGGTCTATCACAGTATTTCATAAATTACTGTATAGAATTACAAATAGTTGCAAAGATAGCAGCACACGGTGTATTAAAAGACCTAAGGTTTAAAAAAAAAAAAAAAAGTCATTATTCACTTCTCAAACCAGGTTCAGTTGGGATCACCACTTTTCCCCATGTAAGAAGATGGGGTCACAAAAACATAGTACTCATTCATTGTAACCATCCTACACAGATAAATGGAACTTTTGAAGAAGGGGAAGAAAAAACAAAATGAAATGACCACAGAGTGATGTAAAAAAAAAGAGACAATTTATTCTTACCATCTACATAGCATACATACCAACATTTGAAATACTGCCGGGAGGGGAGAGGAGAGAGACATTAATTTGAGATTTTCAGCATAATCCCTGAACATATTTTTGATGGTCTACGAAAGCCCAGAATCTTGTTCAAACACCTCAATCTAAAATTAAACTCATATTCTCAAGAAAAGCTGAACATATGTTGAATTTGTACAACCTAAATATTCACTATAATTTTCAGAGAATAAATATTTCAGTACCAAATAACTGATTTCAATTCAAATACTTGTATTTTATAGATCAGT
The DNA here is from genome assembly GCF_002925995.2 of Terrapene triunguis. Classification (NCBI taxonomy): domain Eukaryota; kingdom Metazoa; phylum Chordata; order Testudines; family Emydidae; genus Terrapene; species Terrapene triunguis. The sequence continues at coordinate 76,244,080 of NW_020664409.1, forward strand.
TCATTATTCACCTAATAGGAAATGTACAGTAACAAATCTGGCCATTTGGTTTAACAAAAGTAATACTCCTGCTGCCATAATTCAAGTAATTTTTCTTTATTTTCTTGGAGAGGGGTACCCTACTCCAATATAAGGTATCCCCAGCCTGGCACTTGAGCTCAGATGCATGAAAGTAGTACTATGCACTACTGATAGGCCTCCACGCTGGCATTAAACTACTAGTTTGCAGTACCAGACTAATTGTTTATCAGTATAAATGAAGTACTGCTGCTATAAAGCAAAGGATGACAAACTCAGCTGCTTCTGTCCTTGAAGGTAATGATCTCTTTTGAACTTTGAGCTGCTGAGTTGTAGTCTTATCCCAAGATAATCTTAAACTTAACATGTAATTTCTGCAGTAGCTATAAGAAACACAAGGATAAAACGGTCTACTTGTAACTATTGTTTATATAGTATCATCATAAAATGAGCTAAAAATATACATCTCCTATTTGATCATAAGCACTGAACTGTGACACACAGAACAAACAAGTCTAAATATATGAGCTATCATATTTAGGGGCAAGGTTATTTTAATTAACTATATAGCAGCTATGAATCATATCAAAGAATTTACTTCTTTATAATCAACAAATGACTGACCATTTATTCTTAAATGGTTAACAATACAAGCTACCAAAGTAACTTATATATATATAAAAACTTAAACTTAGGCTCCTAGATCCATATTTAGGTACTTAAATAAAAATGGGTAATCAGCACTACTGAAAATCAGGCCACTTATTTAGGTTCTTAAACTTGGATTTAGAACCCTAAACAGTAGGCTCCTGTTTTTTAAAATCTTGACCTATTATTTCTCCTGCAATATTAGTCTGCAAAACAATTTTAGATGCACTTTTGTAATACAAAAACACTGTATAAAGACTATGTGAAATACTGTATATGCAGTACAAAAGTACATATTCAATTAAAATACAAGATCATGGTTTATACTTCGGGGGGGAACATGAAATTAAACTGTAAATTGAACCCCATCTCAATATAGGAAATACTAAAAAATAGTAGATTATTTTTCGAAAGAAAAGAACAAGATGCTTAGGCAGACAAATTATATACATACATATGTCAGTCTATATAATTTTATCTGATCTCAAAAACCATTTTGATGGAAGAATGTTAATTCTAAAGAAAGATTAGCTTCCCAGTTTATTTGTGTCTACACAACATGTTGCTTAACTACACATTTTACCATAAATCAAATGAAAAATAAATCTTCTCTAAATTCTAGTGTTCGTTCAAAACGTTGGTCACTTCCTTTTCCCAGGGCTTATACAGCTCCGTTCTTTTTTCTCTTCTCTAACTGCTCCTTCAGTCTCCTTCAGTCCTTGTTGGTGTACTGCGTGGCTCCACCTGAAGTCTTCTTCTCATCTTCATACCTTGTACTCACGCCATAGATCATCTTGTTCACCCCTTGCCCTCCCATGGCTTTAACTATCACTTTCATACACATACATACAATTGAATCTATTACACATACATACCCCTGGGCAAGTCACCCTTATCTAACGGGTATATCTATCTTAGCCACTTATATGACCCCCATTACTGTAAAATCAGAGAATAATCCTCTTCACAACATCCCTGAGGTAGGAAAGCACTATTATGTCAATTTTACATGTGAATCACTGAGATACAGAAAGAGTGAGGGAACATCTACACTACAGAGACTATACTCGCATAGCTACAGCAACATAGCTATGCCAGCATAACCCCATAGTATAGATGCAATGGAAGGGGTTATCCCATTGTTGTAGGAATACCACCTCCCTGAATGACGATTGCTTCAATAGAACCATTTTCTGTGGACATAGCTGCATCTACACTATGGGGTTAGGGTTAGGTTGGCATAATTACATCAATCAGGGTGTAGATTTTTCACCTCTCTGACCAATGTAGCTTATTGACCTAACTTTTAAGTGCAGACCAGGCCAAAGTGACTCGTGCTAGGGCAGACATGAAGTCCGTGACAGAGCAAGAAAGTGAATCCCAAGCCTCCTGAGTCTCAGGCTACTGCCTTAACCACTGGACTATTTTTCCTTTCTTCATAGCCTCCTGAATGATTTGCTATTATCTCTAGCTCAACATATCTAAACAGAGTTTATTTTCCTGCTAACACCTCTCCTCTAAATCCCTTCTCTGTTATTAACTTCACAATCCTTCATATTAACATAGACTAGCAATCTTGGAGTCACCTTTGACTCCTTTTCTTCATCCCTCACATCCAGGTTTCTCACTTACAGTCTTTAAAAGACCTTCTCTCAATCCCAACTGCCAAATCATTAATCCAACATGCTAATTACCTCATACCTTGGCTATTGTAACCATCTACTCCAGGGTTTCTCAAACTTCATTGCACTGCAACCCCCTTCTGACAACAAAAATTAATACAAGACTTTGGGAAGGGGGACCAAAGCCTGAGCCTCACTGCCCCAGGTGGGGGCACCAAAGCCAAAGTCCGAGCCCTGCCACCCCAAGCGGGGCTGTGGGAGGGGGGCAAAGCTGAAGCCTGAGCCCCACCACCCTGGAGTGGGGGCCAAAGCTGAAGCTTGAGGGCTTGAACCACGGGTGGGGGGCTGTAACCTGAGCCCAGCTGCCCAGAACTGAAGCCGAAGTCTGAGCCCCGCCACACAGGGCTGAAGCCCTCGGGCTTCGGCTTCAGCCCTGGGCAGTGGGGCTCAGGCTTCGGCTTCGGGCCCAGGCCCCAGCAAGTCTAATGCCACCCTGGCGACCCCATTAAAAGAGGGTCGCGACCCACTTTGGGGTCCCAACCCATAGTTTGAGAACCGCTGTCTACTCCCCAGCCTCCCATTTTCCCATCTCTCCCTTCTGCAATCCAACCAAAACATGGCTGACAACCTCTCCCAACCTTCCAACCCCATCTCACCTTTCTACTGCCTATTACTGCCTTCACATCTTTTCCGTATAACGTTTAAGCTTCCCCCGTTCACCTTCAAAGTACTCTGTGATTTGGCTTCCTCTGTTTCCTTTCAAGAAAATTGGAGAAACAGAACTAGATGCAACTCTCAAAAGATAGGATAGAAGATATCTTTAAACACCTCGGCAGATCTCATCCTACATTTAAAAAACATCTTGGCAGATCTCATATCTGCCATAGGATAGAGGATATCTTTAAACACCTTGGCAGATCTCATCCTACATTAAAAAAAAAAGTATTATTTTAACTTGAAGAAATTTTCACCAGTTTGTGTCTGGCTGCCCAGTGGGTGCACAGAAAGCACCTTTACATTGTGCCCTCATCTCCTCCTATATTCCCACTCCCTTTGCTTACCCAATGTATCACTCTTAGCCACTTTCTTTGGCTGTGCCTCTACTTAGACTTTTTTCCTAAAATTTCCCCATCATTATTACCACTAGTCCAGTTCCACTGGCAGTAGCAATGGTGGCAGTGCTAACATTGACAGTGCTCCAGGCAGGTCAAGATAACAGTAGTTAACATGTTAGCAGCTGCTAGCACCTTATATACACTAGTCCTCTCATCACTGCTCCCAGTGCTTGGGCTAGTAGCAGCCCAGTGGTAGCAACTGAGAGAAATTTTATTGGAGGGAGGGGGGAAATCTTAATTAGACAAGGCCTTTTTCCCACCTCATTCCTATTTTCACACCCTGTATACCTGAGAGAGATTCCCAAGTGACTTGCCCAGGTTTCAAAGGAAATACAGGGCAGAGGTAGAAATAAAACTCAGGTCACCTGACTCCTACTCTTGAGTTTTAATCATGAAAGCATCCTTCCAGGTATTCTATTTTACAGGCTAAGAGATGTCAGAGTACAAACCTTTGAGTTTAAGTTAGTCTTACTTTTCTTCAACTTAATCTGTGTTGGCCTTTGTCTTGTCTATAAAAGAGATTCCATCCTGTCCTGAACTGACCTTTCCAGTTTTATGCCTCCAGTTCAGATCTACAAATAATAGATATTTAGGAATATGTTTTCATACAGTGCTTTGGGGCAAATTCTGGCCCCCAGCTGTGGAATGAGGATTTGTGGAGCCTCTCCCCAAACAACATTTTATAATGCGGGAGGGTGCAGGATAAGTCCAGAGGATACACCACTATGCAGAACCTTTGACAATCCGTCTCAAAGTGGGGAATACATTGGACCACCTAATACTGAGTTGCTACTACAGCCATTAGACTGAACTAGTCTTTGCTGTGACTGAGTGGGATCTCCTCTGCCCCCCTACACAACTGCCCAGGTCCCAGAACGTCTAGTCAGCCCTGTGCTGAGCTGAGGATTTAGTCCTAATAGAGAGGATGGATATGCATCTGATTTTTCCTTGATTATATTTAGTATGCCAGCAATATAAATGAAGTCCAGACTGAAACCATTTTTTAGCGAAGGTTCTTTTACGGATGATTTTATTGGTGTGATAATGTAATTAGTAGAATTAGGATATGCCACAAGAAAAATGAGAAACCTCATACATCACGTGGAATTTCTTCTTCTGAAAATTTTTGTGGCTTATTCTTCCTATCATTCATGATGACACACCTGTAAATTTCACACAACCTAAGAATACATCACATACCCAGCAGCAGTTTAGCAAAGGAACCGCACCTTTCTGTTTTGTTTTCTGCTCTGAGAGCAGGTTAGGTATATTGTTTGGGCTTGAATGCTGGGTGACTGCCATAGAGCCTTTTGGGGTGTGTCTACACTGCACTAAAAATAGCAGCATGGATGTTGCTGCTCAGGCTCTCAAGCATACCTGACCCTCTGAGTCTAAGCCAAGGGTGGGCAAACAGGCTGTGTCCAGCCAGTGAGACCTTTTAATCTGGCCCTCGAGCTCCTGCCAGGGAATGGGGTCACGGGCTTGCCCCGCTCCACACAACTTCCGGAAACATCAGCATGTCCCCCCTCCAGCTCCTACACATAGGGGCAGCCAGGAGGCTCCGCACGGTGTCCCCGCCCCAAGCACCATCTCTGCAGCTCCCATTAGCCAGGAACCGCGGAGAGGGGACATGCTGCTGCTTCTGGGAGCTGCTTGAGGTAAGCACTGCTCGTAGCCTGCACCCCTGACCCTCTCCCATGCCCCAACCCCCTGTCCCAGCCCTGAGCCCCCTCTCACCCTTCAAACCCCTCAGTCCCAGCCTGGAGCACCCTCCTGCCCCCCAAACCCCTCATCCCCAGCCCCACACCAGAGCCTGCACCCTCAGCCAGAGCCCTCATCACCCCCCCACACCCCAACCCCCTGCCTCAGCCCGGAGCCCCCTTCCCTGCACCCCCAACTCCCTGCCCGGAGCCCCCTCCCACACTCTGAACTCCTCATTTCTGGCCCCACTCCAGAGCCCACACCCCCAGCCGAAGCCCACACCCCCTCCCGCATCCCAACCCCCCAATTTTGTGAGCATTCATGGTCCACCATACAATTTCCATACCCAGAAGTTTGCCCACCCTTGGTCTAAGCTCAGGTGGCTAGCCCAAGCCTCCACTGGTGCCACAACATGCAGACTGCTATTTTTATCACACTACCTCAAACCAAGCTAGTGCATGTCTTTCTACCAGGGCTGGGAAGCACTCTCCCAGCTGCAATGTAGACATACCCTCAGTTTACTGTCAGTTTGCTTTTCTTGTCACTATTTCCCCAGTACAATTGGAATGTTATTGAAGGTGTTTGGTAGTCATTTTTCTACATCTTGGTTGTTTTGTCATTTTTTGATATTGGTGATGTTGTGAGACATTTTGCCAAGTGGAATTAACAGGAACATAAGCCTTTCTGAAAGGAACAGTGATTCACAAGGACTGTTAGGAGCAAGGTATCCTTAGGCAATGTATGAAGTTATTTTTCTTTTGGCTGTTTTGGCATTGCCTACTTATACTAATTACATTATCACTTCAGTCAACAAATTTCCAAAAAATAAGCATATATAACATTCTTATGGAGATGCTGAATCACTTCAGAAAAAAATCAATTGCCTTTAAATAATTAAAAGAAAAGTAATCTGGGATACTGTAACAGTTCTTCCTTAAAGGTGACACCCAATTTAGTGAAATTCCATCAGCTTTAGAAATGTGACCCCTAAAAACCAGGCCCCTCAGCACACTAGCCTTTTAAAATTGTACCTATTTTCTTCTTTGGGACCCACCTCATAGAGCCTTGCTGCATCTTCAGTGCAAAATGATGCTGCAGCAATCTCTAAGCTGGTAACAGTAAATTTAGCCACAGAAACCAGTTGTGGTATAGAAGCAGACTATAGGGGTAGGAGAAAAGGGTGGATTATATAAAGTTTTTTGTATTTCAGAGCACATAAATGTTACATGCAAGAATGAGGTAGAGGATGCAACTAATTACCAGCTGGCCAGGGAGTGCAGGGAAATAATTACCATATTTGCCTCTGCAAATTAAATCATCATCAAAGCAGAATAAAAACTAGTTTCCTCTTTCAGAAGACTTTCACTCCACTAGTGTCACAAATGCCAATATTGATTAAACTAAAGAAGTCATTATTTTCTCATGATGGAAGGTGCTTCTCATTGAAAGTTATATGTCACTTTATACAGTATTTAAAAAGGACAGTATCAAGTAATTTAGCCCAAAATATAGGTTTTATAACATTTCTGAAGAGTTTAGTAAAATCCTTCACACTCTCACTCTCTACATTTAATGTAAGCATTCCCCAGAACTGTTTTCATCCTAAATCAAAACCACATCCAGGAAATGAAAAGGACAAAAAACTACACTTGTCTGTTTACAACCGAAGATGAATGAAATTCAGAATACTTCATCAGGTCTTGATCCTACATCAGGATCCCTAGCAAGAACACCTGCCCACTTAAGTATAGCGCCACCAATGGTTTCAATGGAATTTAAAGAGAAAAAAAATTTAGTGGAGACACAGAGTGAAACAAGTGAACATCAATGCAAATTTTTTAAAATGTTTTTGAGGGGGGGAAATGTATATAAACAAATAATTTAACATATTCACCCAATTTTATGTGCCTTTTGAACGTTTTTTAAAAGTAACAAATGACAAAACATACAAATTAAATAACATGGTATGGTATCAAAACTGTACTCAAATTGCTTTAGAATGACAAAAATATCTAACCTTAACACTAGTAGCAGAGTTTTTTACAACTGTTACCAGTAGTTTAATACCCATTAACTACTGTAAGCTTCTCTTTGGAATGATGACCTTTGGATGCTGTTTAAAGCAAAGCATGATGTACTTAAGATGGTAAAGTAATAAAGCAATAGACACAGAGAAAAGGAAATAAAGATAATGGAAACAATAGTCACATGATTAAGAGCAAAGATGGGTTATTAAAGGATAAGCAATTTATATTGAACCACACACTTAGCTATTGCCAGTAAATTCATAACATTTTGACAGTGTTACAATAAGTCAAGAATGTAAAGATCTTGATCTCAAACATTTTGCAACAGTAACTGTAATAGTGCAGTTGTAAAACTACTGTACAGAATCAACCTTCACCATCTTTTATGCTGCCACTTGTAACACAACTGCCATCAAAGTTTCATATGTTACTTGCTCCTACTGCTAAATGTGATATTTTGACTGGAATCACAACAACAAATTTCTTTTAAATTTCAAAACAATATTACCAATATGATTCTGCTTGCAGTAGGTCTCATTATAATGCCCAGTATGGATGACATGAAATAGCCTATATTCTAAAATAACAAGTAAATTTTGTTTGTTTTTATTATTTTTTGAGTAAGTATATCATATTATGAAACCCCAGGCCCTGACTCAACTTTCTGGTTCTGGCAGGGATCTGGGACAAAGCTGCTTTCATGACTTAAGGGGCAGAACTTACCAGAGTAGCAGCAATTCACCAGTCAGGCAAAGTCCAAGCTACTGCTCTTGATTGACAAACAATTTTATAACATGTGCAAATTTTCCACCTCACTATTCAACCCTTTCCACATCATTAAATATATTAAACACCGCCAGTTCCAGTACAGCAGTATCACTTGGGCCTGGTGATTTTTTGCTCTTTATCAATATGCCCTAACTCCTTTTTTGACACCTTGATCTCTGACAGTATGTCATCTTTATTACCTGAAAAGATGACGCCTGGGGTAGGAATTGCTCCAACATCCTCTATGGTGAAGTCTTAAGTAAAGAAATAATTTAACTTCTCTGTAATATCTTTATTTTCCTTAATTCCTCTCTTTACAATCTGGAAGACCAGCAGATCCACTGAGTCTCTCCCAAGAACCCTTCTTTCAATATTCTTAAATAATTCCTTGATATTTTATTGTTTGTTTGCTTGTTTGTATTAGTTTGTCTGTTTGCATTAGTGTATGTTTGGTTATTTGTTCTTCAGATTTCAACTTTTATATTTTCATCTTATATTTAAAATAGCACAATTTATTATCCTTTCTATTGATTTCATTTGGGCTGGATTTCCATTTTCTAAAGGGTATCTATATGGCTTAAAAACATATTGAACTTTGCCATTTAACTATACTGTTATATTTTTCTTCATGCTTCCTTTTTGGTTTAGGTACATACCAGGCCAAATTCCAAGCTCAGTTACAATGATATAAACATTCCTTGAAGTCAATGAGATTGCAGCAAAGTACAGATCACAATCTGGTCCTCACTGTTTCACACATCATCACGTAACTTAGATTTACCTTAACCGGTATACTAGTGCTGTTGCTACTTGTGAATGACTTTTAGAAAGGAAAAACAGAACTTATCAATAAGCTCTTTAAAAAAAAAAAAAAAGGTAAAATGTTCAAAGCTAATGAAGGAACCTGGATAAAAGGCAACAGGGAAATTATTCCATGTTGCTAGAGATAGGAAAGTAAAGGAACCTGCCCTAAGGTAACCACGTAAAGGTCTGGAACATATAGGCAATCAACTTTGATGTGGAAAGGTTTTTAGCAGGCATATAATAATAAATAATAATAATAATAAATTACAAATAACCCACAGGAGGTATAAAATCATGCAATTATTTAACAATTTATATGTATACCACTTTGTCTATTACAAGTTAACAGAACATTACAATAATCAAGAATGAAAAAACAAAACCATCAACAAGAAACCTGCCAAATGGGGTCACAACACAACAGTGAATGAGAGCAATGTGCCTTACATGGAAAAAATTATCCTTAACAGAGCTGAAATGAGCTTCAAAATTCAGACAGCCAATAGCACTATTTCATAGCAGGTCCAAGAATAAGAATAACCACCAAGAAGCAACTTAAAACCGGCTACAGATAAATTTGATGTTGCTACTCTGAAAAGTGAATCAACTTAATCCTAAAACTGAATGAGGAGAACTAAAGGAGTCGTTGAAGCAGTAATGAAATTAAAATATTTTACTTTAGATGCAAGAAATCTGATGCAGTCTGATTTTCTTACCAAAAGTTTCACTGGATTGCAGACTTACAAGATATTTTTGTATGTGCTGCTGGTTTTCACATACACTTTTGTAATATAAAACTTCATTTTGATACTGTCAGGGGACACCTGCTCTCAGAGTGATTCCAAGATTGTAAGCAGGACCGGCTCCAAGCACCAGCTAAGGAAGCAGGTGCTTGGGGCGGCCAATACAAAGAGGCGGCACTCCGTCCGCTATTGGGGCAGCCCGTCCGGGTCTTCGGCGGTAATTCGGCGGCGGGTCCCTCGGTCCCTCTCTTCCTCTGCCGCCAAAGTGCCACTGATCAGCCTTTTTTTTTTCCGCCACTTGGGGCAGCAGAAAACCTGGAGCCGGCCCTGATTGTAAGTAGGATAAATACAGCTCCCTACTACTGTAAGACCTTGCAAAATCCTGCACTCTGCTGAGCCACATGAAAGTGAAAAGTTCTCACTCAAAGGATCCATAATTACCTTGTATTTGCAGTCAACAAAAAACAGAAGATGCTTAGACAATGCTACCAATTGCCCTGTTCTCTAACCAGATTTAGAAAAACATAAAATCACTTTAATGCTACTTAAGAATCAAGTTTAGGCAGCTAATACTATTTTGAACTGGGACCTAAATGACAGAAATAATGAACGTTATACAAGATCATAGTCCTCAAGGTAATACAGTGACAGACAAAGCACTGATTAAGAGCATTCCTCTCTCCACGGTGAAACTGTGTTGTATATTACAAAGTACTTTATAAGAACAAATCATGCCACACCAGCTTGATTTCCTTCTTTGACAGGGTAACTGATTTTGGTGGATGGGGGAATGTGGTAGATATAATATACTTGGACTTCAGCAAGGCTTTTGACACAGTTCCACAAGATATTCCAATAAGTAAGCTGGAGAAACGCAGGCTAGACAGAACTACCATTAAGTGGATACATAATTGGGTAAAAAACCGCAAACAACGAGTAACTATTAATGGAATGATGTCGGATTGGAGGGAGGTCTCAAGTGAGGTTCCACAGGGATCTGTTCTGGGTTCTGTGTTATTTAACATCTTCATTAATGACCAAGATGTAGGTATAGAGAACATACTGATCAAGTTTCCAGATGACACAAAGTTAGTGGGGGCTGCCAATACTTTAGAGGATGGAGCTAACATTCAGAGGGGTCTTGATAAATTGGAGAACTGGACTATAAACAACTAAATGAAATTCAGCAAAGATAAATGTAAGGTGCTACACTCAGGGAAGAAAAACCAAACACAAATACAGAATGGGGGATAACTGGCTTGGCAGCGACACTGCTGAGAAGGATCGGGGAGATATGGTGGAACACAACCTCAACATGAGTCAGCAATGTGATGCTGTTGAAAAAAAGCAAATGCAAATTTAGGTTGTATTATCAAAGGCATAGCATGCAAGTCAGGGAAAGTGATAGTACCGTTCTACTCGGCACTGGTTAGGTCTCAGCTGGAGTACTGTGTTCAATTTTGGTCATCGATGTATAGAAAGGATGTGGAGAAACTGGAAAGGATCCAGAGGCGAACGACAAAGATGATCAAAGGGATCGAATGAAAGCCATATGAGCATATGGGTATTGGTACCTGGGCCAGTATTGGGGCCAAGAAAGTGTCAGAAGAACTAGAGGACTGGCAGGTATCGGAAGTTGGCTCCTGCTGTCTGGTATAAGGGGTCAGTGACTGGTGGGCACAGTAGTATTGGAGGGGAGCATGTCTCAGTGCCCCTTAAAATGAAGGACTCCAGTTCCTTGGAGATTAACAGATTATCATAAAACAGGAATCTGGAGGGTGCCAGAGGGCTATGGTAGTGGATAATCAGAGCTGGGGCAGTAGTAGACTCCTAGCCAGAGATGGTAACTGAGCTGGAGTTGAGGACAATACCTAAGAGTGGCTGTCAAAACAATATCTCTGTGCTTCGAACACATACAACTTGAAGAAAGAGCTGAAGTTTGGTGAGAGGATGCTCTATGGCTCCAAGAGAATGTCCGTACTGGTGCCAAGTCTTTTGTTTTAGACAAGTCTCAATGCCTGGAAATTTCTGTAGCCAGTACCAGGATGCTGCTTCTCGGCGCTGCTTGCTGACAGACTTATCAGGGTAGAATATCTTCGTAGGCAGTACTGACACATCAGTGCCCGGGTCTGGTGGAGCCTCAGCAGTACCCACCATGGGACACAAGATGTCCCTGGATTCAGCTCTAACAAGTGAAATACTCCTTCTTCTGGAGTTCCTTTCAGGGGAATGAGGTTCTCTTTTCTTAGACTGCTTCATCTCCAAGACAGCCTCAGTCATAGGTACAGGTTGAGAGGATGAGGCTAATGGGGAGGGCTGGGGGCAGGGAGGAGAGACTCGGACCCCACAGGTCTTAGGGAGCACTCCATCAGGAGGAGCTTCAATCTCACCTTTCTTCTCTTTGCAAGATCTGCTTTTAAACCCTGTACAAACCTTGCCCTTTGACTGGACATATGAGTTTCCGAGACAGCTGGAGTGCCCATCACTAACATCACTGGAAGTTAGCCTGCTGAGCAAAGGAACCAAGAAATCAGTCCCAGCAGGAGACCAGGGAGAAGAGGGGATGGTACTCCTCCCTTAATCACAAATCTGTGCCAAAATTAAATTAATAAATTAAAAACTAAATACTAAAACAAGAAAAGAAAAGAAAAGCTTCTAGGAAGCAGCAGACAGTGCAGTTTCTCCATCTTGAGCTGCCGGCAGTTGAGAAAGAACTGGAGACACGGTGTATCCACTCCTCCCTATGCACCTTCGCTGTGGAGTATGAGGATGTATAATGCGCAGGCATGGACCTGCGGATACTACTAATTTCAATCTCCAGTCAAGAGTGTATGGGCACATGCACACCCTATGGTGGAGCACATATAGAGACATATATTCGAAGAAGAGCCCATAATGTTTGAAGGCTTACAAAAGAAGAAGATTTTCAGGATGGATTTAAGTGGAGAGGAGAATGTCAGGGATAGAATATGCAGGCCATTCTAAGCATAGAAGCCAAATGAAAGAAGATATTGGAAATATTAGGAGAGACAATATAAGAAGTAGCATCTCTGGTGGAGTGAAGAGGTGAATTAAGATATAACAACAAAAAAGAGCAGATATACAGGCAGATGACTAAAAGCTAACAACAAACAAAAGTAAAACTTACTCATTTATTTGCATTGTCTAAGCTGTGAAAAAATACAAAATGTAAGCAAACATCATAAACAATGGTAAGTAAAGAGATAATATAAATATGAAATCTAGTCAGTTTTTAAACTTAACAGAGTTAAGAAGTTACATACACCATGCCTGCCCTTATGTTCTTATGCCAATATTTGTGGTTCTGCAGTTAAATTTAAAAATATGTATTAACCAGAATACCTTTTAACATGTTTGAGCTGAAGCATAGGGATTTCTAATATTTTTTCCTAAAATTAAACTGGGCTAAAACGAAATTATTCACCACCGTAGGTCGAGAATTAGCTAAGGAAGATTTTAGTCAATGACAAAAAGTGATCGGGTATTATTAGACAAGTATGCTTCCAACCTCTCTACTCCTTCAAGTGACGAGGGATAGTGTGCCCAGTGGAGGTTCTGGAGAAGGGGAAAAACCCAGAGAGGCCCCTAGTGCCCTTTCCCCATCTTACACACCCATTGTACATCCATAAGTAATTGTCCTTAACTAATCGATATTGTCTCCTGTAACTCACAAAACATTTAAATTACAGCGCATTAATTTTATTGTTAGATTAATGTAAGATTGATCTACATCATTTCCTGATAATAAATGTAGTTAACAGGTTAAATTCAGTCCTCCTTTTCCACCCCATGCAAGCCACAGTGCAGACCAGGGGGTTGCATAAGCAGAATTTGGCCACTGCGTTTTGAATCACCAAATGAAAAAGGTAGCATTGGTGATGCATAGTATTACTTATACAATGACCAATTAAGCCTACATTTTAAAACAACACTCATTTTAATCAAATTGGATGATCTAATTACAAGATCAAAGTCCCAGATATCATTAGAATTGACATGTCAATTCTTTGTAGGGTTACCAACTTTCTAATCGCACAAAACCGAACACCCTAGCCCCGCTCCTTCCCCGAGGCCCCTCCCCCTGTCCCACCCCTTCCCTGAGGCCCCGCCCCCACTCACTACATTCCCCCTCCCTCAGTGGCTCTCTCTCCCTCACCCTCACTCACTTTCACTGGGCTGGGGCAGGGGCTTGGGATGCGGGAGGGGGTTAGGGCTCTAACTGGGGGTATGGGTTCCGGGGTGGGGTGAGAAATGAGGGGTTTGGGGTATGGAAGGGGGCTCTGGGCTGGGACAGGGAGTTGCAGTGCAGGAGGGGGTGAGGGCTCTGGGGTGGGGATGGGGAGGAGGGGTTTGGGGTGCAGGAGGGGGCTCCAGGATGGGGAGGTGGGGCTGAGGGATTTGGAATGTGGGAGGGGCTTTGGGTTGAGGAAGGGGTGTGGGGTGTGGGAGGGGGTACAGGCTCTGGGCCGGGGGTGTGGGCTTTGGGGTGGGGCTAGAGATGACAGATTTGGGGTGCAGGAGGGGGCTCCAGGCTGGGGCCAAGGGATTGAGAGTGCAGGAGGGAGCTCTGGGTTGAGGCAGGGGTTTGGGGTGCAGGAGGGGGCTTCAAGTTTGTGGGGGCTCAGGACTGGGGTAGGGGGTTGGGGTTTGGGGTTGGGGCACCTTGGGCAGCTCCCGGTCAGCAGTGCAGTGGGACTAAGGCAGGCTCCCTGCCTGTCCTGGCTCCGTGCTGTGCTGCCGAAGTGGCCAGCAGGTCCGGCTCCTAGGCAGCATGGGGCACGACGCTCTATGTGCTGCTCTCGCCCAGAGGAACCGCCCCCCGCTCCCACAGGACGCAGTTCCCAGCCAGTGGGAGTGCGGAGCCAGTGATTGGGGTGGGGGCAGCACACAGAGCCCCGTGGCCCCTCTGCCTAGGAGCTGGACCTGCTGGCTGCTTCCAGGGTGCAGCCCGGTGCCAAGGCAGGCAAGGATTAGCCTGCCTTAGCCCTGCAGCACTGCCGACTGGACTTTTAACAGCTCGGTCAGTGGTGCTGACCGGAGCCGCCAGGGTCCCTTTTTGACCGGGCATTCCAATCGAAAACCAGACACCTGGCAACCCTAATTCTTTGTAGCTCTTTGTTCTCTTGGTAGATGTAACCATTATCTCTCTGCAACAGAACACGATATATATATGAACCATCCAAAACCAACATAATGGCATTTAAAAGCAACCTGACAAACTCAGAGTCGCAACAAAGGTAAAATAATACACCAAAATTCCAGAAAGCCTGAGTAGTGCAGAAAAGAACTTGTTTCAGACAATGTCATTTTTTATGGCGAAAGAATTAGTGCCATGATTTCATATGTTCCATGTACAAGATAAAGAAGATTCTTTCAGAAAAATGGGGAAAGAAATTCTGAAACAAAAAACAATATCGAAAAATCCAACACATTATTTATTTATTTTTTACATAAAAGGTGAAATGAAAGTCTGAACCAGATTTGGCTCCCCATATCTTCCGTTTTTATTTATCAAATAGAAAAGTCTTTCCAACTTTCTCCTTTCCTGTATGAGACCAAAACTATGTGATGTTCTGTTTGCATTACAATTATACTAATTCAGTGCAGGTCACTTGCTTTTTACTGAGTCCAGATGACATTTAGTAAACTAAACATGAGCCAATTAGGTTTAAAAAAAAGTTCTGATTGCCCTTGGGTAGGTCACACAGTGGCTACGGAACACAATTGCCTGAACTGCATTTTGGCTAACACCAAACATAAGGCTGAAGCTAATAACTTATACCTCTGCATTCCTCCTAGATTTCTCACGTTTAAATATACCATTTAAAAGTTTTTTCTCCCCCTCAGGAGACCGATGAGGACAGCACAATTATGAACTATTGCTATTTTCCCTTCTACAGCTCAACTTAAAAATGCATTGTTTGTAGCTACTAGAATATTAGCAATGTGGTTTGCACTTCATTTTTAATATCCCAAGTGGCTAACTAACCTTTTCAAGCCTGTTGATTTGAACCTACTACAGTACAAAAGAAAAACATAGCACTGGAGATTTAGTGAACACTAAAAATAATAGTCTAAGCCTCTACTGTTCCTCCAATAACATTTGTATTTTTAAATCAACCTGAACTTCCATGTAATTAGGCATACAATAAGCTTTACTGATAAGGTAGACCAACAGGCTCCAGAAAGGGAAAAAAATCCTGAAGCTTAGATCCAAGAAAGAAACAAGCAATAATGTCTTTGTCAACACGTTATTAGTGACAGAGTACTTACCTTTTTCTGGAAAAAACTAGGGCTGTTGATTAATTACAATTAACTCATGTGATTAACTCAAAAAAATTAATCGTGATTAAAAAATTAATCGTGATTAATCACAGTTTTAATCGCACTGTTAAACAATAGAATGCCAATTGAAATTTATTAAATATTTTGTATGTTTTTCTAATATATTGATTTCAATTATAACACAGAATACAAAGTGTACAGTGCTCACTTTATGTTACTTTTGATTACAAATATTTGCATTGTGAAAATGACAAACAAAAAGAAATTGTATTTTTCAATTCAACTCATCCAAGTACTGTAGTGCAATCTCTTTATCATGAAAGTGGAACTTTCAGATGTACATTTTTTTTTTTTTTACATAACTGCACTCAATAACAAAACAATGTAAAACTTTAGAGCCCACAAGTCCACTCAATCCTACTTCTTGTTCAGCCAATAGTTCAGAGAAACAAGTTTGTTGACATTTATGGGAGATAATGCTGCCTGCTTCTTATTTACAATGTCACCTGAAAGTGAGAAAAGGCATTTGCATGGCACTTTTGTAGCTGGCATTGCAAGGTATTTACGTGCTGGATCTACTAAACATTCATATGCATCTTCATGCTTTGACCACCATTCCAGAGGACTTACTTCCATGCTTGTTTAAAAAAATGTGTTAATTAAATTTGTGACTGAACTCCTTGGAGGAGAATTGTATGTTTCCTGCTCCATGGTTTTACCTGCATTATGCCATATATTTTGTATTATGGTAATCTAGGATGACGACCCAGAATATGTTGTTTAATTTAAGAACAATTTCACTGCAGATTTGACGAAACACAAAGAAGATTCCAATATCAGATTTCTAAAAATAGCTACAGCACTCAACAAAAGCTTTAGGAATCTGAAGTGCCTTCCAAAATCTAAGAGGGACGAGGTGTGGAGCATACGTTCAGAAGGCTTGAAAGAGCAACATGCTGATGCAGAAACTACAGAATCCAAACCACAAAAAAGAAAATCAACCTTCTGTTGGTGGCATCTGACTCAGATGATGAAAATAAACATGTGTCAGTCCACACTGCTTTGGATCGTTATCGAGCAGAACCCGTCATCAGCATGGACACATGTCCTCTGGAATGGTGGTTGAAGCATGAAGGACATAAGAATCTTTAGCATATCTGGCACGTAAATATCTTGTGATGCCGGCTACAACAATGCCATGCAAACACCTGTTCTCACTTTCAGCTGACATTGTAAACAAGAAGCAGGCAGCATTATCTCCCGTAAATGTAAAAAAACTTGTTTTCTGAGCGATTGGCTGATCAAGAAGTAGGACTGATTGGACTTGTAGGCTCTAAAGTTTTACACTGTTTTATTTCTGAATGCAGTTATTTTTTGTACATAATTTGTACATTTCTAAGTTCAACTTTCATGATAAAGAGATTGCACTACAGTATTTGTACTAGGTGAACTGAAAAATACTATTTCTTTTGTTTTTACACTGCAAATATTTGTAATAAAAAATAAATATAAAGTGAGCATTGTACACTTTGTATTCTGTGTTGTAATTGAAATCAATATACACCTCTACCCCGATATAACGCTGTCCTCGGGAGCCAAAAAAATCTTACTGCATTATAGGTGAAACCGTGTTATATCGAACTTGCTTTGATCCGCCAGAGTGTGCAGCCCCCCACCCCCCCCAGAGCACTGCTTTACCATGTTATATCCGAATTCGTGTTATATCGAGTCGCGTTATATCGGGGTAGAGGTATATTTGAAATTGTAGAAAACATCCAAAAATATTTAAATAAATGGTATTCTATTATTAACAGCGCGATTAATCATGCAATTAATCACAATTAATTTTTTTAATTGCACAATTAATTGTGATTAATTTTTTTAATCGCTTGGCAGCCCTAGAAAAAACACTAAAACATAAGATGACAATTAAAATTTTAATTTACTAAATACAAAGGTCAAATTCAGACTTGGTGTAAATGAAAGCAACTCCACTGAAGTCAATGGTATTATTCCTGCAAGGCCTGAATTTGGCATGAAAAACTTTTTCCATGTTTGAAACATTAAAATATAATTTAATGTAAAATGTTAATAAATGTAATAAATCCCTTATTATTATATTACTGTGTGCCCAGGCATCCTAGTCCTAGACCAGGACAACACTGTGCCACTTGCTGTATAAACGATAAAAATACAGTCCCTGCCTCAAGGAGCTTACAATCTAAATATAAGACAAGAGACAACAGATGGATACAGACAGGGAAGTACAAAGGACACAATCAGACAATACTGGTTGGCTTGATAGGTAGTGTTCACAACACCCCAGCAGCCTAACCTTTCTCAAGTTTTCTGTAAGTATTGTGGTAAAGGAGAGTGTTGAACAGGGATCTGAAGGTAATGAGGCAGATTATAGGATGTACACAGGAAGCGCCTCCCAAAAGTGTGGGGAAGCCCGGGAGAAAGTATGAAGGTGTTAATTTGAAAATTTAACAAGCGAGCAATGATGGCATGATGGGTTGATTGGAAGCGAGCCATCAACAGCTCCATAACAAATGAGATATGATAGGTAGAGTGGGGATAGACCATGAAAGGCCTTGAAAGTGAAGACAAGCAGCTTATGTTTGATGCAACAAAGAAGGGATGCAAACAGTAGGGTGTTGTGGTCAAAGTGATGGGCTAGGAAAACAATCTTGGCAGCAGCATTTTGAATTGTTATGAGTGGGGCAAGATGTCAAAAGAGAAGGATACAGAAGTGACTAGAGATGAGCACAAACAATCCCAATCTTTGGAAAAATTGAGATCCAGATCTGAACTTTGCCTCTCAGACCCATCTCTAATGATTTCTGCTAAAACACACACAACACAGCTAGAAAGAGTTTTCTTTATTCCTACATAGCAACCTAGAGAAGATTTCATGTACCAAAAATGAAGGAGTTATGTTTGTTTTAGCAGTCACTCATTTAATATAAGCTTTTTGGTCTCTTAAATTTGGGCATGCTATTTAGAACCATACTAAAACTGGAGGGATGCAAAAGGCACTGTCTGATGGGGATGTTCAGGTATGCTTCCCTGAGATTTAGTGAGGAGAGGAAGTTCTCTATATTAATACTACTGAGGTTTAAATGGAGGTTACTTACTGTAATCAGAAGTTCTTTGAGATATGTGGTGTGATCTGTATTCCACACGTGAGTACGCATGCACACCATGCGCCCAAATCCAGAGATTTTAACAAGCACTGTCCGTTGGCCTGAACATATGCAGTAGATCTCCTCATGTTCCAGAGCACGGGTATAAGAGGCAGTGTAAGTCAACATCCTCTCAGTTCTTCTTCTTACCACAAATCCAACCAGATCCAAAGCAGTGGGGACAGAGGGAGGGTAGTAGAATACAGATAGGGACCACACATCTCAAAAAAAGTCCATGGGTGATTGGTAAGCAGTATTCACACTGGAGGTGGATACAAGGAGGCCAGCAGCAAAGATGCATGCAAAACTACAGATCCCACCGTTGCATCCACAGCAGAGGTCTGGACCACTGCATAATGTCTAGCAAATGTATGTATGGAGCTCCAGGTGGCTGCTCTTCTTATGTCATGCATCGGGACCTCCTGCAAGGATGCTACCGTGGTGGCTTGGGCTCTTGCGGAGTGGGCCATTGTACAGTCAGGCTGAGGAATGTGAGCTAGCCTGTAGCACTTGATAATACAGCCTGAAACACACTTAGAAATCCTTTGAGAGGATATAGCTTGACCATGGGATCTTTCTGCTGTAGTGATGAAGAGTCTTGGAGAACTTCTGGTGGGTTTGGTTCTATGCAGGTAAAAGGCTGGTGTATGCCTGATGTCAAGGGAGTGAAGTCTCTTCTCTTTGGGAGAAGCATGGGGTATTGGAAGAAAGACAGGTACACTGGTGAATACACAAGTTAAGGTGGAATTCAGATATGACCTTGGGTAGAAATTTAGGAGGAAGGCAAAGGGATATTTTGTCCTTGCAAAATATCACGAAAGGGGGATCTGCCATAAGGGCTCCCAGGTCGCTGACCCTCCTGGCCGAAGTGATGCCCACTAGAAATGCCATCTTCATGGATAGGTGGGACATGGAACATGTCGCTAAGGGTTCAGATGGACGTCTAGTAAGTTTTGACAGCACAAGGTTAAAATCCCATAGTGGTGTGGGTCTACTGACTGGCAGGAAGGCCACGATGAGGCCCTTCACGAACAGAATTGTACTTGGGTGAGTAAAAGACAGAGGGCCCATCTACTGGAGGGAGGGAGGCACTAATGGCTGCAAGATAGACTCATAACAAGCTGATCAAGAGACAAGACTTCTTTAGAGACAGGAGGTAGTCTAAAATTATAGGGATGCTTGCAGGGACTGGGTGAGGCTGATTGTGCTACATCTAGGCGCACAAGCATTTCCATTTAACCAAATAACAGGTACTGGTCAATTCTTTCCTACTCTGGGTAAGTATAGCCTGGACGGAGGACGAACAAGAGCGATCTACTTCTGACATCCATCCAAACACCACACCATGAGGTGGAGAGAGCCTGGGTTGGGGTGTTTGCCTGTCCTGTGTCAGGAAATCTGTGAAGGAGTGTATCTTGATTGGAGGGTGGGCTGACATTGACAGAAGCTCTGGGAACCAAAACTGCCTGGGCCAGTAGGGGCTCGGAGAATGACATTGATCCCATCATGACATGTCTTTCTCAGTACCTGTGGGAGCGGGGGATGGGAGGAAACACATAACTGAAACCACTCCTCCATAAGAGAAGGAGTGCATTGCCTTGGGATTTGTGGCCCATGGATCCCTGAAACAATATAGAGGGGTTTTTTTTGTTTGTTTGTGACTAAAGATGTCCCACAGGGGTGCGTCCCACATTATCTGCAAAGGAGTTATGTATACCCAGAAGGTAAGCCACCTGGATGGTGATGATGTGCCTGGTGCAACAGTTCCAAAGCCTGATTGCCTCCAGACTAAGCAGGAGAAATCTCACTTCTCCCTGTTTGTTTATTTAGACCACAATAGGGATATTGTCTGACACCACCTGGATGTGGCGGGAGTGCATGAGTGGGAGAAAGGCCTTGCATGCAAGGCAGAGTGTCTGCAGCTCCATAATGGTGATATGTAGTCTGGTCTCCTGTGTGGTCCATGTGCCCTGTGCAGTGTGACCGTTCAAGTGGGTGCCCCGCTCCAAAAGGGACGCATCTGTTGCAAAAGTGGCACTGGGAGTGGGAATGAAGAAGAGAACTCCCACTTATACCTTGTTTGGGTTCGACCACCAAGCAAAGGAGGTGATGATCCAGGTAGGAACAGTCACCTTGGAGTTGATGTGGTGTTTGTTGGGCAAGTACACCAAATTGAGCCAGGGCCTGCAGGCAATGTAGATGAAGCCTGGCACAAGGTGTCACATCAGTACCTAGCAGTGACAAGCACTCGGTCTGTGGGAAATCAAATAAATTAAGTTGTGTATCCTTTGAAACCTTTCTATGGGGAGGAAGGTTCTTGCAGAAACAGAGTCCAATGTTGCATCAATAAAGTTTATTGTCCTCATGGGGGTAAAACAGATTTTTCTCTGTTCACATAAAGGACTGAGAGACTCTGAATGAGGTATTGAATAGCCAATCTGACCTCCTGTCAAAAGTGACCTACCAAGAGCCAGTTGTCAAGATATGGGAAGACTGTGTGGCGCTGTCATCTCATCTGGGCTGCAACCACAGAGAAAACCTTCGTAAACACTTCAGGTGCCTCACTAAATCAAAGGGGAGTATTCAGAATTGGAAGTGCTCCCAGCCCACCATAAACCATATGCATCTTTCATATCGAAAGCCACAAGCCACATCCCTTCTTGAAGAGAGGGGATTAATGATGCTAATGTGACCTTCCTTAATTTCAACTTTTGAATGAAGATGTTGAATAGCTGAAGATCCAGTATGGGTCTTCACCCTCCATCTTTTTGGGGGATTAGGAAATAAGGAGAATAGAAACTTCTTCCTTGATACTGAGGCAGGATGTGCTCTATTGCCCCTTAGTGCAATAGGGATTCCATTTTCTGTTGAAGAATCACCTTGTAAGAGTGGTCCATGAAGGGGGACCAGGAAGTGGGTGTGCGAAGCGGGAGGTAGATGAACTTTATGACGTATCCTTGATGGATAATCTCCAAGACCCAAACAGTTGTGATTAGCTCCCAATTGCAGGCAAACAGAGATATATGGTTTCCAAAAGTGACAGAAGAGGGGCAGATGGCATCAAAGATGGTAAGTAGGCCTTGCCAAAATAGTGAAAAGTGGCTCCTAGCAGTGGGCTGGGAGTGGGTCATGGTAATAGAGGCAGCCAAAAAGCGGAGCCTCTGAGTCTTTTGTCGTTTGCAAAGAGGTATTAGATTGGTGCTATAAACACCTAAATAAAAGGTGTATATAATGATCATTTTATACAGTTTTGAGTTTCTAGTACATTATTTCTGAGGAAACATATTCCTAATAATAAAAGTGAGAGAATACCATGACAGCATCAGATGGAGGTATAATATAGTTGTCAGGTACAAATACTTGATGCATAACTCTGTGGAGACAAACATGTAGTTGTTATTTATGGCTTGCCTTCACTACCAGGCAGATCCAGATCGACACTGTTGCAATCAATGCAGCGGGTGTCGATTTAGCAAGTCAGGGAAGACCTGCTAAATCAACAGCAGAGAGCTCTCCAACTAACTCCAGTACTCTAGTTCCCCGAGAAGAGTAACGTAAGTTGTCCGGAGAGCGTCTCCCGTCGACGCAACACAGTGAAGACACCAGAGTAAGTCGGCCTAAGCTACATTGACTCCAGCTACATTATTCACATAGCTGGAGTAGCATAACTTAGGTCGACTTATCCTGGTAGTGAAGATAAGCCCGCACTCAGTAACAGAATGACACTTGAATTACCAAACACTGTGGAACAAATTATGCTGCTGAAGTGCTGATAAACTAGAGAAAGGAGAGGAAACATTATGCCCGACCCCAACACACCAGCGACCTAGGTTTTTACATGACATTCATACCAGCACTGCTATCTGAACACCACACAGAATTATAAAGTGCATAAAGTTGTTTACACTTACAGTTTTCTTCCCTCCAGTCAGCAGAGGTTGGGCTCTTTGAGGGTGGGATGGCTTTGTTACCATAGGAAGGATACACTGAAGAAATGGGTTTTGCATTTTATTTGAAAGACACAGAGGTTCATGGTCATCCTCGTGTCTTTTGGGAGTGAGTTCCTGGAAATCTGTGGGCTGACAACTGAGAAAGTGTGTTCATCTGTACACACAAGTCTCCCTATTGAGAAAACCTTGAATTTGATCTAGTATTCTAGGGGGTGTCAGGGAAGAGAGCAGAGCTCTGGAAGGGCATGTTCTTGGTGGCCTATATTGGTGAAGCTAATGATCCAACCAGCCAACCAAATTCGGTGATGAATCCTGATCACTCGGCACCTGAGGCACGTTGCGCATATGCTAAGAAGAAGTGGACAGATGGGCTGCTCTGTTCTGAATCAACAGAAGCAGTGAAGAGTTCAGGTGAACCTAACACCACAGACTACTGGAATAATTTGAAGGCAGTTGCTCTCAATAGAGGGAGATGTTAGAGACAAAGTGGGCCTGATTCTCATTTTCATAAAGATCCCTGATACACTTACCATACTAGAACAATGTAAAGAGGCTTTTGTGTAAACTAAAAATCAGGTGCAGTGAGTTCTTCTATATCTCCCGACCAACATCATCTTAGTTTTTCCAGGATTCAGCTTCAGTTGACTGCTCTTTATCCAGTTCTTGATGTCAGTCAACTCACTGGAAGATCATGCTGTTTGCATATGTTGGGAAAGTGATGTAGAGATGGATACAATCTACAGATAGCTGGAATTTTAATCCATGATGTTTTATAATCTCCCCTAGTAGCTTCACATAGGTGTTGAACAGAATGTGGGAGAAGATGGATCCTTGTAGGACTCCACAAGAGGGAGTTCTGAAGGCAGAGGAGCAGGTGTCTATTTCAACTCTCTGTGTTCAGTGTGACAAGCACCACTGAAGCCATCTAAGCATGATAGCCCTAGCACTTAATTGTGCTAAAGGCATTGGGATGTGCAAGGCAGGTGACAGGTAGTGAGCCTGAAGTGCTCATGGACCTAGAATACATTGTCGGGAGAATGGGTTTTTTTTAAGGGCAGAAAGTCCTGCTGCACACCCAGGAGGGACAAAGTCTACTGATATGCACACTGTGGCGGTAATACTTTTTCCCTTCCCAGCCATTTAAAAGGTATAATTTAGTCCTGTTTGTGAACCATTTCATTACAATTAGTGTCACAGGATGGCCTGACCTTTTTAGGAAGTTGGGCTCAGCCCTGCCTGTGCCAAGGTATCTGGCAACAGATGATGGAACTGGGCTGGGGGCCAGCAGCTGGTCAGATGACCAGGATCACCTGATAGTAGCCCAAGGACACAACTTTCTATCAGAAGGATCCTGCTCCATCCTTGAAGGAAAGAAAAGAGTCCTGAGCAGATGCAGGGTCAGAGGGTCTCTACACCAGCCGGATGAAAAGGCCCGGGTGGAGATAACTACAATGACAAACATAAGCAGAAACCTTGAGACGCTTGAGGAAACATCAGGCAGCTGGACCTGGGTTTTGCAGGGGAAAACTGTTGAGCACAGCAAGAGGCTGAAGAAACAGTGGAGTCAAGGAAAGTCTTATTTTGATTTAAATTGACATTTGAATTGCGATATTGTCTTAATAAAACAGTTTCTCCAAGAAGAGAAGTTATTTGACTCCCATGAGAGCCTGAATGCAGTTATTGGGAAGCCTGAGAAGGCAAATCTAAGGCAGAAATAGGGTCTGATGCTGGATTGGGTAAGACCCCAGTGGAGTTGGTATTAATGGAGAAAAGGGATAACTGAGACAGGAAGAACTGTGTTAAGCCTTTATTTTTAATAAATAGTCATCCTTATCTGTAGTCACCAAAAACTGCAAGGGAACAGTTTATTTCACAAATCATCTAGAGGACATCTGTAACAGTACACCATCCCTCATGTATATTAAGAGGGCAATATCAGGTATGAGTTTGGATCCCATTATGTAACTTGAACCACTAACATTTTCATCCAGAGATGAAAGAGCTATCACCGACAGTCTGTGAAAGTTACAGTCTATTTCAGAAAGACATTCCTATTGGACATATGCAAACCATTAACTTCTTGCCACCTGGAGTCAAACTCTCTGGAAGAAGTCAATTGCCAGCCATGGATGTGCTGGAAATCAGCAGTATGAAAGTATAAATGGACTTCATATAGTTAGTGTTGATCATTAATTTAATTTACCACTAGTTAAGAGCCTTCTGTTCCTCAGCTTTTTAAAATCTTAATCAGTTTTGGCATTGTTTGATTAAAGAATTCTGGTTTACAGTGTTCTAGAGTGATTTTCTCTGTTCCTGGAAAAGACTATCCCCAAAACTTGATGCTATAAGTAGAAATAGGCCCAATCCAATACTCCAAATACACAAAAAACCTGGACTCTGGTGAAGTATGGGTCTAGACCCATATTTTGAGATTCATGTGCATTTCCAGTTGTAATGGAACTGGTGAGAATCAGTTAAGAACAGCAAACATAATTTAATTCATGTGCATAAACTGAGGTGGGAAAGAAAAAAGGAACTAAGGGAAGGTTAAGGAGGAAAGTAATAGCAATAAAAATAAAAATACAGTATATAATAAATAAAAATGGGAAAGCAAATAGCAATGATGCAGACAATTGATAAGGGAAGCTAAAGGTATCGATGAAAAGTCTAAGGAATAAGGCTTGATTGATCCTTTGTTCATTGAGGTCAATGACGCTTCCATTGGACTTTAATGGTGGAGGATCAGGACCAATAAGTAGCTTGTTTTTTAATATATCAGGAGCAAAAGAAATCCTAGCAATGCTGCACATCTGTTACTATTAGGGATGGTAATATTGTCGACAATTATACAGACAAAGCAGAAGTACAAAATAAATATTTCTATTCTATATTTGGAAACAAGTTGGATGATGTATTCACATCTTACAATCATAAATATTTTCTAGTCCAACAGTAATTAGGGAGGATAATAAACAGCAATTACTGAAGTAAAAAACTTAAACCTGCAGGGCCTAATAGCTTGCAACCAAGTGTTTTAAAGAATTGGCTAAGGAACTCTCTGAGCCATTGATATTTAATGGATCTGGAAATACTTTACCAGCAATTATTTTATATTTGTTGCTCAATTCATTGATAAAGATATTGAATAGTGTTGGACCATGAACAAATTCCTGCAGGACTCTGCTGGGGTCGAGTCACAGCACCATTAATGTTGGGTTTCCCTCTGAGACCTCTTTCCACTCAGTTTCTGTGTAACTTTGGGGCTGTGATTTAACCTATATCCATCCTCTTCATGTTTGAGTCTGATTAACTCAGCATAGCACTGCTGTATGCCAAATAAAGATACCTGAGTGACAAAGGTTAGAGTCGAACTGAGTTCTTGGGAAGCTTCTCCCTTTATATACATTACACATCTCATTGCATTTACTATACATTGCATCACACATTTTTGTATTAGCTTGGTTACTTTGCAGGAACCATTCTCTGTGCAGCATGCGCTGTCCACACACTGACCATGGTTCAGTTTCCTCTTTACTTCATCTCTACATTCTTAACTTCCCTTGTTATCTAGTTCATAGTAAATAGTTCCCTGCATGTTCTCCCTCTTATCTTAGTTGGCTCAGACATTCTGTCTTATTAGCCTACTGACCTATTTACTTTTCTTATTTAGCACATTCTGTTTTCAATCTGATGATTTATTTCCTTCCCTAATTCTATCTTCCAAAAAGTGAGGCCTCTCTCCATGTGTTAATTAAGCATGTCAGGCCAGGTCTCAGCTACAGGCTCATTCAAACAATACATATTTTAATACAGCCAAATGCAATGTCCTACATCTAGAAGAAATATGTAGGTCACACTTACAGGGTGATGGACTATATTTTGGAAAGCGGTGACATAAAAAGGGACTTACCCATGGAAAACTAACTAACCGTGAGCTGCCAGTGCAATGTGGTGGGTAAGACAATTAACATGATCCTTGGGTGTATAAAAGGGGAAAGATAGAGTAGAAGTATTCAGGTTGTATTACATATGCACATGGCATTAGTGATATAATTAACGGAATATGGCATCCAGGTCTATGGGATCCACTTCAAAATGGATGTAGAAAAATTGAAAAGGGTTCAGAAAAGAGACTTACAAGATTGATTCTAGGTCAGGAAAACTGCCTTTACAGTGAAAGACTAAAGAAGTTCAACCTATTCCATTTAATGTATTCAACAGAAGGTTAAGTGGTGACTTGATCACAATCTGCAAGTAGCTACATTGGAGAGGGTATCCAAAGGCCAGCTCTGGGGGCAAGAGCTTTTAGAAGTCTATATTGAGATGGGGACAGTTGTGAATACTGCATAATTAGGGATATTCAGACTTTTTTATTATTATTATTATTTTGGCCAACAATATAAATCATAAGATTATTGAATACATACAATATCAGGCTTCTGAGCAGGACTGAAAGAGGAAAGAATGCATATTCAACAAGGGATATTAAGAGTTTCTTGTACCTGTTCCATAACTTTTCTAATATGTTTAAAGGTCGAGTCATGGAAGTGCTTCTTAGTTTCACAACAGCCCGATAACATGATCTATGTTTTTTTTGCAGCTTCTGATGGACTTCCTTATAATTCAGTGAAATGCGATTGGTAATAGGGTAAGGGGCTATTCTGCAACAGCCTCACGGACAATCATATATTAGTTTTCAAGGAATTCACGCAAAATAGAGACATAATGAACATCCTATTCAGTTTGTACAGGAGTCCACTGATATGAAAGGGTTTGATGAGTAACATTTCAAAAAAAATCAAGTTACAGTATTACAGATTATTAAAAAAAAAAACTTAAGCCTTGTCTACACACATACTTTCACTGATTTCATTAAAGAAATTTCGTTAATTTATGCAAAACCCCTCCGTGGACACTCTTATTTCACTAGAAGTGTGGATCATTTGATAGAGCTGAAATGTGTTCCTAATGGAATTATGCTAAACCAAAATAAGCCTAATTTAAACAGTCTTTTGCATCAGTTTAATTAAATCTGTTGCCTAAAGATATAGCTGGCGCTTAATAGGATTTTTTAAAGTGCCTGTGCATCTAAATGCCACTGAAACGAAATCCCACTAAAGCATCTTTAGGCACCTAAACACCTTTAAAAATCTGAACCCTAGGCCATAAAGCTCTTACGTTCATCATTCCATAATCCTAATTCCATAACATGCAATATTTAGTAAAATCACAAAAATTAATTGTACAGTATAATTATTATTCCTGTTCACACATACATTGGAAACATGGTCTAAGCAATCACTGTGATTTTTAAAAAATAGTTTAAGCACATTTTAAAAGTCTTCTATATGTATAATGCACACTTATCAAAATGAGAGAGCCTCCACTTTAACTAGCTCTCCTCAGTGAAATTATAAATAATCTTAATGCTAAATTCAAGAAGCAGATTAAAACAAAATTTATTCTACAATTTTGCCAATTAATCCATGAGCATCTTTGTCTGAAGAAACCGGTGTATAACTTCAGCATGTCTCCTAGCATTATATTTCTCTACCATTTGGACTTAATAACACCTCATACATATAAATGACCCTCAAAAGAAAGGAAAAGCCATCTTTGGTTGACTATCATTGGAAAGGTTATTTGAACCCAGCAATCATACAGTTCTTTCAAATTCTTATCATATTACCAAAATTTTATCAGAAACAGATGTTAGCAGCACAACTACGTTAGAATTATTGAACAACTTTTCTTTCACTTTCATAACAAATTAGGCAATGCCTAGTTGATGCATCTGAAAAAAGTTACAGAATCGTAAGCCTTAAGGCAAAGTGCTGGGTGTCATAATTTAAACCATCACTGACTGAAATGCAAGGGCATAGGAAATCAACATATTACTTTGCATACCAAATTGTTCTTATTGATGATCTTTATTTGTTAATTAAAAAAACTCTTATTCACACTGGGAAACTATAAATTTCCATTTAAGCCTTAAAAAATTAAGAGAACTCTGATAGCTTAATACAAAAATTCAAGGAGTTTCATAAATAAGGAATAAAAATGGGGACCCATAGTAACATAAAAACAAACAGACACCTGAAGTCTTCCCTCAGACAAAATAACAGGTCATGTATACATAGAACAAACAAATCTAAATAACCAGAAGAAAGTTCATTTAACATCTCGTGTATGTTCAAAAGCACTTTAAAATAAATCTGCTGTCTAACCAGAAGCCAGAAAACACCCATAAAAACTGGATTGACATGCTAAAATAAAAGAGTTCTTGTTATTGTCCCAGCTACTGAATTTTGCAGAACAAAGTGATGGCTTATGAAGCCAAGTAACATAAAAATGGGTTTGAAAAAAAACACTTCTAACAGGATAGCTAGTAATTTAAATTCTGATGTTATTTTCTTGCAAGAAACCTCTAAAATCAAACACACCAATGATTTTCCCACTCATATTGGAATCAAAGAAAAATCAACAAAAAAAAGGTTTATAAAAAGCAGTTATCTTTTTTCTGCACTTACAAGTTAATTGCAGTTATCAGAAGATACAACATAAGCACCTGTATGTATCCAAAGCAATATACATCTTTTTCACCTCAAGACTGGATTGCTGCAATGCTGTCTGTATGGAGCTATGCATGAAATTTCAGTTAGCTAACAATGTTGCTACCTGCTTACTTAGCAATATTTCCATTAGGGAATATACGGTCTCTATTGGCTTCTCATTTCTTTCTGGGTGAAATAAAGGTGTTGTTGACCCATAAGATGAATATTTCTCTCCTGACTGTTTATAGTAGTGCCCACAATTTACTAGGCACTTATTTTCCAGACATTAAAGGGCAGTACCTGCCCTGAGGAGCTCACAATCTCAGAACAAGTAGAAAGAAGTTAGGGAAAGGGAAGCAAAATATTGTTGGTTTTATACAACCAACAAGACTCATTGTAGACAATAAGAAACTGGGTTTTAAAGAGTTACTTAAAAATGGGTAGAATAGAGCCCTTGAGGATGAATTTCAGGGAAGTTAAACTATCCATGGAGACTGCATTGAGAAGGTAAGGAAGTGATTGTGCAAAAGGCTGACAGATGGGCAGATTAGGGTAGAAAAACTGGCAAAGAGGGCCAGGGATACAAAGCTTGACAAGGGAGGATAAGGAGAGCTCTCAACATGGAAAGCCAATGGGGAGACAACTGAGGGAGCCTTCCAAGACAAACTCACTCCTGGTGGGACACTGCAGCAACTAAAATCAGCCTAGGCAATCAAGCCAGTGGCTCCCAGAGTTAAATGTGTTGAAGTGGGTAGCAGGATATTTTCGGTGTGGCTCCTTCAACTCTAAAACTTTGTTCCCCTTCATTTGTATACTACAGCCCAAATTTAATGACCTTCAAGAGACTCTGCAACATCCATTTATACAAGCGACTGCCTGAAGGAATGAGGGGCGAAGGGTGGGGTCTAAGGCTGATGGAGCTGGAATCTTTTTTTGGCATTGAGTCAATTTTTGAAGCACGAAATAGGTTATTTTAGGTATCGTACAGAGAGCTTTTTGATCACTGCAATTTTATAAGTCAAAAGAAAGAAATAAGCTTGCCAATGGAGTATCCATTTAGTTACTGGGAAGTGTGCTGTTTTGTTAATTTAACTCATGCCATCCACTATAGATTTTTAAGTTTTATACTTCTAACATCAAGGGTTAATTTCATGCAAAATAAGAGAATATTCCTGAAGTTTGCAAAACCACAGAGGTAACCCTGTTTAATTTCTGCATATAAATAATAAAAGCAACAGACTACTGGGAATATTAAGAAGCAGTGGAAAAAGAGAGTGTGCTCCAGAATAAAGCCCTGGGAAGCCCTATAGTAAACAGTGGTTTATAAAAAAAAATGAATTTTCATAATTCAGTGAGTCAGATGTAGGGTTACCATATTTCAACAATCAAAAAAGAGGACGGGAGGAGCTCCGCCCTAGCCCCGCCCCGTCCTGTCCTGCCCTAGCCTCACCCCTGCCCCTTCCACTCCCTCCCACTTCCCGCCCCCCTCAGAACTCCCAACCCTCCCCCCCCACTCCTTGTCCCCTGACTGCCCCCTCCTGGGACCCCTGCCCCTAACTGCCCCCCAGGACTCCACCCCCAATCTAAGCCTCCCTGCTCCTTGTCCCCTGACTGCCCCCTCCTGAGACCCTCCCCCCATCCTAACTGGCCCCCTAGGACTCTATCCCCTACTTGTCCCCTGACTGCCCCCTCCTGAGACCCTCCCCCCATCCTAACTGGCCCCCTAGGACCCTACTCCCTACCTGTCCCCTGACTGCCCCAACCCTTATCCACACCCCCACCCCCAGACAGACACCAGGGACTCCCACGCCCCATCCAACCACTCCCCACCCCCTGACAGCCCCCTCCCAGAACTCCCGACCCATCTAAACCCCTCTGCTCCCTGTCCCCTGACTGCCCCCTCCTGGGACCCCTGCTCCTAACTGCCCTCCAGAACCCCATCCCCTACCTAAGCCTCCCTGTTCCTTGTCCCTTAACTGCCCCCTCCTGAGACCCCCCCACCCTAACTGCCTCCCTAGGACCCTACCCCCTACCTGTACCCTGACTGCCCAAAACCTTACACCCCCAACCCCCAGACAGCCCCCCCCAAACTCCCGACCCATCCAACCCTGCTCCCTGTCTCTTGACTGCCCCCTCCAGAACCTCCCTGCCCCTTCTCTGACCCCCTGGCCCCCTTACCGTGCCGCTCAGAACAGAGTGCTGCGGAGCGGCACGCTGGGCAGCAGGGGAGGGGGAGCAGGAGCAGGGGGAGGAGCTCCAGACTGCCGGAGGCCTGATGCGAACGGCCGACCGGCGATCTGCGAATGCAGTGGGGGGAGGGAGAGAGAGGAGGGAAGTGATTTCAAGCTGCAGGGGAGAGGAGGGGGAAGTGGAGGAGGGGCTCTGGCTGCCAGAGCCCCGTGCGAGTGGCACAATCCAGCCGGCTGCCCTGTCAGCCGCACACGCTCTGCATGGGGGGGAAATCCGGACATTTACAAATTCCCCCCGGACGCTATTTTTAACTCAAAAAAGCCGGATATGTCTGGCAGAATCCAGACGAATGGTAACCCTAGTCAGATGATCACAACAGCTTCTAAACAGATAAGGTCCTGAACCAGATCAAGGGTAAGTCCAGGAAGCCTATCAAAAATAGTCCAAAAAATGCTGAGATAAACTATATCAAAAAGCAGCTAAAATTAAGAGCTGCAGAAATATCATTCCTTTGTAGTAATAATTTACAAATCACTAAAAAGCATTAAGACAACAGACACTTGCAAAGCTAGGTTTTAAATGCAATTACCCAAGTAGTAAAGTGTAATAAGCATGCAAATAAATATTCATCTGCCCAGATCACACCTTGAAATAGCAAATTACAAAGGTGTTCCCCACTGATATCTCATTGGACAACCAGTACCATCAGTTTAAAAGGGAAGAATAACTGGACTCTCAGGCAACAAGCATGTTACATGTAGCAGCAGTGTGAAACTGATTAGGATCACAAAATTAGCCCTAGTCAATCTTACTCTAAAGCCAGCACCACAGTTAAAGCACTTCTATGCAGAAGTATGGTTCTGCACTTGCTCTGCAGCTGCCAAGCTAAACTGTTACAATGAAGAAACGAGAAAGGGGAGAGAAGAAGTGAAACACAAACAAAAAGGGGGAGAAGACAACAATGTTGGTCCAAAACCATTTTTTCCTTTAAAATATTTGTATTGCACTAAACTTTTATGTTGAGGATTATAATAATAATAATATGAAGGCCACCAAAAATTGCTTCTCAATGGCCCCCACTACATGTTACAAATCAAATGTGTTCACATTTCCCTAACAATAAGTAAACTCAATTGTGACCTAAATGGATTTTAACAAATCAAGTACAAAACCCAAGGATTTTAAAAAAAGATTACATATAAACATGAGACAATTATAGTTGATATTTTGCACTTCCACACTGAAGAATCTCAAAATACTTTAAAAAAATCTAACTGATATACACACACTACACACAAGGGATCATTTCATCCATCATCGAAATGCAGCCACTTCTAAGGGGCAAATCAGCAACCATACAATAGCAGATTAAACAGGACACAATGGCTTAGTAAAGGAAGTGAAGAATACCTTATCCAATTTAAATTGTAAAGGGGATTCAAAAATACAAAATGTAATAATGACAACAGTTGGAGTTAGACCACAATATGGGATTAATTTACCCTTGTTTTGGCGGGGGTGGGGGGAAGGACAGTTGAGGGAGGAAGGACATATTTTGACTAAAGCTCTCTTTTTTTTACTTCTCAAAATAGAGAACATCCCTTCTTAAAGTACTTAGGTTTTTCATCCAAGTGTAGACCCAGTCTAGGTCTGTCTACCCTATGAAATCTGACAGGCAACATGATCTAGAGGTGGCATGGCCAACTATTCTTTCCTTTCTTTTGGAATTCATTATAACAAGCACTCATTCAGTATTAAAAGTTGACATAATGTACACATAAATCCAGTTCTACCTTTGGGTACCTCTTTCACTAGGTCCTGGATCCGGGCTTTGTGAAAAAATCCTTTATTTAAAATAATAATATGCAATCAGGAATTGCTATATTCATAAAGATAAGAGAAATATGAATAAATTTTGGGAGGAGGTTTCTGCTCAAACCTTGAATCTGCAGATCTTTATGTATGTTTTAAACAAATTTATATTCCCATTCATTTTAATAAGTCCTGAAGGTTGTCATGTAAGATCAATTTTGTAATGTTTTTTATGCAACTCAGACCAGAAACTCTGCATGTAAGTAAATTCACTTTTATACCAGTGTGGGGTTCAGACATGTAGATTTTAAAGATGATTCAGATCATGCAACATAAATTAGTTTTGTTTGTACCAACAAAACAATGTTCAGTATTTGGAATTTACAGGAGCGAGAAAGCATATAAGCATTAACAAACAATTTAATTGCCTTCGACTACATCGGTAAGAATGTGTTACAGAAAATCAACCAATACATCTTACACAAATAAATAAAACCCCTCCCTCCCTTAAATTCAAACTTTGTTTCAGATGAAGAAAAAAAAAGTTGATTAATTAAATATTGAGAAATACAAACTTTCTAATCACAACATATTTCATAGCAAATACTAAAAAGTACAGTAAACACCCCAATTCATTTTTAAGATTTTTTGATCATTACGTCTCAACACAGAAATATTCCACTTGAACCCATCCTGTTCCCTAAATTTTACCCCTTTTTTTCCTAAAGTGAACACAAAAAACATGGAGGTGACCAGCTCCAAGTGTAAAGTAAACAGGATAGATGAAATGCACAGAATAGTAAGCCACAGTTAGAAAGGCATGAAATACATATAACAAAATTCAAAACTATTAGAAATTGAAGCTTTTTGGTATTTTGTTACAAATTTGAAAATGGGCCCTTTTTTTTTTTTTTTATTAAAAAATGTCACCACAGTATATGAATAATTTTAAAACCAAAATTGCACCCATTTTCCATTGAGAACATTTGAAAATATTCAATTTTCAAAACTGCCAACACATAAAAATCTGAGGTTGTGAAACTAAGACAAAATGCCACACATTATATAAATTTCACATACTCCACTTAAAATATACATGGAAATATCTGTTTTGTGCTTTTTCATATAATAATAATTAAAGAATGCAACTGGCTTCAAGGTGGCTATTATGTAAAAATAGATTTATTGATTTATCTTTACTTAGGAAGTACTTATTTTCTCTCTCTCTCTTTTATATTTCAATCTTTGAAAACATTTCAGTCTTTAATTTAAGACACATATATAATTAAATAAAATTTTCAAAAGCACCATGATGAATTAAGTCACCGCGATGACTTTCAGTGAAATTTAGGATTTTAAGTGCCTACCTCACTTTAGATAATGGTTCCCGAATCACTTACATGCTTCTAAATATGTTACTTTAGCCCTAATCCTATAATTCATTGAGCACAGACAGATTGCTGTAACCAAGCATTGACTTCAAAGGGGCTCTGAGCGGGTGCAGCAATTCACATGCGACCAACAAATGGCAGAATCAGTGCCTTAGGCTTTGATAATATCTAAGTAGGCTGGCAAGAGACTATAGGAATGTATCTCATTTAATGTCACTTATAAATATTCATCAGTTAGAAATGCTGACATTTAAATAAATTTGTTCACTGCAGAGGTCACAGTAACTTTAAGACATTATACCATCTGCTACTGAGAATTCAAGTTCAAATGGTGACTGCTAGATGGGTCAACATTTGTAAGTAATGTCAAGTGGTAAATCTCCTGATCTTTATGTTTTGCTTCCAGTAACATGGAAGGGGGATACAAAATTGTCAGATTAAGTTAGGAATGGCTACAAGGCAGTCTGCAATTGAATACTTGTAGCCACACGGATAAGAAAAAAAATGTCTATTTTAATAGTATAATTTTGAAAGGACATTAAGATTCACAAGATGAATTGCTGCCTTGTTAGAATGGCCTTACTTTGTTGTCTACATTTCGATAACAGACCCCGTTTATAAATCAATTTATTCATTAAAAACATGTAATCCAGATTGTGATGACCCCAGCTACATATCCAATAAATCACCCAGACAATACAATTTAATAGCGGGTAGAACAGCAACAACAGTTAATTTAAGTTAATAAAGTGTTTCAAATTCTGTGGGGTTAAAAGGTAGCATTTCTGGATCTCCCTCTGACCAACAAGTATCAAGTGTGAAAGGTAGTCATACTACACACTCTCTCCCTTTATTTTATATCAATACACATCTTTAAAATAAAACACTCTCCAAAAAAGTAGAACAGATAAAAAGATAAATTTTATTTATCTAGAATCAAGTCTGACACTATTATTGGCCTACTTATAAGGATAAGAATAGAAAAGATACAACAGGGTTGAAAAAAGTAAACAAAAATTAAAAAGTACCAACAGTTATCAAAAGACCACGGTATAACAAAATAAATGTAGACTGAATTATTAACTATTATTATTTTAATCTGAGATATCCTACCCCATTCTTGATCTAGAAATATGACTGTACAACCTGTCTAGCACAATCACCTTGTTCCACTATTCCTACTCAGGGAGGAACAATTGAGATTGAGACTTTGCTTCCTCACTCAGTACAGATGGCTTCCAGGCTACCCCAACTGCCTTTCCATTCACTCCAAAGTCATCCTCCCAACTCCTATGAAGTCAGTTGATGTCTGGCCATGGGAGCAGCATTGAGCTCCAAGAAAATGTGTCCTACCATTTTTATGGAAATATTATGTGATCAATATAAGATTCCATGGTAACTGGACCATTGAACTTAATTGCATTCACAACAACATTGAAAGAATAATAAATGGAGAGCTTTTAAGGTATTGTAATTATTCTAAACTCTCATTTTAAACAACTTAAATGTTCGCCCTTCCAGATTTATATAAAGACAATTTATACTGATGATCAGTTGTCTTGTTCAGCCTGAAACCAGAGAGACTATCAAAGCAGGATATGTGAACATTCCCTGATCCTCTGGTGAAAAATAAAAGTACTAGTTCAAGCCTTCACTCATCCCCCAGAACTGAACTTGAAACTCTGGGAGAAAGTGGATAGAGGAACATATTATCACTGGTGAAGGAGCCTTCCTGCTGAACTGCAGCACTACTAGTTTCAAGTCTTCCCTGTGAGTAGTCTCGAAACCTTGTGTGCTCTGGTGTTTCCAAGACATACTGTGGGGCCCAAGTAATGTGACAGCCCAGAGTATGGAGAACTGAAACAAAATAGCATAGAGGCTACTGCACACCCACTACTTTCATCAGACCTGTTGTTATAATACCAGGATGCTGGAAAGCAGAGGGAGGACCACAGAATCTCCAATTTAAAAATCATAGAATCATAGAAGTGTAGGACTGGAAGGGACCTTGAGAGGTCTTCTAGGCTTGTCCCCTGCACTCAAGGCAGGACTAAGTATTATCTAGACCAACCCAGACAGGTGTTTGTCTAACCTGCTCTTAAAAATCTGCAATGATGGATATTCCACAGCCTCTCTGTAGACAATTTATTCCAGTGCTTAACTGCCCTGACAGTTAGGTAGTTTTTCCTAATGTCATAACTAAACCACCCTTGCTGCAATTTAAGCCCATTGCTTCTTGTCCTATCCTCAGACGTTAATGAGAACAACTTTTCCCCCTTCTCCTTGTAAAATCTTTTATGAACTTGAAAACTGTTACCATGTCCCCCCTCAGTCTTCTCTTCCCCAGACTAAATCCCCACCACAGAACCTCCCCACTAAATAATTATTTTCTAGGGGTATGGAGTACCTACTCATTCTCAGAAAAGTATTCCTGGTTTCTGGGGAGGAGGAAGACAAATACAACCCACATGAAACTTCCTCCCAGTATCTCAAGTTTTCCTTTAGTCTCTAACATGAGCCAGAAGTTCACTTGTTAGCATGGATTTGTTTTACAGGTAGCACAAGCATATTCTGTATGAACAAAGTGATCGTTAAGACTATGGTATGGTGGTTGGGATTTCATTGGTTTGTAATGCATTTTAAAGAGGATCTTGTGGGAAAAGAGAGGCTTTTCGGGTATACAGACAAGGACAACCAATACCTTCCAGGTCTTTTGTCTGTTTCCACCCCCAACCCTCCTCAAACACCACTCCAAAAACCCCGTAAGCATTCATAATGCTTAAAGATGTGCATAGAATTCTAAACACTTTAACCAGTGCTCATAGTCAATGTAAACTTACAGACACTGTCAGAAAGGCACAAGAGCAGAAATCTGGAGGTAACATTTGTGTTGGCTTTATTTCTTTCCCATGGGAACCTGAATAATGAAAACTTATTCACATCTGGAACCAACCTTATATTCGTACAACTTAAAAAACAGATCATATTGGCTAAAAATACAAACTTTTAACTCTGCTTGACAAAAGGTGAACTATTTGTTTCAAACACTGCTTTTTATTTCTTCTCATGTAATACACAAGTAATTTTCCTACATTATTCTTAATGAAATTTTAAAATAACTAAACAACAATAGAAACAAAAATTAATCTGGGAAAATTTGCGAATTGTGCACCCCAAACTCATTTATTCTAGAGCTAGTTCACAAACTTTGACAGATGTGTTATGGCTCTGTTTAAATATTTAGTCAGTAAAAGGCTAAAATGAAAAAGCCAGAATGATTTAGTTCTTCTCTAGGGTGGTCTACAGGCAATTTTTGGTACCAGTGGTGTTGTCAGGGAAACAAAATGAAAACAGGTGCCATCAAATTCAAATTAAAGATTTAGTTCTATTTTAAACCACCTTAAAACAAAGTTTCCATAAACTTTTTAACTAAAACTACTACACATTTGACAACATTTTATAACAAGAAAAGGATTATAAGTTGTCTTTAGACCATCAAATTTTAACTGTAACAAATTTAGACTGATTGGCAACCCTTCTTTTTAAATACATTTTTTACATTAAATATGCATCATCCTCTTTAAAAATGACTTGGGGTATATTAAGAGGCAATATAAT
Source organism: Terrapene triunguis (assembly GCF_002925995.2). Taxonomy (NCBI): domain Eukaryota; kingdom Metazoa; phylum Chordata; order Testudines; family Emydidae; genus Terrapene; species Terrapene triunguis. Next base: position 76,282,532 of record NW_020664409.1, read on the forward strand.
ACCAAGAAAGAAAAGAGGATGTACACAGACTTTAATAGATTCCTCAAACCCAAATTTTACCTTCCTTCTAATCTAAATAATTTTTAAAGTTTCTACAAAGTAAACAATCCGTATAAACTGAAAACATATAAAAGGTTCTTACAGTGAGTAGCAGAATGGAAGCTTAACATGTTTCTCCTAAGTCTGAGTGTGGTTTTCTCCCACATGATTAAAAATTGAATAATGTTCCTCTAACCAAAATCCAAATAAAATCCAAAATCCAAGTAAAAAATAATGTGGCCACACACTAGCCAAGTGTCTTTACAGTACTTACCCAAGTCAGTCAGCTAAACTGGCAAAAAAAAGTCAAGTTTAAAAATTCAAGATATACTTTATTGGGAAGACGAAACATTGAATCAGACTTTCAAGAGAAACTTCAATCATTTACTGAGCTCTCCTTGGCTTTAGCAAAATGCTAGTCATAAAAAAAACTTGCAAGGTTACACTTCAATTAAAAAGCAGAACATAAATTCCTTCTTCAATAAAGCTGATTGTCAGTGCCCCTGAATAAAAGTTGACCTTGCATACTTTGCATTAATCTTGGAAACTAAGAGTTGATAACAATAAAAAGAAGTAGAAGTATCTGTAGTAAATATACATTGCTACTAGCTTAAAGTGTCGAACTCTATGGTGAAGTTTACAATATCCTGTGGGATAATGTGGAATTTTTAGTTAAAAGAGCTCTCTGTAAGACTGTACATAAACACCTTGCTGAATATTTTATCGAGCCCATAGTTCAAGTTAACATAAATTGTGTAAATCTGCCATATGATGATGTGCACAGATGATTAAATGGTTTGCTTCAAATAAGGATTTTTGTTACATTAGCAGGGAACAAAATCAATCTTTTGCAATATTCACATAAATTCAAATTTAAATGGAATTCAATGACTTACCCATGGTTAACATACTTGAAGTATGACCTTTTTAAGATATTCAAGTTGCAGAAAAGTTTTGCCTTGCACTTTGATCTACATGGCTATTTTACTTACATCACAAATGATCAGACTATATGGCAGTTTAAATTCTTTCAGTTAGTTCAAAGTTTTGCTTTTAAAATTTTTCTGGGGAAAAGGGAGCTAACACATTAGTATGGAATAACAAAGCAAGCTGAGCTAGGTATGTTGAATATTTTCCAGTCTTTAACCACAATGACAATTTCATCAAATTGTCTTCAACAACACTTAAAAATGTAGGGCCTGATCCAACCTCTATTAAGTCACTGGAAACACTTCTATTGACTTCAGTTTGGGTTGAATTGGGCCTCTAAGCATTACTCTTCATATATCTTTGAAAATAATATTCCCAACTCAAACATTTCCCTATTAAAACATCTTGCAAATAAATGAATAGTATCATGGCACAGGTTTATTTCAGATTAGCACTTGCAAGTATTCAAATCATAAATATATAGCATTACATGAAGCTAACCAACATCAAACTTCCTTTACAGTTAGTTATTGTAGTTAAAGTTTCAAGTTAACTCACTTGTGTGTAATTATGAAATTACTGCATCGATCTTCTGCTTACTTTGAAAGTGATTAATCAAAGTCAGAGAAAGCCAACCATCAACTGAAGTATGTTTCAGATTTCCCATTCAGGGATAAGTCTAAAAAGATGAGCTAACTTTATTTTAATTAAATCCTTATTTAGAAGCATGAAATAAATGTTTTCAATGTAATTCCAATTAGACTTCAGTTGTAGTCCAAATTTCAAATATTCTCTGCTTCTGCTACTTCATTACACATCCCAGATTAATCTTTCCTACTTGTACAACAGAAATATTCAACAACAAACAAAGGTTGATTTGTTTTGGGGGGAGGGGTTAAATTTGTTTTAGAAGAGATACAAAACCATATTCAGGTGCCCTACTCCAAATAAAACAACATCAGTGATGTGATATGTAGCGCTCATGGGGGTAGCTCTTGGGAGCCCCTTCTTCAGTCTCCTCTAAACTGAATGGTTCCTCCAACTCCAGACACTTCCTCTCTCAATTTTAAATTCTAATTATTTATATAAGGTAGTGGACATTATGCGCTTAGCACTTTCTTGACACTGAAGAAAGATGCTCTTTGATCTGAAGGCTCATAATCTAAAGACAGACAAATAGACAGAGGTAAGGAAAAGGGGGAGCAAAACAACAACAGCCAATTTATATACAGTCAATTGATTCACTATAAGCAGCATAGCAGAAGTGGGTTTTTTAAAAACTTAAATGTGGATGGAGTAGGGACCTTGTGATGAACTCTAAATCTGCTTTTGTAAGGACTACGTAAAAACTGAGTTACAACCTCAGCATTTGGCCCTTTGTACTTAGGAACCATAAGCCTACCAGGCTTAATGCAATTTATCAATAGGCTCCTCTAGCCAGTGTGCAGATTTCTACTTCATTAGAAAAATTTCCATCCATAATTCCTTATTTTTAGTGAACTCTCCTTCCAGATTCACTGTAGCTTAGTTGCAGTCTTACATAAGTAGTACCTTTTGGATTTCCAAAACTGAACTCATTCCTCATACAACTATCTTCACTGTCATCTTCATAGACTTTACCATGCCTTCCTTTCCTTATATCTTGTTTATGCCTATGCCATTTTTGTCAATGAAGAGCTACATGGCAATGACTGCTTCTCTTGGACTAAAGTAATATAAATTCTCATGTCCCATCATTCCTCCTAAATCTACACACAATGTGGAGCCTCTGCACTTGGATCCATACAAAAGGGGAATTCAGCTGTCCCTGTGGCATCACTCACACCCACTATACTCTGGACCCTACAGAGACCTCTCTGTTCAGCCCCGGTCCCAAGTCTCTTCCAACTCCCATGATCCACACATATCCCTGGGGATACTCCGTTCTAGGAAGAAACCCTATGGTCTTTTCTGTGGGGAAGAGGGAACCCTGATCCCTGATGGAGCAGTACGGAGAGATCTCTACAAGGAGATCCTTGCAGACATTTCCTCCCCAAAGTCCCCCTTCTTATAGGCTTTGCCATGGGACAGGATGATGTTCCTTTCTACCTTGCTCTGTGAACAGTGCTGCACAAGCTAACCCCCGTTTGTGCATGAATCTAGGAGATCAAGGTTTATTTTCTTTTAAACACTAGAGACTGGGTTCTGGTATGCTGTAGACTAGAACTCCATTATTACATGACAGATTCATTCCACATTACTGAATTTGTTAAAGTAGGAGACAGTAAATGAACACACAAAATTAAAAAATAAGTTGTGTATCACAGAGTGCACTTTATTTATTATGAAAACTCCTGATTGTAGTTTAGTTTTAATTACCTGATGGCACTTCATAATAAACTATTAATTTACTGTAGTATTTTTTGGTAAAATTTAATTCTGAGTAGTAGATGACTTCACTACAAGCCTGTGTCAGATGTGCTGAGAAGTGGGAAGAAACTGTGTTATCCTGGACAAATTATAAAGGGTCAGATTGTGCCTTGCAGGCACCTGCCTGTGCAGGGAGAAGAGAGCATAGTGACTCAAAAGAACACAGTGGCTGTAAGTGTGCTTGGGTCCTCCATAGGGGACAGCAACAAAGGAGGAAGGCTCCTGCATCTTCCTCCCACCACAATGAATACCTACACAAAGGCCAGGCACAATCTGGCCCAAGGGTGGATTGTCAAGGTTCTAATCTTTGGGGAAATTCATGAAAATCTGAAAAAAAAACTGTTACTAACCTTCCATAACTGGTGTCCTTCAAGATGTATTGCTCATGTCCATTCTAATGTAGGTGTGTGCTTGCCCCAAGCACTGCTGCCAGAAAGTTTTTCCCTCAGTGGTATCCACCAGGTCGGCTCTGGTGTCCCCTGGAGTCATGCATATAAAGAGCCCTGCCAATCCATCGCCCCATCAGTTCCTTCTTGCTGGCTAACTCCAACAGAGGGGCAGAGGCAGGGAGTTTTGGAATGGACATGGACATCTCGAAGAACAAGTTACGGAAGATTAGTTACTGTTTTTTCTTCTTTGAGTGCTTGCTAATGTCCATTGCAATGTAGGGGACTCCCAAGCAGTTGTACAGGTGGAGGGTTCGTAGTTCATTGGCATGCTGACTATAATACTGCTCAGACAAAACCCACATTGTCTCTAGCCTGCTGGGTGACGGCATAATGAGATGCCAAGGTGCAGACTGACGACCACGCTGCCACTCTGCAAATGGCCTACTTAGGAACTTGAGCTACGAACGCCACCGAAGATGCTTGAGCCCTGGAAGAATGCACGGCTAGGGCAGGAGGAGCGGGGACTTTTGCCAGGTCATAACATGTATGGATACAGGAAGTGATGTACGAGGAGACACTCTGGGCCGAGACTGAAAGGCCTTTCATCCTGTCTGCAATGGCGACAAAAAGCTGTGTACATTTTCTAAATGACTTAGTCCTTTCTATACAGAAGGCTAGTGCACATCTAACATCCAGCGAGTGGAGTCTCTGTTCCTCTCTGTTGGTATGTGGCTTTGGGTAGAAGACTGGAAGGAAGATATGTTGGTTACTATGGAATTGTGAGACCACCTTTGGAAGGAAGGCTGCATGTGGCCGCAATTGAACCTTGTCCTTGAAGACGACCGTATAAGATGGCTCCGACATAAGGGCTCGGATTTCTGAGACCCTTCAGGTAGAAGTAATGGCCACCAGTAATGGCCACTACCTTTCAGGATAAGAAGAGCAGAAAGCATGCTGCCAGCGGTTCAAATTGAGGTCCTGTCAGCCGCGCTAACACCAGGTTGAGGTCCCATGGGGGGAGAGACTGTCGTATAATCTCTCCAGGACTTTGAGGAAACCATCACAGATGGAGTTTGAGAAAACAGAACAGCCAGACTAAACAAGCCCAATTTTTTCAATCTTCCTTGAGTGGGCCACGCGGAATTCCCACAAGTGGAGAGCTTCCTGGCACAGGAGAGAGAGGAGCATGCCCCAGCCTGCCTGTTTATATAAAACTTCATAGTCATGTTATCTGTGAGGACTAACACATACTTGCCTCCAAGTTGGTTTGGAACACCTGTAAGGCTAGGCAAACTGCCCTGAGCTTTCCTGATATTGATGTGTAACAGGAGCTTCTCTGGAGACCAGAAGCCCTGAATTCTGAGGAGTCCTAAATGAGCTCCCCAGCCCATCGCCAAAGCATCTGGGATGAGAGACATTGACGGATGGGATCTCGAGAACAGGACTCCAGCACACACTGCCGGTGAATCCAGCCACCAAAGAAAGGAAGCGATCATTGATGTGGGAAGTGTGACTACGGTGTCCTAGTGATGTCAGCCTGGTGCATATACCGACGTCAGCCAAGCCTGAAGAGGTCAGACATCTTCAGGCTTGGCTGGCATCGGTATATGCACCAGGCTGACATGTTCCACCATGTAAATGCATGATGACATATGGCCCACGAGGTTTAGGCTGTTCCTCACCATGGTGATGGGGTGGTTCCTGAGGCTTTCTATGCATGCCCTATCACTTGGAACTGGGATTCCAGAAGGAAGGCTCTAGCTTGGACTGAGTCGAGGATCGCCCTGATAAATTCTATCCTTTGAACTAGGGAGAGGATAGACTTAAAATCATAGAAGATTAGGGTTGGAAGAGACCTCAGGAGGCCATCTAGTCCAACCCTCTGCTCAAAGCAGGACCACCCCCCACTAAATCATCTCAGCCAGGGTTTTGTCAATCCGGGCCTTAAAAACCTCTAAGGATGGAGAGTCCACCACCTCCCTAGATAACCCATTCCAGTGCTTCACCACCCTCCTAGTGAAATAGTTTTTCCTAATATCAACTTAGACCTCCCCCACTGTAACTTGAGACCATTGCTCCTTGTTCTGTCATCTGCCACCACTGAAAACAGCCTAGCTCCATCCCAATACTTCTGGGTATATATTAACAGGCTCAAGTCCTGGAAAGTTGACTGTATTAACTTTACATTTGTCTCTACCTAGGCCTTGATCTGACCTCTAATCAGCCAGTTGATGAGGTAAGGGTAGACTTGAACCCCTTGTTTCCTCAGTAAGGCTGTGACAATTGCCATGCACTTCGTGAACACCCAAGAGGCCGCTGACAGGCCGAATAGGAGCACTGCAAACTGGTAGTGTGCATGGTTCACAATGAATCTGAGGAACCTTCTGTGTCCCTGAAAGACTGCAACATGAAAATAAGTGTCCTTCAAACTGAGGGTGGCATACCAGTCCCCTGGATCTGGGAGGAGATGATGGAGGCCAAGGAAGACCATGTGACACTTCCGTTTCTTCATGACTTTTTTGAGCTTCTGCAGGTCTAGAATCGGTCTGAAATTGCTGTTGGCCTTCAGGATTAGGAAATAATGGGAGTAGAACCCCCAGCACCATAGCTCTCATGGAACCTCCTCCACAGCTCCCAACTGCACCTCTTGAATAAGAAGTTGCTCATGAGAAGGGTCCCTGAAGAGGGACAGGGAGGAAGGGTGGGAAGGGGAGAAACAACTGAACTGAAGAGTGTATCCCAGTGCTAGCATGCGTAGCACCCACCAGTCCGAGGTAATGCAGGTCCATGCCCAATAGAAGTGGGATAAACCGTACACAAAAGCTGGGGAATCTGGATCCATGCTTCAGCCTCATAAGTTGCCCCCCAAAGCGTCACATCATAAGGCCTTCTTGGACCTCGCCGAGTGTCTGGGAAGGTCTTAGAGTGGCCCGGTGTGGATTGCACTCTACTAGAGTCTCTGTGACCTCAGGGGCGGGGATTGACCTCTGTCCATCTTCCTCTGCTTCTTTTTCAGCACCAGTGACAGAGAACGGTGTCAAGAGTCCTTGGCTGGAGCAGTCTTCTTCAGCCCCGGAGATGATGGACGAAGCCGAGGCTCCCAAGAGGTAGAAACAACATCCCTTCTCGGTGCTGGAGATGGAGATCGGTGCTAAGTCCTAATAGTCACCAGGGCACTCCTGACAGAAGCTGAAGTACTCGGTGCCAAGTCCGAGTGACTCAGCTCTGAGGGAGGATGGAGAGCTGCCTCCATGAGGATAAACTTAAGTCTTGCGTCTCTGTCTTTTTTGGTGCAGGGCCTGAAGTCCTTGCAGATCTTGCAGTGCTCCCACATGTGAGCTTCCTCCAGGCACTTAAGGCAGCTGGAACAGGTGCTTCTTACCAGCATAGGCTTAAAGCCTGGAGAACGAGGCATACCCCGGTGCTGGGCAGGGACTAACCCTGCAACGTGGGATTCCTTACCTAACTGTTCTAACAACTAAAACTTAACAACTATAATAACTGTAACTATATACAACAAGTTAGAAACAAAGTCCACTGAGGAGTTCTTGCAAACACAAGGACAAAGTAGTTCTAGCAACCATCAAAGGTGGTAAGAAGGAACTGGGGGGTGGTGACAGGTCAGCAGGGCCCTTTATACTGGCACCATAAGCGTGTGACTCCAGGGGGCACCAGAACCGACCTGACAGATACCATTGAGGAATAAACTTTCTGCCAGAAGTTCTCAAGGCAAGTACACACCTACATTGGAATGGACATGAACAAACACTCAAAGAAGACTAAAGTCTTTCCCAGACCTGAAGAAGAGCTCTTTGAGGCTTGAAAGCTTGTTTCTCTCACCAACAGAAATTAGTTCAATAAAAGTGATTACCTCACCCTTGTCTCTCTGTGTATCAGAATCAGACTGGAAATGCCCATGAGTCACAAGCACTTTTTTAGGATGAGGGAGGGATTACAATTTGTTGTGAAAGCCCTTTGTTTGTGTTGGTTCTTCCTATTTAGTTTTAATCCACCTCTGGATACACATGAGATAAAGTATAAACAAGTGAAGTTGTCAAATATTTATATCTGGCTTATTTTCATTATATAAATATGGCATTCATTGCAAAAACAGGTAACATTTATCTTAAATGTTTCTTTAAACTTAGAAACATTTATCCTTCAAATTTTGCATCCTAAAGAGTATCGCATCTAGCTACCACAATGACTGAACTCCTAATATATTAATAATGTTGATATAAAGAAGCAATTGATTGACCACAGAAAGTAATACACTTACTAGCAAGCACTGTGGGTGGCATCAATGGGCCAGGATTTCTCACCTGTGTCTGGATATTCAAATTTTGGCAATATGACGTCTATCTAACCATGTGTATGCAAATATCTGATGTAGTCATATTTGCTTACGTAGATTACGTATGTGCAGCTATGTATGCCTAATTTTCAAAAATTTGCCTGAAATCTATCTTCTCTGTGGTCTATTTCAGAAGCTTTCACGAAAGGGGTACAATTATGAATTAGGGTCCTGGATCTTTACTATACACCAGTATCACACCACCACACCAGAAGCGGCTTTCTATAATAACTAGGTAGCAAGCAGTTCAAGGAGAGAGGTCCTCTGCTTAAATTCTGTATGCATAGATCTCTGTTCAAGGTTAAGAAAACCATGTTTGTGTATTCTGGCAAGAGAAATACATTTTAAATGAAAAAGCATTTGGCATGTTTTGTTTTTAAAATATTGTACTGCTAGAAGGAAGTATCTAACAATCTGTTCATTATTTATTGTATGGGGGTTTTATACGGATAATTATTCGAGTTTTGGTAAGATCTCTCAGCTGGATAGGCTGCTTGCTGATGCAAAGTAACAGCATATTTAAATTAAAATGTAAAGCTTGCTTTATTAAGGTCTCTTAAGAAAACATCACACTTCCTTAAAGTTTAGCTCTCAGAAAAACAGTGGGGAAAAAAATGTAGCAAAAAATACAATTCTTAGCTCAATGTTGATATTAATGCACCGTTTGTCCAACTGCCATTTGAACCACAAACAGCACTACTGTCTCTGAGGAAAAGCACTACATATCCAATTACCAGATGAAGTGGCATTTCTCATGGTGATTTATGTGGGAGGCAACTTCTTGGACTACAGAAAGAATCAATTTATACTCACAATATATGTTCTCTCTTTAAAATAAATATTGTTCTGGTATTAATTGTGCTCATGTTTGTCTTGAATACGTTAATCACTAATTTGAAATTCTAACCATGAATAGGGCCACTAAGAATATGTATTATGGAGCAAACCCTGCCCTCAGCTTCTCACAAATGGAGGGACACCTGGCAGTGGAATCTAGGCAGTTATTCTCTGCTAAGTAGGCAGTCCTCAGGGGGCTGTGCAGAGGGTGCATACTACCTGCAGAGTATAGAGCTCTGTAGTCCTTGTGCTCCCTGCATAACACAGTCCAGCAGAAAGGTGGGGCAGTTCGCCCACACAATTCCTCTGGCCCTTACCTATATGGGACACTACAACCCTGGAGACTCCTACAATCATTACGTTCTGTTGCTCATCCATTCTTCTCCCCTCACCCTGACATCTTCCTTACACTCAGCAAAAATTCCTGCTCCTAATTAGATATGAACATGACACAACAAAACAAAACAGTTAAGCATTACTGGACTACCTAATGTACTAACATTACTCCTAGGGGAATTCTACACCAAAAAATTAAAAATTCTGTGCACAATATTTTAAAATTCTGCGTATTTTATTTGTCAAAATAACACAATATAATCACTCTGGTTTCAATTATTTCTGTAATTTATTTAAACTACAATACAATGGATGAAGAATAGGAGTGGGGAGCATTGGAGGAAATCCCCAAATGTCCTTGCCTAATATTAATGTAGCTAGGTTTGACCCTGTCTTTCTAGTTATTAGTCAACAAATACATGCAGCCATACGCTCAGTGTTACATCATAGGCAACTGAGGAGCAAGTGAGAGCTGCGGAATCAAACTCACAATTTATATTGGCTACTGAACATCTCCAGGAAGGTCAGTAGCAAACAGTTCATGGAGAATATTTTGATAGGATATTTTTTCAGTCCAAAAATTTAGACCCGTTCTAATCATTAAAGCATCATAAGCATTTATAAGGCCATACTGTCCTTTATATCACTCTGGCAATGTAAAGGAGCCTTAAAACTTTTACACCTGTTTTATACTCCTGGGGGAATTCACAAAGACAAAGAGAACAATTTACTAATCAGGCAGGCTGCTACATTCTGCTCTGACTGAGGGGACAGAGCCTGCCCCATGCCTACCTCCTCAGAAACACCCTGAAGCCCTGCCCCTCCATGCAGAGTGTGCTGCAATAGCGAGCGAGAGGGACAGAGTGTCTCTCTCTCTCTCACACACACACACACACACAACTGCCCACCCCTCCTCCAGGCAATGATTTGCGTCTCTACCAGCTGCTCTGGGCGCCCAAACCAACCTGCTTGCGTTGCCAGGGAGGGGTGCGTGAACGCTCTTGTGCTTCCCTTTGCTTCCCCATCAGAAGTCATTTTTCTGCAGGGAAGCAAAAGAATTCTTTGGGGGACATGAATTCTGTGCACACGCAGTGACGCTAAATTCCCCCAGGAGTATAACATGGCCCTCATCCCCATGGTATCTGAGCACATCACCATCTTGAATGCATTTATCTTCAATACCGCTGTAAAATGAGTATTATCCCCATTTTCACAGATAGAGAATTGAGGTGCAGAAAGGCTAAGTGACCTGCCCAAGTTCACACAGAAAGTCTGTGGTGGAGCATGGAATTGAACCCAGGTCTCCTCAGTCCTAGGCCAGTGTCTTTAATCCTGGACCATCCTTCCTCTTTGTAGCTTAGTTCTTTCCCAGAAAACCAGAGTACTGTATACCAATGGTTCTCAACCAGGGCCAGGGGGGCCACGAGCAGGTTTCAGGGGGGCCAGTGTTAGACTTGCTGGGCCCCAGGGAAGAAAGCAGAAGCCCCACCACATGAGGCTGAACTCTGGGGCCCTGACCCCACCACCAGGGGCTGAAGTCAAACTAAGCTTTGCAAGGGCCCCTGTGGCATGAGGGCCCAGGCAATTGCCTAGCTTGCTACCCCCTAACACGGCCCTGGCTTTTATATGTAGAAAACGAATTGTGGTGGCACAGGTGGGCTGTGGAGTTTTTATAGCCTATGGGGGGGGGGGGGTGCCTCAGAAAGAAAAAGGTTAAGAACTCCTGCTATATACAATCTATCAAAATTTATTAAGGGTTTGAACGTGTGTGGCACTGTACAAGAAACAGATATTAAGGCAGATCAGGCCCTAGAGCACTTACAAGATGCACTAAGATCCAGAGGATGGAGAAATGTATTCCTTAATCCTATGTTCATTTTAAAAAAATGTATTCCCGGATCTATTTTTCTTTTATCTGGCTATGTGCACACATATATGCATACATGTATGCCAGAGGTGGCCAAACTGTAGCTCGCAAGCCACATGCGGCTTTTACTGTTAAAGTGTGGCTTCTGGAGCCCCCCATGTCCCTCCCTCTATTCTCCACATACCAGATTTACTTATTTGAAACAATGCTAACACCATAAGACAAATCACTTAAAGTACACACAAGATTTAGTTTTAAGGGAGCTACTATTGTAGTCTCTTTCCTACTCTGGGAGTGGCCCTGGACGAGAGGCCCCAGGCAGGTGTGGGGATACTCACAAGTCCCCGGCTGGCTGCTGTGCAGTTGGAGTTCGTCCCGGTTGATGAAAGGGTCGCCTCAATGAGACTTTGGGTCTCAGAGAGGAAAACCCTGATTGTTGATTGTGCCAATGCGCCTAACAGCAGTTCAGAGTACACGGCCTGAAGGCAGCTGGTGCCTGTCATGGTGGAAACCCTAGGTGAGGGGAGCTGTCAAAGCAAAGAAGGATGCCTTCCAAGAAATGCTCACAAACCAGACTCCTGATATGGCGGAGAGGTACCCGCTGGCTAAGAGGGCTGTGGCTGTCATGGTCATTGAAGCAAAAGCCCAAGCTTGGGAGAAGTTTGGAAAGACCATGGAGAACGAGCACTGGATGACCTCAAAGGTGTTCTGGCAAACCATTCATCGCCTTAGGAGGGGTTGGTGGGACGTTGCCCAGGCTGTTCTCAGCACAGGTGGTGAAATGCTGACCTTGACTGAGGAGATTGTTGAGAGGTGGAAGGAGCACTCTGAGGAACTTCTCAACCCAGTGGCCATGCCCTCCCTTCAAGAGGCAGTGCTGGAAACCTCCGGTGAGATCAGACCTATTTCTGTTGTTGAGGTCACTACGGTGTTAAAGTGCCTTCGTAGTGGTAAGGCAGCAGGGATGGATGCGATTCATCTGGAGATGTTGAAATCATGGGACAACGTTGGGGTGTTGTGGTTAATATGCCTCTTCACTGTCGCATGGAAGGCTGGCGCAGTACCTCTGGACTAGCAAACCAGGGTAGTGGTCCCAATCTTTAAGAAAGGAGACCAGAGGGTGTGCTCCAACTATAGGGGGATCGCATTCCTCAGACTCCCTGGCAAAGCCTATGCCAGGGTGATAGAGAGGAGGTTACTCCTGAACCTCAGATTCAGGAGGAACAATGCAGATTCTGTCCCGGCCATGGAACAACAGACTAGCTCTTTACTCTCTCACAGATATTAAAGGCATCGTGGGACTTTACTAATCCAGTCTACCTTTGTTTTGGAGAAGGCATATGACCACATTCCCCGAGGTGTGGAAAGTGCCATGGGAGTATGAGATACCAGTGTCGCTTTTTCATGCTATCCAGTCCCTCTATTCTCAGAGTGATAGTTGTGTTCGTATTCTTGGCATTAAGTCAAGTTAGTTCAAAGTGGGTGTTGGACTCCACCAAGGGTGCGTCTTGTCCCCACTTCTATTCATGATTTTCATGGACAGAATATCGAGCTGAATGTTTCACTGCCGAGTGTGAAGTGGTTGGGATGAGAATCAGCACCTCCAAATTGGAGGTCATGGTCCTCTCCCGGAAGAAAGTGGACTGTTCTCTCCAGGTGAAGGGGGAGCAACTGCCCTCAGTGGAAGAGTTCAAGTATCTAGGGGTCTTGTTCATGAATGATGGTAAGCAGGAGCATGAGATTGACCGGCGAATTGGTGCGGTGACAGCAGTGATGTGGGCGCTGTACTGATCCGTTGTATTGAAGAGGGAGCTGAGTTCTCAAACAAAGTTCTCAGTTTACAGGTCAATCTACATCCCCATCCTCACCTATGGTCATGAACTTTGGGTAATGACCAAAAGGATGAGATCACGGGTACAAGCGGCAGATATGAGGTTTCTCTGCAGGGTGGCTGGGCTTACTCTCCAAGACAGGGTGAGGGGCTTAGCTATTCAGGAGAGCCTAAGACTAGAGCCACTACTCCTGCAGATCGAGAGGAGCCAGCTAAGGTGGTTTGGGCACCTGATAAGGGTGCCCCCTGGGAGGCTTCCCTTGGAACTCCACTGGGCATGTCCCACAGACAGGAGGCCCTAAGGGCATGCTGGAAGAATTGTCTCTCCTGGCTGGCCTGGGAATGCTGGGGAATCCCTCAGGAGGAGCTGGAACCTGTTGCGGAGGAAACGGAGGTCAGGTCCTCCCTATTCTCCATGCTGCCACTGCGACCCTCACCAGGAAAAGCTGAATAAAGGAAACAAAGATGAAGAAGAAAGACCAAGGGAGCTACATTCCATAGCATCTTCATTATAAGTATTAAATAATATTCATCATCATCATCCTGAAAATCCCTACTTATTCAGTCTCACCAAGCCACACTGCCATCCTCTTGGAAATAGAAAAAAAAAAGAATAAATTAAGTATGAACTTATAATCAAAATTAATTTCGACAATGTTCTTTAAAGGGCAACTTTATAATCTTATTTCTTAATGTACACTGTTGTTACGTAACTGTGTTTATCAAAATGCACACAGCACATGTTTCAGGTACAAATATTAGGTAGCTCCTACCCCAACACAAAAGAGACCTTAAATTACAATCTATTCTTGCATTCCTTCTCCTAGAGATAGGAACCATGCCTTACCTAGTTTATACATTGAGGGCACTACCATAAACAAATAATAAAAGATGGTTATAAATTCCTACAGTCTGTGTAAAGAAGGCCTTCATAACTATCTTCTAGGAATTAAAACCAAATCGCAAAAGAAAAAACTGCAAAATGCTTTATTGAAACTGACAGAACTATTCCACCTGTTGGAGACAGGAAATGAACTAGATTATTCAATTAGAATTATTCATATAATAAGAGTGATGGGATCAGCAAAAGTGGATTTTTCCGTCTTTTGGTATATATTTACAGGAGATTTTAATTTAGAGAAAACTATTTCCCCATTGTTTGAAACAGAGGTCTTCTTTAGCGAATAGTGCCTAAAGCCATACTTACCCAGTTTATCTGGCAATAATTCCCACTGCAGTCCATACTTATAATGCCATAGATTCACAGATTCCAAGGCCAGAAAGGACTACAGTATTGTGATCTCATGACTTTATACAGCTATAAGGGAGGTGGGAGTGGCACTCTTGCAGGAGAGAAAGAATAAATATCTAGATTGTGGACTGACCAGTTCTCAGGGAGGAACCCTAGGAACAGTCAAACTTGGAGAGGTATAAGTGAACTTTATGATATTTTGTTGCAGATTTGTTTGTTAACAAAGCCAAACACCAGGAAGGGAATGAATTGGACTGTAAATAGCATGTGGACTATGTATGTAGACCAGGTTGGGAAAGACTCCATTTCAAAGTGTAATGCAATTTACTTTCTTTGCTTGTTAAAGAAGATTCTGTAAGCAAGGATTTTGGAGGGCACAACTTGATAACCAGAAAGGCAAATATTGCTAGAGTATTACAGAAGCTTCCAGTTACCAAATTGGTAATTTGAATTTTCACTGATGACAGGGTCTAGACTAGAGCTAGTATAAGAAAAAAAGAATATGGTCAGTGCCAACCTTTTGTTTGCATTACAAAAGAAGAAGATGGTAGAAACGAATGGAAATAATAAAGGTAGCTGTTGATTAGGGAGGAAAAGAGTGACTAAAGTAGCTGATGGTTTCATTTAAATACAGATAGTAACAGGATGCAAACAAATATGACGGTATCCATACCACAGCCTATCGTTTCACTCACTGCTATTTCTAGGGGCTGTCCTTCCATGTTCTAGAGTAGTCCTGATGCCCACAAGATTTCTCCCTTTTAAGATGTCCTTCGTCAAAGTAGTGGTATTCTGAAGAACAGATGTTGCTCTCTGATGTACACCGCTACCTCAATATAACACGACCCAATATAACAAGAATTTGGATATAACGCGGTAAAGCAGTGCTCCGGGGG
>NW_020664409.1:76297771-76340709 GCF_002925995.2 Terrapene triunguis
TCCGGTGGATCAAAACAAGTTCAATATAACGTGGTTTCACCTATAACACGGTAAGATTTTTTGGCTCCCGAGGACAGCATTATATCGAAGTAGAGGTGTATGTCTTTATTTAACGCTACCAGCAGCATGAATGAAGTTAGACGCCAGATGGATGAGGCAACGCAGGCCACTTACATGTATGAAAAAAGTGCTACTATTAGACTATTGGGTTGGTTTATGGTCATGGCCTTTCCAGCATAAGCCAAACACGGTGGTCCCAGGCGGTAACAGCCTCAGATCTACAACACAACCAGATGAAATGGCACTCATCGCCTTTATGTGGTCACAAATATTTAACCACAAGTTTAAATACTTTACAAGAAGAAATCATTGCTATTCTTCAACCTGAAATGCCTTTTTCCTCCCTTCTCATCCTTCCCAAACTGAAACTTAGTACAATTCTTTGGAGTAGCTAGAGTGTGGTTAAATGGAGGAAGCGATGCTTGTTTGCATGGAATCTGCTATTTCCTCCCTGCCAAAACACTTGTTTAAAAAAGTCATGTAATATTTCTATTAAACTGTAAATGCAGTCGACAAGGAAATGGCCTACCGGCAGTGTATTACCTTTGTGGCAATGCCAACCGGCCTACAGCAAAATAGCGCATATAACATGCATTCCCAAGTAACAAAATTGTACTTTACATAAATACCGCAGAACTCAAGCAAGATCCAGAAAAAGCAATGAAAATTTGCCCAAGCTTTCATGCTTGCCTATATCAATTGTATGTCATAACTAAAACAAAATAGAAAAGCATCTACATATGTCCAAGGATCCTGTGAAGTTAGATCATATAACTCTGGGAAAACTATTGCAACTTAAATCTGTGTATTTCTTGTTAACCACTGTAACAGCTCACTAATAAAAATTAAGAAAACCTGTGGGTATCAAATATACAAAAGAGTACTAACAGCATACAAGTCCTTAAAGACCATAACACAATTTATTAACAAGAACATGTGTTCTGTGTAATCCAGAATTGTTATGTTAAATTACTTTGGCCTTTGATATCATTCATTTGATTACAAGAATTAAAAAGACTCACAAGCTTTCAAATTCAAACAGTGACCTTTGGTTTATAAGCAGCTATTGTCATACTGATAAAATCCTCTCTGATAATTTAGTCCTTACCTTTCATTACCTAGTGCAACTACATGCAATTATGTTAAAGTGATCCCAGATGTAATGAAGATGATTTCATTAATGTTTCCGAGTACAACTAAAAAACCCCAATACAATCAACTATAATTAATCTGTAATCAATACAGTTCTTCAGAACAGTTTAAAATGTTAAATCTTCATTAATTAAGCCACTCATTAAAAAAGGGCGAGCTTGAAAGATATATGTCTTGTTCATCTCAATTTGAATTATTTCTAGTCATTCTTTAATTTCAAAATAGCCAAGAACAATGGCTTTGCCAAAAGTTTTATTAGGTGTTTCTTTAAATGCTATAATGTTTCAAGACCACAAAACAGTAGTTTTGCTTTAACTACTCACTAACAAAACTTTTTGCAACCTTAGAGATCATTCCTGCTTTTTTTAAAAACCATAAATCTACTAAATACTCTTGAATGGATTCAAGTTAAAGTCACTGTGTAAAAACAGCACCTTTTTACTCAACCACGGTGGTTCCCTGTATTTATATTAAAATGCTGACTCATGAGATACTGACAAAAAAAGATTAAACAATATGATAAGCAAGTATGTGTGTCATGCTTAAATATTCCCAAACATACTGGGAAACATACTGCCTTTAACAGCATATAATGTCTTGTTAACCCAGAATGGGTTCTAATTATAAATGGCACATGAAAATAACTGTTTTTATTATAATCATACTTATTAGAAAGGCATAACTATTATTTATAGTGCAGTTCAATAAACAAAAGTATATCCAACTGGTAGCAGTAAAGTCCCTGGATAACACCAGTCCATGAACTTCTCAAAAAGCAATATTTTTCAATTATCATCACTCTTAGATCACACATTCTATTTATTTATTTATTTTTAATCTAAGCTAATGCAGAAATACACTCCTAACTTACTTTATGTTTAGTAACACATAAAAACTGGTTTGGAATTATGAACACTGGCAATAACAACCAATGGGTCAAATCCTGAATTCCGTTCTTGGCTATTATTAATCAAAACACCCTTTGAAGGAAGGAAGGATGGTCACGTGGTTAGAACAGTGGACTGAACTCAGGAGATCTGGGTTCAACTTCAAACAGGCTTCTTTTGTTACCTTGGGGAAGTCACTTAATCTCTCTGTGCCTTAGTTATCTATCTGTAAAATGGAGATAACACTACTTTCTTATAGGGGGATTGTGAAAATCAATTCAATGTTTGCAAGGTACGAACTACAGTAACAGTACCTTTTAAGTATTGGGGAGATAGAAGTCAAGCAGTGAGTGAGACCTGATTAAGGATTCCAGGATTTTGCCCACATTTCTCTGTGCCATAACTCTACAGCTAGCTGTGAAAACAACATACCGTGGTCAATAACTCATTTTAAAAAAATTCACATTTTACTTACTCTCATTGGATGTATATCAGCATATGGAGGTTTTCCTTCGGCCATTTCTATTGAAGTGATACCAAGGGACCAAATATCTGCCACACAGTTATAACCAATCTCTTGTATTACCTCAGGAGCCATCCAAAATGGAGTACCTATAACAGTATTTCGTTTTGCCATTGTATCCTGTAATTACATCGTTTGTGCAATTAAAATTTGGACATTTGTCTGCATAGATTCCTATTACATTTGTTTCATATTTAAGGTTAGAACTGAGATTCCATTGTAAGCACTACATCGCCTCCCCCCACCCCCACCCCGGCCCCCTTCTAAATCTACAAATAAACAAATACCCTCAAAATTGGTAGATGTCTGACTGAGGGAGAGTTTTCCTTTCAAACCTGAAGTAAATAAAACAAGGGATTTCTTGATTTTTTTGCTCTTAAAATAAAGAACTTCCCTGGAGTCCAATCAGTCTAAGGTTTTTTACCACTTTATTTTATTCTTCTTCTTCTTTCCAATTTTTTGCCACAAAGTTTACTGGACTCATGTCATCAACAGGACAAAGTCTAGTTGATTTAAACTCATTTTTAAACTATATCAGCATTTTTAAATAGTGATACTGGAATGGGGCTTCAGGAGCTGCCAAGCTAATGATAGCTCACCAGCAGCTTCAGAGACAGGCCTGGTTGCATAAGAAAAATCAGGTGTAAGGGTTGTTTGCTCTCCAAGTCTCCAACACAGAGCCCAGGAAGAAGGAAAGACGGTATATCTAGCAAGACCAATGGATTTTAGGTGGGAAGGGACAAAACTATGGGCTACCCCACGCACCTCTGTTGATCACCTTACAGGCAGAATTAAGATAGTGTGGGTACCTTAACTGAATTTCCAAACTCTCAGATGTTTGAATTTCTTGAAAATCTAATCTTAACCCTACATTTCTAGGATTTTTATTTATGTGCATATTTACTTCTGTAAAATAAGGATTGTTATTAGCTAGGATTGCTAACTACAATGTTCTTATAAAGGTTTTTACTCTTAAGTTATTGATATGTACTCCCAACTGCTTCATTTCTAAGATTTTTTTAGAGGGATCACTTCATGTATTTAGTTGAGTTCATAATGTTCAGCAGACGCTGTTACAATGATAATGTAAAAGTTATTCCTGTTATGTCACACACAAAAAATGCAAACATTTATGATCCTACTGCCATAACAAAGGATCAAGCTCTTTTGAAATGTAGCAGTGTCCATAAATCCATATGACTAATAAGTTAGCCAGCCACTTTTCCAGGTTTTGGAACACTTGCACCTTAATGGTGCCAGAAAAGGGCCAAATTGGATTAAATAGAAAGTGGTATTTTTCCAAGCTCTGCCCAAATAAATCACCAGGATGAGGTTGTGCTCACTGTAGGTGTGGAGATATTCAAAATATGATCACATGCTCTCTGAGCTCCCCTGGGCTCAATAAGCTTGGCTTCCCTTTCATGGGTCTTCAATATGCACATGAGCTCTGCTAGTCTACCTAGGGAACTGGCTCAAAACCTTTTCAGACTACTATACCCCTTTCAGGACTCTGATTTGTCTTGCGTACCCCCCAAGTTTCACCTCACTTAAAAACTACTTGATTACAAAAAATCAGACAAAAAAATCCAAAATGTCACAGCACACTATTACTGAAAAATTGCTTACTTTTTCATTTTGTTTGTATGAAATTTTAGTTTGTACTGATTTTGCTAGTGCTTTTTATGTAGCCTGTTGTAAAACTAGGCAAACATCTAGATGAGTTGATGTACCCCCTGGAAGACCTCTGTGTACCCCCAGGGGTACACATATCACCCTGGTTAAGAAACACTGACCTAGGGCATTAGTCAAGGGGGTGAAAGCAGTGGTAACTTTCCCAAAGGCCTCCTACTTGTGGCACCAAAATGAGAAGTCTCTCACAATAAGCTGTGCAGTACTGTGATCCTCCCTCTTCTTTTTTACAGGAGCAATGAAATCATTAACAATGTTGACATTTAAATTATTATTAATACCTCACTTTGAGAGCTGTTTCCAGGCTCTTTCCACATTCATACTGACATCTCGGCATCACTTACATGCAATTAATATATCTGAGATTTTCTTTGCAACCACAACAGCTAGGGACTCACTTTTTAAACTAAGTTGAAATTCTAAAGAACAAGACAGTAACTTCAGAGAGTTATGGTACGGCATATGGGCACGTACAAGCTGTTCCCAAGCCCTGGTACCAGACTGACAATACTGAAGTATTCCATGTATTTTCAAGACAACTACACAGAAGCAGTACAGTCTTCCGAAGGTCTTGACTAGGCTATATAATTCAACCTGCTAAAATCAAATTAAAGGAATTAAAGTTGATGATATTATGGGGTTTTTAATCAAGTTAAGTAAGCTCAATAAAGTTAGAGAGCAACAAAATAATCATCATGGGAAGAAAAGTGCTCTCTTTCCCACCATCACCAGTCACTCCTGGCCATGGAAAATGATGAAAGGAAATCATCCCCCCCCCCTTTTTTATTTTTTTTTAAGTGAATGGTTACGAGCATTATAACAATCTAAAAAAGGTTCTGACCTTTTCATATACTTACTGTTAATTGGCCAGCCACTCCAAAATCAGCTAATTTTGCATGTCCTTCTGTGTTAAGGAGGATGTTTCCAGCCTTTATATCTCTGTGTATTTTTCTCATGAAGTGCAAATATTCAAGTCCTTTAAGTGTGGATTTAAGAATGGTTGCTATTTCATCTTCTGTTAGCTATAAGAAAACAAACATCTAACTACTTTTCTTCCTGGGTGTGTGTGTGTGTATATACACACACACACACACACAATAGTTATACATTTAAATAAACAATGTTACAGCATAGAAGGTTCTGTAAACTGTTTTATAATTATTATTATTTATATAACACATATGAAGCATGCTAGATGCTTTACAGATATGAGGCAAGACCAGGTCTAAAAGAGTTTACAATTTAAGGCTCTGATTCTGCAATTTGATCCACATAGCTGGATGGGAAGTAACCCTACTTCAGACATGAGCAGGAGTTCACCCATACAGATCACATTGCAAAATTGGGCCCTAAACATCACATAAGCAAAATAGGGGTTGAAATGTTGCCACAAGATTAGCTTAAAACTTTTTTGAATTTTTTTTGTTTTCTTTATTTTATACATATGAGAAAGAGAATTCTCTCTCTCTCTCCAATATATGGAGATACACCTCTCTCATAGAACTGGAAGGGACCCTGAAAAGTCATTGAGTCCAGCCCCCTGCCTTCACTAGCAGGACCAAGTACTGATTTTTGCCCCAGATCCCTAAGTAGCCCTCTCAAGGACTGAACTCACAACCCTGGGTTTAGCAGGCCAATGCTCAAACCACTGAGCTATCCCCCCGATCTAATAATTAGATTATTAACTCTTAGAGACAGGTGCTGCCCCAAAGAAAATGTCTCAGCAGTAGAGTTAATGCGGACTCTTACCAAGATTTTAGCACAAACAACCCCCCATTGTCCGCATGCTAAAACCTTTTACCCAGATTTGGAGGTGCTTTGAGCCTGAGCTAGCAGACCAGCTGGGGGTATGGGTTAGAACCTGGTCTCCGCTTAAACTCGGGCTGGAATACACCCATTTTGCAGCGTGGATGTAGGCTAAATCACTCAAGAGCTGATAGTCCTCTAATGCTTTCCCACACTTCCCCCTGAAGAACAGACAAGTACTCCCACAATTGCCTGGGAAAGAATCAGAGCATCTCAGCACAGAGAACCATGAGATATGACCCCAAACACAAATAAGCAAGTAAAGAAATAGTGAGGACACCATAATGTAGATATGACTTTGCATTGGGGACATTCACACCTGGACTAGACTACCCCAGGTGCTCAGACCTGGGTGCTTATCACCCAGATTAACTATTAAGTGAATCATAAAAATCACAGAAATGTAGGCTGGAAGGGACTTAAGAAATCATCAAATCCAGCCCCCTGCACTGAGGCAGGACTGAGTAAACCTAGATCATCCCTGATGGGTTTTTGTCCAACCTGCTCTTAAAAACCTCCAATGACAGGAACTCCAGAGCACTCCTTGGAAATCTATTCCAGTGCTTAACTGTCCTTATAGTTAGAAAGATTTTCCTGATCTCTAACCTAAATCTCCCTTGCTGCAAATAAAGCCCATTATTTCTTGTCCTACCTTCAGTGGACATGGAGAACAATTGACCACAGTCCTCTTCATAACAGCTCTTAACATATTTGAAGACTGCTATCAGGTCCTGCCATCTTGTTCTCAAAATACTGAACATGCCCAGTTTTTTTTTTTTTTAAGCCTTTCCTCATAAGTCACATTTTCTAAATCTTTTATCATTTTGTTGCTCTCCTCTGGACTCTCTCACCAACTTGTCCACATCTTTCCTATTGAACACCATACTCCAGCTGAGACCCCCCCAAGGGTCAGTAGAGTGCGACAATTACCTCTTCTGTTGTACATACAACACTCCTATTAATACACCCCAGAATATTAGCCTTTTTTGCAAATGCATCACATTGTTGACTCACTTTCAGTTTGTGAGCCACTATAACCCAGATTCTTTCCAGCGGTACCACCTAGCCAGTTATTCTCCATTTTGTAGCTGTGCAGTTTTTCCTTCCTAAGCGGAAGACACTTCTTAACTTTGCATTTGTACGGCACATAACAGAATGTTACTCTGATCCGCATGAGAGCCTCTAAGTGCTACTTCAATATAAGTAATAAATTAACAATAATAAATTAAATGTTCGTTGAGGGTGCTAAGCACTTCGCAGGAGTGGCCCAGGATGAACTCTTCAACTCTAGGTACAGAGTCGAGGCCAAAAAAATCCTTTTCAACTCTGGGGTATATTAATAGGAATGTTGTATGTACGACACAAGAGGTAATTGTCCCAGTATACTTGACATTGGGGAGGCCTCAGCTGGAGTACTGTGTCGAGTAGGAAAGATGTGGACAAGTTGGAGAGAGAATCCAGAGGAGAGCAACAAAAATAATAAATGGTTTAGAAAATGTGACCTGTGAGGAAAGGTTTAAGAAGTGGAAATTAAATTCTACTAAGGAAAATAGAAAGGAGCAAAAACTCTGGCAAGTGAAGTGTAAAAATATAATTAGGGAGGCCAAAAAAGAATTTGAAGAACAGCTAACCAAAGGCTCAAAACGAAGAGCAAAAAAAAAATAATAATAAGTACATCAGAAGCAGGAAGCATGCTAAACAACCAGTGAGGCCACTGGATGATCAAGGTGCTAAAGGAGCACTCCCCAAGGAAGATAAGGCCATTGCAGAGAAACTAAATGAATTCTTTGCATCTGTCTTCATGGCTGAGGATGTGAGGGAGATTCCCAAACTTGGGCCACTCTTTTTAGGTGACAAATCTGAGGAAGTGTCCCAGATTGAGGTGTCATCAGAGGAGGTTTTGGAACAAACTGATAAACTAAACAGTAATAAGTCACCAGGACCAGATGGTATTCACCAAAGAGTTCTGAAGGAACTCAAATGAAAAACTGCAGAACTACTAACTGGTGTGTAACCTATCATTTAAATCAGCTTCTGTACCAGATGACTGGAGAATAGCTAATGTGATGCCAATTTTTTAAAAAGGCTCCAGAAGCAATCCAGCAATTACAGGCTGGTAAGCCTAGCTTCAGTTCCAGGCAAATTGGTTAAAACTGTAGTAAAGAACAGAATTATCAGACACCTAGATGAACACAATGTGTTGAGGAAGAGTCAACATGTAAAAGAAAATCATGCCGCACCAATCTACTAGAATTCTTTGAGGGGAGTCAACAAACACGTGGGCAAGGGTGATCTGGTGGATAGAGTGCACTTGGACTTTCAGAAAGTCTTTGACCAGGTCCCTCACCAAAGGCTTTTAAGCAAAGTAAGCTGTCCTGGGATAAGAAGGAAGGTCTTCACATGGATCAGTAACTGGTTAAAAAATAGGAAACAAAGGGTTGTAATAAATGGTCAGTTTTCTCAGTGGAAAAAGATAAATAGTGGTGTCCCCAGGGGTCTGTACCAGGACCAGTCCTATTCAACATATTCATAAATGATCTGGAAAAAGGGGTGAACAGTGAGGTGGCAACATTTGCAAATGATACAGAACTACTTAAGGTAGTTAAGTCAAAAGCAGACTGTGAAGAGTTACAAAGAGATCTCACAAAACTGGGTGACAGGGCAACAAAATGGCCAATAAAATTCAATGTTGATAAATGCAAAGTAATGCACATTGGAAAACATAATCCCAACTCTACATATAAAATGATGAGGTCTAAATTAGCTGTTACCACTCAAGAAACAGAGCTTGGAGTCATTGTGGATAGTTCTCTGAAAACATCCACTCAATGTGCAGTGGCAGTCAAAAAAGCTAACAGAATGTTGGGAATCATTAGGAAAGGGATAAGTAAGAAAACAGAAAATATCATATTGCCTCTCTATAAATCCATGGTACGCCCCCACCTTGAATACTACATGCAGATCTGGTCGTCCCATCTCAAAAAAGACATGGAATTGGAAAGGGTACAGAAAAAGACAACAAAAATGATTGGGGTATGGAACAGCTACCATATGAGGAAAGATTAATAAGACTGGGACTTTTCAGCTTGGAAAAGAAACGACTAAGGGGGGGATATGACAGAGGTCTACAAAATCATAACTAGTGTGGAGAAAGTAAATAAGGAAGTCTTATTTACTCCATCTCATAACACAAGAACTAAGGGATCACCAAATGAAATGAATAGGCAGCAGGTTTAAAACAAACAAAAGGAAGTATTTCTTCACACAACGCACAGTCAGCCTGTCGAACTCTTTGCCAGAGGTCATTATGAAGGCCAAGACTATAACAGGCTTCAAAAAAGAACTAGATAAATTCATGGAGGATAGGTCCATCAATGACTATGAGCCAGGATGAACAGGGATACAAAACCATGCTCTAAAGTGTCCCTTGCCTCTGTTTTCCAGAAGCTGGGAATGGGCGACACCGGATGGATCACTTGATGATTATCTGTTCTGTACATTCTCTCTGAAGCACCTGGCATTGGCCACTGTTGGAAAGCAGGATACTAGGTTAGATGGACCATTGGTCTGACCCAGTATGGCCATTCTTATGTTCTGATGTAACACTCTCTGTTAATTTCCGTTTTCAAAATACTCTGCTGAGATTATAGAGTACAAAAGACAGATTTTTCTCAGAAGGAAAAATTAATTACTGTGAAGAGGAAAAAGGACAAAGGTCTATCTATGCATTCCTTAAATCCTACAAGTGAACTGGCCAGATGCTGGCCTTCCACAATTAAGGAATGAATTTCACCACAGACAATGAACATGATTGTCACACATGAATCCCCATTTTCCCCCCATTTTATAAGATGTTAAAATTGGTCAAAATTGCTGATCAATAAAGTTAAAGTGTCAAAACTGTTTCCAGTCCAACCTCCTTATTTTCATAAACTTTACTTTCCAAAACAGTTTTTAAACAAAATCAATATGTTTCTGACTTTTACAGAAATTATCTAAATTTATAGTACAGTAATAACTAAAAAAAAATGGCTACTTTTTATAGTTCAAATTTCCCATGTGCTTATTCCACAGAACTGGTGCATAGGCTAGTTTTGACAAAATCTGGTGACAATATTTGATCACAAATTTTAAAAATGTTTAATTGCCAAGTGACTGATTGTGCCTTACCTATGCCAGCAGGGAGGACAGTTACCATCAGACCAGATGATGCACAGCAGAATAGATGCCAGTCAGTCACTTACTCTTACCAGAAGGAAAATAAACCACCTTAGCTGTACAGTATAAGAGAGGCTATCAAGATCTCACGCCCTAAAGCACTAATGAACTAGCAGAGTCCTAAATTTGGATTGAGCTCAAGGGAATGCCATGTTTTCTTAATTTCTCAAACTCCCACATATGAAATTCCTGCAAAGTCTACAATTAGCAATATCAAGGCTGAGCTACTGCTCATTAGCACTTCCTAATGGCAGCAACTATCAGTTTCACACTGCTGACAGTACACAAGCCAGACAATGCTAATTAAGAGTTTCTGGGCAAGAGAAGAGAAAGAAAAAACAAAAATGGATAAAACAGATGGGTCTGTACACAGAGACAAAAAACTACATACAGCATACTGGGGCAGAGAAAACCACCTAACCCCACCCTTCCCATCATTCTTACGGCTTGTCTACACAATGAGTTATTCGGGAACAGATATTCCTGAATAGCTCCAGGTGTGAACACTCTTATTCTGGAATAAGAGTGTCTAGTTTAAATCACTGGGTTAAACTAAACAGAAATAAGGCCCTCTTATCCCAGAATAAGAGTCTCCACCCATGGAGCCACTCAGGAATAGCTGTTCCTGAATAACTTCAAGTTCAGACAAGCAACCCACATCCCCTGCTTTTCCCTCCCCCCCCCATTGTCTTTCTCGCCCCCTCCCAATTGCAGAGATGTGTCTTTCAGAGTGTCAACATTTTAAATGGACATTGGGAGTACTATTATACTGGAATGTGTTCAAGGCTGCCAGCAGTTGATTCTTTGATCTGTAGATAATTACAGAGGTGTTGAACATAATGAGCCTGTTCACCAAACGCAAAGAAATCTGTGTGTTCTTCATATCCCCCCCCACCCTTTAAGGTTTTTCAATTTTCACCATAATCAATAGGGTTCTGCTAATTGATAACTAGAATGTTCCCTGACATTTTGGAATTGATCAGATGTGTCATTCAAAAGTTATCACATTATATCCAAACAGCAAAATTCCATCATGATGAGTGTAATCCCTCATGCTCAGCCAAAAACCTGCTTTAAAATGTCCTTCAAAAATCTGAATTACTTTGCTGTTTGCCAAATGCTTTCTATTAGCAGGTAATAAATTGCCAAAATGCAACATGATCTGCATTAAAATATATCATGTTACGAAAGCTGTTGTAGCACTGTATTGTGGAATAGCAGGAATCTTAATTTAGCTGGCCCTTTACTATATTTCAACAATAAGACCATCTGCATTTTAATAAGAACAGTAATTACTATGGGAAGATAATGGTACTACAATAGCTATGACTTTCCTTGCAGCCACAGCCTATTAATGCCTGCTGCTCTATCCTGCAAAGCATTGTTAGACTGTGTCAGTCAGGGGTGTGGAAAAAAAACAAACTCCTGACTGACGAGCTATGCCAGCAAAACTGATGTAGCTATACTGGCAAAAATCACTCCTTTCACTAGTATAAGCTGCCGCTCCACCAGGGGGCTCTGCTGGTCTACCTATACCAGTCTAGCAGCATCAGCCAACCCTTTATAGTGTAGACTGGCCCTACAAAGCATATTCAGGACTAAGATATTGCTTTTTCATGAAGAGGTCAGCTGCCCATACTACTCGCCTCCACAATCATTCTGGGTTTTAAACAATCTTCTTTATTTCACTCACTAAACACCAGGTAGCCCTTTTTATTTATTTATTTTTAAGGTGAAAAGGGCATTATAAGATTGCATTAAAAGTCAACAATTGTGACACATTTTGAAGAATTACACTCCATTTTTTCATATTGTCTTTGCTTTTTCAGCCAAGATGTGTGGAAAATTGTCTCCTTATATTCAGTGAGGGTAGTACAAGAGAGCATAACCAGGAGAAATGGGATGAAAATTAAAGAAATAAAAAACTGTGAATGAATGGGCAAGACAAACTTCCTGAGTAGGAAACCTAGTAAACTCCATTGCTTGGGACTTTTAAAAGTGGACTGGACAAGGCATCTTTTTAAAAATAACACATTGTCAGGATCCAGCAATGGCAAAGGGACACACTAGATGACCCAGGTCTTTCCCACTTCTACAGTTCTTCATCAATCATTTACATAGGAATATAAATTGTACACTGTGCTTTCAAGAAGGCAACCAACAATCAACAAATGACATGTCCTTGCCCCCCAAAGTAAAAATAATATAGTACAAGAAAACACATAGTGGGATATAGCCATTTGCATTTGGCTGCTTAATGAACCAGGTGGACTACTCAGGTAACCTGACAGATTACTAAACCCCACAACTATCCCTCTCAATTACTCTGGATGAACACAATAGGGATATATAAGCTCTTCTAATAATTATTTTCAGGTGAATAGTAAGAATACATCTTTTGCATGTGCTATATTCCAGAAAGAGCCCCTTCAGTTTTCTGATCAGGATTATGGAATAAATGAAGAAAACATCGAGAAAGAATCTAATCTATCTATATTTTATACTTAGTGCACATTGGAACACAATTTGGATAATTCTTCTTAAAACTGTGTAAGCTGTTCATGCAACTGGCATATATTCAAAAAGTAATGGAGTACGTGAATGCAACAAGCTCCCAGAAACCTGAGGGCTTGTCTACATTTACAGTGCTGCAGCTGCACCGCTCTAGAGCTTACTGAAGATGCTACCTACACTGACGAGAGAGATTCTCCCATCGTTATAGGTACTCCACCTCCACAAAAGGCAGTGGGCTAGGTTGCCAGGAGAAGCCCCTCTGTTGACACAGCGCTGTCTACACTGGGGATTAGGTCAGTATAACTGCGTCACTCGGGGGTGTGGAAAATCCACATCCATGAGCGATGCAATTATACTGACATAAGTTGGTAATGTAGACACTACAAGAAAGAGGAATGCTCTATTTAGGGACCAGTACAGGCTTCAAACTTTCCCTCTTCCCCGCACACACACAAAACTGTAAAGAAATTAAGTTAAGCAACAGCAATTTTTTTTACAGTTGCTGTTTTGAAAGAGTACAGGATATATCCGCTACCTCCTTTTCCTATTTTTTTTATTATATCACAAGATCAATCATTTCGTAAGAGAGCGGAATGATTCTACAGAAAGGGGGGAGGGGGCGCGGGAGGGAAACAGTTGTAATTAGCAAGTTCATCTCCTTAAGGGTGAGTGTTCACAACAAATTTAAATTATTTAATATATAGAAAAACTTCCCAGCTTGAGGTTCAATCCAATCTTATTAATTCTGAGTATGGAGCTTACCCTTCTCAATCACTTTTACTACCCTTTTCATTTGCAAGTGAAGGTGAAAACTGAAGTAGAGTTAACTCATTGTTCACTAGGGATTAGTTAGTACTTCTGCACCATGTTTCATACACCTGGTCTAACATCAAGCTTAACAGTCCTTAAGAATTATTTTTGCTTTTTTTGCTCAGCAGGTCATACAGCCCAAAGCCTTTTTTAGTGCTCCTCCTTTATGCTGACTGCTGTGGCACTTGACAGGATTTTGGAGAGAGTTTGGAAATTGAAAGCAGGCGGTTATGCATGACTCAACAAGAAAAGTTATTTGGTATAACTTTCCTGATCTTCCTCTCTCCTTGATAGAGTAAAGTTGCTTAACTGGTTGGGAGCCAAGAGAAAGGGGGAATCTCATGTCAAGTGTAAGATAAAAGTCTGAGTAGAAGGACATCTAGGAAAAAAGGCCTCTTGTATTACATGAATTCACAATTTACTGGGCAAAATACAGTGGCAATGCAAATGGTGGTGTAAATAACATGTCAGAGATATATAAAGTGGTCAGAAAAGGAGACATAAGCATGTGTAGTCTACACACCATACAAGGAGAATATGGGAGAGATTGTATTGGAAAGGAGGAGGAAAGAGATGGGGGTTTTGCTTTATTTTACAACTTTTTGTTAAGCTGATTTATGTGCTACATACCCATTCCAGTCTTTGGCATATAAATTACACCCATTTACACTTCCTTTTCTGACAAATGTGTGCAGCCATCTAACTTATATTAACATTTGTCACCTCTAAATTTGGTCCAGAGGCTTCAGTGGGAGCTGCTCCTGCTTATACCAGGTCTAAATATGGTCAACTGTGGCTTGGTCTACACTTAAAAGTTATATTGGCATAGCTAGGTCAGTCAGGAATGTGAGGGGGGAAAAATACACCCCTGATCAACACAACTCCGCCGACAGAAGAGTGTTTCTGTCAGCACAGCTAAAGTCATTTTGGGAGTGGGTATTCCTACACCAGCAGAAAAATTCCTTTTGTGAGTGCAGTAGGGAGCTATGTCAGTATAGGATCTGTAGTGTAGACATAGCCTAACAATACAAAGAGAGCATTGAAGAGTATTGAAAAAAGGTACCTTTTAAACACTACATAATTTATTTGCAGTGTTCCTGAAATAGCAGCATTAGGTATACTCACTTTCCCGTATGTGATAGAGCATTATATATTGAATAGTACTAATGTCACATTGGTCACTGTTGCATTAACACACAATGAAAGAACCTATTATAGTGTCTTTGAAGGAGTTAAGGTTGCTGATTTTCTTTATTTTTGTTCAATTAAAATATCAATCTCAATAGTGAATTAATGCAGATTACCTTTATTTAATACATCTATATCCTATATATATGCAATTCTGCACTAGACATGCTCCTAAACCCACAGGCATGCTATGTTAAAAACTTCATTTCAGAGACCCATGAATTTAGTATCATTTAACCATGGCAACTTTGACTTTTATACACACACACTTTCTATTCTTATTCAGCACACAAAATAGTCTATAAAAAGGCAGATGTTAAAGGGTCACCACTAGTTACTTTGTATTCTTGGGAGGTACAGCAAAGAACAAAATTGTACTAGTATTTTCAGCTAATCCATTCTGTTTTAGCAGGATTAGCTGAAACGTAGCCTATTTGAATAATTCAGTTCTAACTTTTTGAAATATATAGGCCATATATTATAGAATATAGAGAGAGAATAATTCCCAAATATTTTAGCCCTGAAGGGATAATGAATACTTTAGTTGACTGATATCTTCCTTCAGATCCCCTTTAAACTCTCCTTCGCTGTAAAGTTATTTCCTCATTTGGATTTTATAATACATCTAGGGTGACCAGACAGCAAGTGTGAAAAATTGGGACAGGGGGTGGGGAGTAATAGGAGCCTATATAAGAAAAAGACCAAAAATCGGGACCGTCCCTATAAAATCGGGACATCTGGTCACCCTAAATACATCCCATCTTCTCTAGGCCTTTCTTATAGGCCATGAATCTGAAGGCAGTTCCACCTTAAATCCCATTGACTTCAGTAGGACTCTATGCAGGCGCAAAGGTCTACCTAATGCAGAAAAAACGCAGGATCAGGACTTTATATTGCAAGCTCTTTGGAACAGAGATTGCTTTCATCCATACATCTTGTTCTACACCAAGCATTTTCAGTTCTATAACAAATACATAATTCATCTTTTCCAAGCAAGTATATTATATTCTATGGCCTTTTACTTTTTGGGAAGTTATAACTTAGTGCTGTTTGAAACAGTAATATATTAAAGCACACTAGGAAACTTTAGTGGGCACCAGCGAGGTCTACCACACCAGTTAATATTAGGGCTGTCAAGCGATTAAAAAAATTAATTGCAATTAATCGCACTGTTAAACAATAATAGAATACCATTTATTTAAATATTTTTGGATGTTTTCCACATTTTCAAATCTATTATAAACACAGAATACAAAATATACAGGGCTCACTTTATTTTTGATTACAAATATTTGCACTACAAAAAACAAACGAAATAGTCTTTTTCAATTCACCTAATACAAGTACTGTAGTGCAATCTCTTTTTCATGAAAGTTGAACTTACAAATGTAGAATTATGTACAAAAAATAACTGCACTGAAAAATAAAACAATGTAAAACTTTAGAGCCTTCAAGTCCACTCAGTCCTATTTCTTGCTCAGCCAATTGCTCAGACTAAGAAGTTTGTTTACATTTGCAGGGGATAATGCTGTCCGCTTCTTGTTCACAATGTCACCTGAAAGTGAGAACAGGTGTTCGGCGGCTACAACAGTGCCATGCATCACAAGATATTTACATGCCAGATGCACTAAAGATTCATATGTCCCATCATTCTTCAACCACCATTCCAGAGTACATGCATCCATGCTGATGATGGGTTCTGCTCAATAACAAGCCAAAGCAGTGCGGACTGAAACATGTTCATTTTCATCATCTGAGTCAAATGCCACCAGCAGAAAGTTGATTTTCTTTTTTGGTGGTTCAGATTCTGTAGTTTCCGCGTCGGAGTGTTGCTCTTTTAAGACTTCTGAAACCATGCTCCACACCTCGTCCCTCTCAGATTTTGGAAGGCACTTCAGATTCTTAAACCTTGGGTTGAGTTCTGTAGCTATCTTTAGAAATCTCACATTGGTACCTTCTTTGCGTTTTGTCAAATCTGCAGTGAAAATGTTCTTAAAATGAACATGTGCTAAGTCTTCATCCGAGACTACTATAATGTGCAATATATGGCAGAATGAGTGTAAAATAGAACAGGAGACATACAATTCTCCCCCAAGGAGTTCAGCCACAAATTTAATGAACGCATTTTTTTTAAACGAGCGTCATCAGCATGGAAGCATGTCCTCTAGAATGATGACCAAAGCATGAAGGGGCATACAAATGTTTAGCATATCTGTCACGTAGATACCTTGCAATGTCGGCTACAAAAGTCCCATGCGAATGCCTGTTCTCCCTTTCTGGTGACATTGTAAATAAGAAGTGGGTAGCATTATCTCCCGTAATTTTTTAAGTTAATCACGTGTTAACTGTAATTGACAGCCCTAGTTAATACACAACACACTAATGTGCTTTATAAATCACCTTCCCATTAGTCTACATTACCCCATCACAAAGACAAGCCATTATGCAACAGCTCCCCACAGAGCCGTCTAGCAGACCAGAAAAGTTGGCGCACAATATGCTCCAACCATGCCTCCTCCCTCTCCTACACCACTCCTTTTCATGCCAGGGGCTATGAGGGAAGCCACCAGCCTTATGCTACTGACAGTATGCCCTTGTGGGGGGATCAGTTCCAAAGCCCCACGCACACAGAGAGAGCCAGCCTGTAAAGGGTGTCAGAGAGCCCAACACGAGGGCCGTAGTTTGGCTTTTCAGAGTAAAAAGCTGTTGCCTGCATAAAGTACTGTCCTGTGCTCTATATTCCTATGCATTATTTTTGATATTTTTATGTTGGCATATAACTATTGCCATTGCTTAAAGAGCCACAGCATGCAACAAAGGGAACAGGAGTTAGTCAAATTCTTCCTATAAAGTAAAACTGATTTACTTTGGTTTTTAACCCAAGAGCAAGTGGGCAAAAAGGAGCTCTCCAACCAGCCAGCACTCATTTTAGAAACATTTGAGATAAGGAAAAGAGGGTATGAATGAACCAGCAGTATAGCTGAGAAAAACAAAATTTGAATAGAATATAAAATAACAGTATTTGTGCTTCTGTGTTTATTTTACAATATGCTCCCTTCCCCCAATCTTCCAAAATTATTAGCCATAGGGAAAAATATCTGAATCCTCATGACCCAAGCATAAATTAAATTAGTAACAGAAAAAAGAACATGAAATCTTAGGGGAAAATATAAACTATTAACTTTAAGGGTGATATGTAAAATGAAATAAGCAAATCTTTATCATGAGAAATTTTCACTGTTTTCATTAAATCTCATCGTTCCATCTTTGTTGTCAAACTAGAAGAAGTGGCTTCATTTTCTAATCTTCAAGTCCAAAATAAAAAATCTCCACACAGAAACAAAAGTTAAAAGCATAGAAAAGAT
This sequence comes from Terrapene triunguis, assembly GCF_002925995.2. Lineage (NCBI taxonomy): Eukaryota > Metazoa > Chordata > Testudines > Emydidae > Terrapene > Terrapene triunguis. The sequence continues at coordinate 76,315,984 of NW_020664409.1, forward strand.
AGCTCTGTTTTTAATTGTTTCCAGCTAGGTAAGTAAATTAATCGGCTAAGTACGACCTCTGTGTGGGGATCTTCCAGCTGAAAGTTAAAAAACTGAGCTGGTTTCTCTGTGTAGACACTAATGATCCTGAGGCACAATCATTTGCCTGGTATCTTTGATCACCATTTTCCTTTCCCCATGCTTGTGTACAGTGTGCTGTGCACTTCTTGTCCACTTGGGTGGGTACCATCTGCCATTCCTGAAGCAGCTGTGAAGCAATTTTGAACCCTTCAGCATTAATATAAAATACACCTCCACCCCAGTATAACGCGACCCGATATAACACGAATTCTGATATAACGCGGTAAAGCAGTGCTCCGGGGGGGTGGGGCTGCGCACTCCGGCGGATCAAAGCAAGTTCATTATAACGAGTCTTGTGGATAAGGGAGAAGCTGTGGATGTGGTATACCTAGACTTTAGTAAGGCATTTGATACGGTCTCGCATGATATTCTTATCGATAAACTAGGCAAATACAATTTAGATGGGGCTACTATAAGGTAGGTGCATAACTGGCTGGATAACCGTACTCAGAGAGTTGTTATTAATGGTTCCCAATCCTGCTGGAAAGGCATAATGAGTGGGGTTCCGCAGGGGTCTGTTTTGGGACCGGCTCTGTTCAATATCTTCATTAACGACTTAGATATTGGCATAGAAAGTACGCTTATTAAGTTTGCGGATGATACCAAACTGGGAGGGATTGCAACTGCTTTGGAGGACAGGGTCATAATTCAAAATGATCTGGATAAATTGGAGAAATGGTCTGAGTTAAACAGGATGAAGTTTAACAAAGACAAATGCAAAGTGCTCCACTTAGGAAGAAAAAATCAGTTTCACACATACAGAATGGGAAGAGACTGTCTAGGAAGGAGTACGGCAGAAAGGGATCTAGGGGTTATAGTGGACCACAAGCTAAATATGAGTCAACAGTGTGATGCTGTTGCAAAAAAAAGCAAACATGATTCTGGGATGTATTAACAGGTGTGTTGTGAGCAAGACACGAGAAGTCATTCTTCCGCTCTACTCTGCTCTGGTTAGGCCTCAGCTGGAGTATTGTGTCCAGTTCTGGGCACCGCATTTCAAGAAAGATGTGGAAATTGGAAAGGGTCCAGAGAAGAGCAACAAGAATGATTAAAGGTCTTGAGAACATGACCTATGAAGGAAGGCTGAAAGAATTGGGTTTGTTTAGTTTGGAAAAGAGAAGACTGAGAGGGGACATGATAGCAGTTTTCAGGTATCTAAAAGGGTGTCATAAGGAGGAGGGAGAAAACTTGTTCACCTTAGCCTCTAAGGATAGAACAAGAAGCAATGGGCTTAAACTGCAGCAAGGGAGGTCTAGGTTGGACATTAGGAAAAAGTTCCTAACTGTCAGGGTGGTTAAACACTGGAATAAATTGCCTAGGGAGGTTGTGGAATCTCCATCTCTGGAGATATTTAAGAGTAGGTTAGATAAATGTCTATCAGGGATGGTCTAGACAGTATTTGGTCCTGCCATGCGGGCAGGGGACTGGACTCGATGACCTCTCGAGGTCCCTTCCAGTCCTAGAATCTATGAATCTATGAATAACGTGGTTTCACCTATAACGCGGTAAGATTTTTTGGCTCCCGAGGACAGCGTTATATCGAGGTAGAGGTGTAATTCAGAAAGCTAAAGTGGGCCAACACTATAGCCACCATACAGACCAATGGCAACTATTATGCCAGCCAGCTCTGGTCAAACTGAATATTCTGGTGGATCAGACAAACATGCACTAAGTTCAGGTGTAACATATCTCTTAGGAGAATGGACCCTGAAGATATGCTTGGCTGGTTAGGCATGGATGCCCATGCACCCTTAATTCCACTTTCTGTGCATATTCATTATTACAAAGTCTCACCAAAGTCAAATACTATTTTTCTCCCACAGGACCCCTGCCTCATTCAGTAGGCAGGAAGGACAGTGAATGAGGCAGGGGTACATGGCTAAAAAGCCATTGTTGCAAGACCCCTGTCTCTTTCACTGTGAAAGTTGTAATGCAGGTAACACATGAGGCAAGGAGCTACAGGAAGAGAATTAGTGTTGTTGTGGTTATAGCACTGGATTGAAACCAGTGAGAATGGGATTCTAGCCCTAGCTTTGCCACAAACTTCCCTCAGACCAGACTTTTCAGAATCAGTCATTACTTGCAGGTGCCTCGTTTTCTAGGTGACCAGCTTGAGACCGGGCTTGATTTTTCAGAAGTTCTGAACACTCACAACTGTAAATGAAGTCAACACCTATAAAAAAATCCGGCCCTACCTGTCTCCAATTGGGCACCCAATCAATATTCAAAATCAATATACACTTTTGAAAAATTTGGCCTACATCTTCCTATACTTTAGTTCTCTATCTGTAAATGGAAGATAATACTTCCCTACTTTACAGGAGTGTTGTGAAGATAATCATAAGGCACTCGGATAATACGGTGATGAGAGCAATAAAGAAAACCATGAAGAAATTATTAATTATTATTATTATTTATTAATACTAATAATACATATATAAGAAGTAAATTAGGCATAGGATCATGAATTGAGTGATGCAGAGAGAAAGACATTACACAGCTGCCTCATTCCCAGAGCACCATCCACCACGAGCAGTGAATGAGGCATGGTCATGTGGAAAATAAATAGCAATGAGCACATAACTAAAAATAGTTCTACTCCCTTGTGGATATACAGGCTGCATGAGCATTTAATTCTGGGATTTGAGTATTAGACTTTTCAATCATAAGGTATTTTGTATGTTATTGTATTTATATACATAAAATCAGACCCCCTCAAGTTAGCACATTTTAGGGGATAGGATACTTAGGACAGTGCTAATGAGCTATAGAGCTTTCCACCTGTAGTTCAGCAGTTTGAATCCAGCACAGATCAGGGAAGAGTGAAAGCTGTCTCCATCTAATATATATCTGCTGGCCACTATATGAAATGAGTTTGGTGGAGGTCATTTCCAGCTCTCACATCACAAATTCACCATAGCACTTGGCACACAAGAGTTTTGCATGGAGAGGCCAAAAACGGAATGAAACATGGAGACTAGACTCCCTCTGCTACTCCTAGAGCTTGTCTTCAATATCAAGTTTGATCATTGTAGACCACAACTGTGAAGTATCAAATTAGCTAAGCAGAGGCTAACCACAACTTTGCAATTAATATAGAAAAGGACAAGTCCTGTTCAGCACTATGTCAGCCTGACATGGTTAAGCCACAGGGGAGGTCTGAGACTTAAACATACCATTTAACCATGATTACATGACACAATAATGCACATGGCTTGTCCTTGTCCACACAAAGATGTGGTCAGCATCAGGACAGTTAATTCCACTCTTCACAGTAATATTTTAACAATAATATTGTGTAGTGACAGCAAGGCCCAGTGGAAATCCTATCCAGACCAGGGTTGAGATAAGCTAATAGGGCAGTATGTCTCGGCTTCTCAGCCTGCAGATAAAAGAACTGTATTTGCCAGCACTGTGACCTTTCATTAACTCTAAATACAAAAAAGCATTTTTAATAAAAAACAAACTTTATGGTTGTATGAAACATATTTGCAAATAGGCAAATTAACTCATTGCTATTTGCATAAACTGCTCATGTGACAGCAACTACATTATTATTTCACACACAAAAATGCATTCCAAAAGGAGAGACGCTTGTGTCTTATAGACCTCCCAACTCCCGCAATCCATGCAGACCTTGGATCTAGAGGAGTTGGAGAAGGTGAGGGGGACAGAGAAATCTTTTCTTCTGGTGAGAGTGCAAAAAAAAAAAAAATCTAATCTCACAAAACTCCAACACTGCATGAAACAGCTTGATGAAAACTCCATGAGGAGAACTTTGTGAAGGTCTCCCCCATCACTCTCTTCTGTTGGTTTTCTTCCCTTTCCCCACCTCAGTAATATTCAGCAACTGACATCTCAAAAATTTCGTTTATAAAGATTCTCTTCTAATTAACCAGTATTATAAGCAGGGCCTAGTATCACTACCTATTATTAAGGGTACCCAACACTTCCCGTTATAAGATCCTCTTTTCACTGGGTTTATAACTTTGTCAAACTTTAACCATTTGGACTGAAATTTTACATGCCAGGTGTCTGCCACAGGCTGAATTTAAAAAAAAATAATAATAATCTCAGTCAAAACAGTTCCGTCCTTTCTGAGAACTAGGCTATGGAAAAATAAATTGTTTTGCTCATGTTAAAAATTGTTGTGACTGTTTCTTTAAGAAGCTTTAGCATTGCTCCTTCCCTTCCCTCCCTTTACTCCCTTCCCCCCCACTCCCCCTCCCCCCATGCTTTCGAGCAGGGCCTTCAAATTTGGCACAGGGTGGCCTTGGGTCAAGAGAAGTGCCCTTCACCATCCCTGTGAAAATCCACCCAAATTTGGCCAAGTTATAAACCTTTGGGGAGAAAAACTGCAGTTTGCACATACTCAGTAGAGAGTGTTTCAGTTTTTAGCAGCTAAAAATCTCCAAAGATGCTCTGTACCTTCACAGCTCCCAAGCATGACTGGACTGCACTTGAGCCAGCCCCACAGAGTCACTGAATGTGTTCCAAACCAGAGCTATAGAGTGAAGCCAGACTTTCCCTGTAATTGTTGCAACCACCTGCTCTGGGCAAGAGTGGAGGTGAGCACTGCAACTGAGAGCTCTACGTGACATGTATTCCAGCACCCAGGAATGTGGAGGAAGCTGCCTGATTCAAAAACAGAGGAGACAGAAGCTGGACCAGGGGGAGAGAAAGAAGTAGATTAGGACAAGGTCTCTGGTTAGTGTAGGACTAGAAGAGAAGGGAAGGAGAGAAACTGTGACTGGGAATTGGGAGAGACTGGGGATCCAGGAAGAAAACTGGGACTTGGACAGACAGCCAGGAGGGAGAGATGAGTACTGGCTGGATAAGGCAACTGGAACTGGGATGAGAATCCTGAGGAGTGGAGACTAGAACTGGATAGGCAAGAAGAATGAGACAGGGACAGGTTGAAGTAAAAGGGGCAGAAGGACTCAGTCCTCGGTGGAACAAACAGAAGACACTTGGTGACCATTAAGGCAAATTCCCCTCCAGAGCTTGGAATGGAAACCAAGATTCCTGAGTCTCACCATTCCTCTCTCATCATCAAATACCTATGAAATCCACTAACAAAGTGTGTCTCATCCTCCTCCAATGTTGGTTGACATAGATGATAAACTTACTATTGCTATCAGTTACTCTATTAGCTCAAGAGGCAGAGGTCTGTGTGGTAGAACTAAAGGTTCCAACCAAACTGATGACCCATATGGGTGTCAATATGATGCAGCATGATGGAATTTCTGTATTTTCAGTTTGCTATTTTTAAAACCTAGGAAATTTTTAAACACAAAAAGCAAAGTATATTAAAAACATTTTAAGGTTGCAAAGTGAAGCTTTCAAAAGTTAGGAAATGTCAGAATTAAGGTTGTCTGCACAACCAAAATTCAGCTTCCTTGTGTATATGTATACTGTCTTTAATTTCATAAGTCATATGATTTTTCCCCACAGGACCTCTGCCTCATTCAGTGCACAGAATGGACAGTGCTCACTTAATGAGCAGCTATTCAATATTTTGTTTTCTCCTCATTATTCAGGGGGGGCCCACAGCCTTATTTACTGCACACTATTCAAATCCTACTTTGAAGACAGAATTATTCATTTCCTCATGAGCTTTTCTATGGCAATCATCACTATAGTACCTGAATATCTGAATATTGAAAATATTAATGAACTTATTTTAACAACATCTCTGTGAGATGAGAGACTTGTATTATTATTCTCATTTTACAGATAGCAAACCGAAGCAGAGAGATTAAAATCAAAAGTATCCAGTAATTTTGGGTGCCCAGTTACAGACACCTATGAACTGACTTTTCAGAGTAGTTAGGATCATATGCATGTTATAGTTCAAAGCATAGCCCCCACTAACTTTAGTGGCAGCTGTGAGTCCTCAGCACTTCCACAAATCAGTCCTCAGGGTCTCAAGTCAGGCATCCAGAAAACGAGAAATTCACAACTAAAGACCACCTGTGAAAAATTTGGTTTAAGTGACTCGACTTGCATCACAGGCAAGCACAGAATCCAATTCTCCAGCACAGCATTCAAGTGCCTCAACCATACGACCATCTTTTCTCTTTCTGCAAACTCTTATCTTCCAACTTCAGCAACAAATGATCAGCATCCTACAGACAACAGTCTCCTTCATTACACAACCCTGATTTATCCCCACAGCAGGTCCATCCTGGCACTGAATGAGGCAGGTATCCCATGGAAAAAAATAGGTATGTGATCATGTAATTAAAGACTGTAACGTAATGCATAGTAACAGAGATGAACAGGCAACTTTAATTCTGGCATTTCCTAACTCTTGAGTGCTTGAATTTTCAACCTTAATAATGTTCTTTTAAAAAGTTTTTTATATGTAATATATTAATACATTCTGAAAGGGCTGCTGTACAGCAGGGTAGTGCCAACTGGCTCTTGTTAGGGAACCATTTGAAAACACTTAACCTAGTTTTTAATATACCATGTCAAACTAATTTCTGGTTCAAAGAAATTTGAATAGGTCTCCTTCTTAGGTCAAAGATGGTGTTCCATCATTAGCCACTTTCAGAACACTCTGTTCCAATACCAGGAAGCATCTGAAGTGATTCCTAGATTTATTTCAGGTGAAGGTAAACTCAAAATCTAGGTCACATTAATGGAATAAAACATTAAAACAAAAACTAAGACAATTATTCTATACACAAGTGTCAAGTTCACCTTGGAAAAACTAGAAAAATAAGTTCCATCAGCAAGTATACCCTTCAAAAGAACTTCTGGTAACAAAATTCAGACCATGTGTGCAATGAAGCTATTTGGGAACTTTAAATTATAGTGATAGCTACAGTTATGCTCTTAGCTCCATACAATTGAGATTATTGATGGGGGTGGGAGGGATATGATAATTCTGCCTCCCTCAACACTGCAATTTTGCATTTGAAAAGCCAAAACTGCTCTATCCGAAACAGCTATATTTATCCAAAGAGCTACCTAATTTAAAATGTTCAAGTTTAAAATGCTAACGATTTTTGCACACAAAATTATAGACATTGATTCACAGTAAGCTTAAATTTTTTAATACATAAGGATGACATTGCTAAATGAATTAAGGGTTATCATTATGTTTACTAGGAGCAAAATATGACTATTTCTCCAAACCGCTACTTACAGTGTTTGTCTAATCCATGAAATTCTTTTGTGTGTGCATGTACATTTTGAATTGTTCAAATGCTTTTTTTCTATTAACTATGGGGGACGGAGGACAACCAATGTTAAAAGGCCAACAGTTCTGAGTAGAGCCCTCTGAGGGATTATTTTTTTTAATCCCACTCCTGTCCCATCCCACCACGCAATACCGATTCTCACTTGCTCTCACATTGTTTCTTGCATTTTTTATCCCACTCACACCTGCAAAAACCTTAGATCCCACAAATTCCACAAGAGAGACAAATTCTCCCATGCTGCTAAAAAAAAAAATAGTTGGTAATATATATTATTATAATAATATATAATAATATAAATGAAATTCAGGCACAATTTTTACCACTAAAAGAATAAAACAAATCTTGCTTAAACCATGTAAAGAAATACTTTAACTCCTGTTACAATAGACATCAAATCTCTTTCTATCCCTTATTTAAATTTAAGTATTAAAACCTTTATTTAAAAAAAAAAGAGAAAAACTTGCTTTACATTGCTGAAATTCTATTTATGACAAACTGAAGAGAGTTTTAGTGTTTTCCCACAAATTACAGCAGTCTGTATTTTTTGCCCACCCAATCCCACCTGCAAAAAAGTACATTTACCTGCCCCCACTATTATGGAACCAGGTTCTGTGGGACCTGCAGGATCCCAGTCCCACTGCAGGGCTCTAGTTCTGAGTAATTGTGAAGTAAGAAACTAATCTGAACTAGGCATGCATGACGGGGGGAGAGAGAGGAGAGTGGGGAAATAGATTTGTTTCACGATGAACAGGGTGATTTAAAGGGGGGTGGAGAAGTAAAAACACACTGGGAGGGAGTAATTCAAAAAGTCAGCTAACGCCCATCTTCCCAGTCCTGCACTTCCCAGACCTGCACCATAGGGCCTAATTAAGCATCACTGTGTCTCTGCACCTTCCACCATTGGCTTCTTAAAGACAATGTGATTGAGTTTAAGGGATGATATCATCAATATATAAATTTTAAATTTTTCTAAAAATTGTAGGGCCAGGTCTTATAAACCTTATTAATGAATAATTCTTATTTACAAGATTAGTCCTATAGACTTCAATGAGTTTATTTATGTGACCAAAAAGTCTTTCAGGAATAGCATCCTTATATTGTAAAATATCTTGACCATGTTATTAATAACTACCTCAGATTAGCAAAAGCAATTTTTTAAAGATTTAGTTTACTTATCACTGTTAACATATTGTTTACTTTGTGTGCATTTTTCTGAGCTTGGATGAAGAAAATCAGTTAAGTTAATTTTGTTTTGGATTGTCGGTTCTGTACTGTTTGGATTGTAAGTACTGAAAAGTATATTTGTTTGAAAATTGATTACATTTGGGTAAAAAAGATAGATAGATAGATAGATAGATAGATTTAGGCATCTATCTATCTATCTATCTATCTTTCTGTACCTGGAAATATTTCTTTTTGTCTTGTTTTCTAAAAGCTTGTTTTTAAGTAAATTTAAACTTTGGGACAAATTTGGAGTTGATAGTAACTCCTTACGTGACTAGTGAAGGACAGCTCTGTAGTAATTAAGTACCTTGTACTAAGAAAAAGGTGATTCTATTGCATAATATTAAATATATTTTTGAATGGGTGCCTGAGGACTACACTGATGTTTGGGAAATGCCACCGAATGCCTTTGCTATTAATCATACATATAAATTAAACAAAATTTTAGTTTAAACAGCACATCAATAAGCACTCAGATACTACGGAGACATTGGCCAAATTAGTACCTAGGTACTTCACCATATGCAATTTTACCAACATTAGCCTTGCAACTATAAAAAGTTTTCACACTCTTACAAAATTAACATTTTAAAGTCAGAAAATAAGGCAATCATACAGGGGAAAACAGGTTTCCCAGCTTCCAACAGAGGGCCACATACTGAATATCTTATTTGAAGAAAGCTCCCAATGACCTGCATTCTTTCTTAGGGTTTTTTTTTACTATGGGTTTTGTCAGCATTTAAAGTGATTCTAGCCCACAGGATCAAATCTGGAATAGCCAAATTGTCAGTGCCTGAGGATTTCAATGTAGGGGATGTTACCTGTGGATTGGCTAAGAATTTCACAGCCCCCATTACAATTACTGGACTGTCCCAGGCAGTCACAGGCTCCATTCATAAGGCTGGACACACTCTGGATCTTAAGTATCAGGGGGTAGCCGTGTTAGTCTGTATCCACAAAAACAACAAGGAGTCCGGTGGCACCTTAAAGACTAAGGGATTTATTTGGGCACAAACTTTAGTGGGTAAAAAACCCACTTCTTCAGATGCATGGAGTGAAAATTACAGATGCAGGCATTATTATACTGACACATGAGGAGAAGGGAGTTACCTCACAGTGTTGACAGGGCCCATTCAATCAGGGTGGATGTCCTGGATGGAAGCTGGAAGCATGTAGGTAAATATAGCGGTCAGTAGGTTTCCATAGGTAAGTATAGCGGTCAGTGGTACAGTGCAAATAAGTGATGGTCACATAAACACCACCCTATACCGGAAACCTACTGACCGCTATACTTACCTACATGTCTCCAGCTTCCATCCAGGACACATCACACATTGAGTTTCCAGGCAGCCATGACAGATAACAGTGATCTTTCAGAAAAACAACCTATTCATGGTTTTGGTAAGCTTTATAGTAGTATTCGGTCATCCACTATTGAAACAGTGGCCCCTAAATGCCCTCTGCACAAGCTCCATCCTCACCATGGTTCCCAGAAAAGACAAATCAAGTGAGAGAAGAGACAGCCACAACACCAGTGACAGAAATCTCATGCAGACTGCAACCAGTTATATAGTTTTTTTTTCCCTACCAAAGGAATTCCAATACAGAAAAATACCATCCTTAGTGGCCAATAGCTTGGTCAAGCCTAGCTGTCTCATCACAGTTACAGAGTTGAGTTCTTCCCCTCAAAATTTTCCATATTACTTGGCAAATAAAAATTGCCTGAATTTAGAATAAACTGCTTACTTCTGTAGAAATGGAACACTGTCTTGAGGGAGCAATGAATTAGTCTTCTGAATTTCAGCCAGTATTGCTCACTGAAGTTAAAGAGGTACTGAAGTAGCTTTCTGCTACAACCTGTAAGCTGGACCCATGACCTTCCGGGCTGGTGAAGGTCAGTAGGGAAAATGGTTGGTTCCTCCTTGATTAAGACTGTCAACATTTCCCTATGGAAGGGCAGAGTGCAAGTAGCTCTTACAGCTACTGTGAAGCCAGTGCTCAAGAAGCCAATTTTGATGCTAACAATCTATATAGTCTTCATTTTGGGGAAGTTCATGAAAAGGTTGTGGTGGAAAAATTAATGTGGGTGGGGCTTTTTGTTTGTTTTGATTTTTGCAGTCCTCTGGTTTCCTTGACCCCAGTTTATAGGTTTACAGGACTGGATATGAGATTGCACCAGTTATACTAGTGGATGATCTCCAAGTAACGGAAAAAGAGAGAATCTGTGCTGATTTTAGATTGGTCAGCAGCTTTAATATTGTTCCTTTGCTTGTGAACTACAGCAGTTGGTGGAAGGAGACACTCTTAGCTTTCTGAAAAAAACAAGCCATTGGCTGTGGATTCCTTTGCCCAAAGGATTCTTTCCTGCAGGATACCACAGGGGTTTAGTGGTACCACCATTATTTCTGTTTGAGGATGCTGATACGGTTAGTGAGGAGACTTAGGGCTTGTCTACACTACCCACCGGATCAATGGGCAGTGATCGATCCAGCAGGCGTCGATTTATGGCGTCTAGTATAGATGCCATAAATCGACCACTGAGCGCTCTCCCGTCGACTCCGGTACTCCACCAGAACGAGAAGCGCAAGCAGAGTCGACGGAAGAGCATTAGCTGTCGACTTACCGCAGTGAAGACACCGCGGTAAGTAGATTTAAGTACGTCAACTTCAGCTACACTATTCACGTAGCTGAAGTTGCGTATCTTAGATTGACCTTGCATGATAGTGTAGACAAGCCCATAGGCTGCAGTGTATTCAGCATGACAACTCTCATCTCCATCATGTCTGATCTGATAAAACAATGGAATAAGTTACCCAGTGGCTACATTAACTATGGGTTTGGATGAGAACTAGCTGGTTACAAATTAATCCAGACAGGAAAGTTATAATGTTGTTGGCCTGGTGAAAACAGTTAAAACTTACAATGGCACCTGTAACGGAGGGAGAGTAACAGAGGTGTGCAACCTGATTGCTTTATTACATCTTGGAACACCAAATGATGGTTGTGATCATGTGCACTTTCCCCTTCATCAGCGCCTATGGAAAAGAGTGCCCTTTTCCCTCTGATGTGAGCCTTGATAAAGCTAGCCATACCTTTGTCATCTCAGAATAATACACAGGGTCACACCTTGGGACCATTCAAAATGTGAAGCTAGTGGAGACTATCATGGCCCTCTTAAATGAAGTTGCATATTGAGAGCACATTACACTACTTCTCCTGGATATATACTAGCTTCCAATAAACTTCTGGGAGGGATTCCAGGAGTTGGCTTACCCTATAAAGCAATAGATGTTTTGGGACTTCATTACCCGAGAGGCTGCCTCTCTTTTGAGCTGGAACCACCTTGATATGAAAGGGGAGTGGCTAACAAGGGTCTGAAGGGTACTCAATTTTGGAATTTGTTTCCCATACTTCTGATCATACAGGGCTGAGCCAAGATTTGTAACCTTCTTGACATGCTGCAAAGCCCAAATCTTTCTGCTCAGTCTTTTTACAAAGGGGTGGGCTGAGGGTAGAAAGGATTTGGTGGAGATAAATGTATATAATATGGTACATTTTTAAGTTTACAAACAGGCACCGAGGGCAAAGAATGAGTGTCTTGAGATTTTTTTTTTTTTTATAAATATTAAAAAAATTCCATTTTTTTTCTTACCTATTTTTAAATAAAAATTAAAAAAAAAAAAAAAAAATTCACTGCATCATCTTCCATTATCTTGTTCACAGGTTGGTTGGTTGTTTTTTGGGAGAACAGGATAATCAGCTACAGAGACTGTTAAACCTTAATCTATTTTCCACCTATAACAACTAAATTAAGAATGTTTTTCCTGAAGCAACCATTGTATTTGTTTACACTATGGTGATGATCTAGGAAAATTCTAAAATACATAACTACGAATGAGAAAATAGGTGAGGTAATATCTTTTATTGGACCAACTTCTGTTGGTGAAAGAGACAAGCTTTTGACTTTACAGTGTCTTTTACAATATGTGTTAACTACCTATGCTAAACAATACATTCCACCTTTTATTTAGCTGCGAGAGCCTGAGTGCCTTTCCCAGACCTGAAGAAAAGTTCTGTGTAAGCTGATAAACTTGTCTCCTTTACCAACAAAAGTTCATCCAATAAAAGATATTACCTCACCAACCCTGCCTCTGTAATATCCTGGGACCAACACAGCTACAACAGTACTGCAAATAACTATGAATGGCAGTGGGCAGTTAATACACTATCTGTCAAACTAAGAATTAACTCTTGTCTCCCTTCTTTAAATGAAGTGGTTTATTTCTTGTGGAAAATATAAAAACAGTAAAATAAGTTTCCAACTTATTGTTTCCACAAACAAACTTTATTTTAGGTGAACCACAAAGCACTGAAGTATTTAGCCAGCCTTATTCCAGTAATATGTAGTCAGAAATTTTCCATCAAGTCATACAGCAATCAAGTTACTGTTCCAGAGAATCAACAGTATAAGTTGTCTTGTTGTTCCTCCATCATTACACAGAAAAATAAGGTAGTTTCATTCTTATAAATCATGGCAACCACTAATGGGACACACAACTTGCCTTAGGTACTATTGTAAATAGCTTTTTCATTTAGGGTTATACAACATAAACAGTTAAAACTGATTTTAGTGGAAATGTGATTAACTAAATACATCATAACTACATGTAGGTTTACTAAAACTACTTAAAACTCTTTCAAACAGCCTGAAATGATTTACTGGTAAGGGCATAGGGGGAGGGGAAGAAGATTATACTTTTAAGGGCAATTTTAAAATTAGGCTATTGAAGCAAATTAGAGCAACTCCTTCTGTTCCATTTACTAGTCATGAAATAGAAAGCAACTTATTCATCTTTCAAATTACAATGATGTAATAGAATAGACCCCTTAAAAAAAAAAAAACTTCACACACCACCACACACACTCAAACAACAGTTCCAAGTACTATTCTCCCTTTACAAAATGGACAAGACGTAAAGGCCAGGAGGTCTGGGCAACATTTATTCAACAGTAACTCAGAAAAAACACCGAGTACAGATGCTTTTCAGGGAAAAACCTTTGCTACCATAAATAGGCCATTGTTGAGATCTAGGAGTATTCGCAAAAACTCAACATCAAAGGGATTTCACTTTTAATAAAGTGTTGCATACAGTATTTTATAACAAAAAATAGTTTTAAGCTAAACATGGCACCTAGGTAATGTGACATTTGTCATTCTAAAGAGACAACTCCTAGTGGCTTCCATAAAAGGAAAAAGAAAAATATTGAGGGGGGGAGAAGGGGGTTGGGTGATAATGCTAGCCTGCACCTAGTGAGTACTTGATAGGTCAAAAACACCATAATTCCTCTCCTCCCCATGTATGTTTTTGTTATATATGGTGCGGGAAGATGTCAAAATAAATGCTGGAATATCAATTTTGGGGAAAGAAGCGGGGAGAAAAAAACAGAGCCCAATCAACAGCTCGACCTCCTAAACAAGGTACCTACAGGATGGCATGTGAGAGGTGAAGGAGTAAAGAGGAATTTTTGTTCTTTCTATCAGTGAGAAAAAATTTGTACATTTTAGAGCTACAAACTATGCCACGAGTGTCCTTTTAAGATGAGTAAAATTATCAAGTGAAAATAAACTGAATTTTGTTATCTAGAATACTATCTTGCAGATGAAGAGGCAATATTTGTGTAGCTGAAATAAATACCATATTTGAGGGATCCCATCCTGAGAGGTTTCATAGATTAATAGATTCTAATCACAACTTTCAATTCCCATTAGCCTCAATGAAATAAAGAGTGCCCAATATTAAGGGCATGTCTACACTGCAAAGAGTGTTCTCAACCCAGTTTAGCTAACCTGAGTTAGTTAATTCAGGGTTAAAATAGCAGTGAAGACACAGTGGCTATGTCTATACTGCAAAAAACAAAAACAAAAAACTGTGGCAGCAAGTCTCAAAGCTCGCGTCAACTGACTCAGGCTCACAGGATTCACACTACGGGGCTAAAAATAGCAGTGTAGACGTTCCCGCTCAGGCTAGAGCTTGGGCTATGAAACCATGTGAATGGGGCAGATCTCAGACGCCAAGATCTAGCCTAAGCAGGAATGTCTGCAGTGCTATTTTTAGCCCCACAAGCCCAAGTCAGTTGACGTAGGCTCTGAAACTCACTGCCACGTGGTGTTTTGCTTGTTTGTTTTTGCAGCGTAGACATACCCAGTAACTCAGCTTTTACCTTGGGTTAGCAGTTCAATCCTGGGCTCCCATACTCGAGCTGCTAATATGAGTTAAAAGCCAACTTGCCATGTCTTCACTGCTATTTTAACTCAAGTTAGCTAACTCGGGTTTGCTAACCCAAGTTAAGAACATTTTTTTGCGCGCGCGCACAGTGTAGACATGCCTTTAGGATTGAGCCCTCTTCAAAAATTCCCCTAGAGTTAGACAAAGCCTCTAGGCGAATCTTTTCTCTTAGTCAGATTACTTAAGACTAAAAGTTATAATAAAACAACAATACAAAAAAATACACATAGAAAAGAGAACTTACTGTTTTATTCCGTAATCTAATTATGTCCGAGACAGAGCCAGCTCCACAATACTCCATAACAATCCATAGATCTGTGTTCTTAAAGTAGCTGCCATAGTACTTGACAACATAGGGACTAAATATAAACACAAAACAGTTGAGATTCATATATTAATAATCATCAACAATGAAAAAATATCCAGGGTCAGTTCTAATAAGATGAGAATTGGGGAGTCACTAGGACAGCCAAAGATTGCGTGGTGCATTTGAGTGAATTTTAGGTCATGGTGGGATTACCTTAATCAAGGCCTCAAAAAGGCCTGGTTAGACTTCTAGAAGTTTGGTTGTTTAACCAAAATGATGGAGGCACCTGTAGAATGACCTACAATACTCCCACACCCCTCAAATAAATACAAAGACCTCCCCAATCACCAGTTGCTTTCTGATGAAGGGGAAGCACCTTCTTCACTCCCCTTTTCCTTGGGAAAAGTCTATTCCCCTTTTCACTATCTTCAGGAGCCTTCTTCTTTTTCTCTCTTTCCAGTGTTGAGTGGACAGCGTAGCAATCGTTCTAAATTTCCCCTTTTTTTCCACACAACCTGCAGGAGTCTATTTCAAAAACAAACCTGAATAGCTACCTGAATATTGTTCAGTCTAACGTTTTGCTATAGAAATATTTATGGAACTCTAAGTGCATTTTCCATATTAAGTTTTAACGGAAGACTGTTATTTATATAGTGCCATAAATTGTGCATGTTGTATTTCCATTCATCAACGTATCAAAAAAAGGACATAAATCCTCCCCTGAGCTCAGGGGCCAAAGGCACAAGGGACTCCGGTAGAATATAAACAAGTGCCTCCAATTAGAAAGGGAAGCAGTCCCTGTAACTGGAATGCTTAATGAATTAGGGGTGTGACGTTGCCCCCCTTAATGCTTTATAGAAATATGCTTATGAGTGTAAATATGACATCACTGAAATATGTTTTATGCTAGATATGCCATGTAATATATCTTTGCAAAGGTTATGATCTAGGAATATGAAATATAACTCTGAGGTCCTATTGTAATTATGCAAAGTGTGGGCCATTAATGGTGGCTTGGAACCTTGATGGCTCCCATTAACCAAGATACTTGGTTGTAATGGGTCTGTTTACTTGCAAGTCTTCCTGTATACCTGTGTGCTGGCAAGTGGGTAATGAAGTCTTACAGTGACATGTGATCATGTCACCTGAACTGGAATCCATCTTCAACCTGGTGCTTTTCCATTTAGAAGGAGGGATGGGAACCCAGAGAGGGACAAAGGATTCCCACCTTGTGCAAAAGATATATAAGGGGGTGGAACAGAATAAAAGAAGTGGCAGTCATGAAAAATCCCCTAGCTACCACCTGAGCTAGAACAAGGACTATACCGGGGAAAGGTTTGGGCCCAGACTAGAAGGAGGCTAGTCTGTCAAAGACGCTTATTGGAACATCTCTGAGGGTGAGATTTACCTGCATTGTTTCCTACTGTATTAGGCTTAGACTTGCATGTTTTATTTTATTTTGTTTAGTAATTTACTTTGTTCTGTCTGTTATTACTTGGAACCACTTAAATCCTACTTTTTGCATTTAATAAAATCACTTTGTACTTATTAATAAACCCAGAGTATGTATTAATACCTGCGGGGGGGAGGGGCAAACAGTTGTGCATAGCTCTCTATCAGTGTTACAGAGGGCGAACAATTTATGAGTTAAACGGGTTTATTTGGGGTTTGTACCCCATTGGGAGCTGGGTATCTGAGTGTTGGAGACAGGAGCACTTCTTAAGCGGTTTTCAGTTACGCCTGCAGCTTGTGGGGGACGTGCTTCATACTTGGATCTGTGTTTGCAGCAGGCAAGCGTGTCTGGCTCAAACAAGGCAAGGTACTGAAGTCCCAAGCTGGCAGGGAAAATGGGCTCAGAGGTAGTCCCAGCACATCAGGTGGCAGTCCCAAGAGGGTTTCTGTGACCCAACCCGTCACAAGGGGTTTTCAGGAACTTCTTAAAGAGAAGAGGCAAAACCATCATATACTAACTGGAAGACTGTTTTCAGACTGGCACCAGCCACTTCTTGTAGTTTGGCAGTAAGATACTTTTTCAGTCTTCTGACACTGGCCTCCTGTCACTGTAGCCTGAGTCCCACATAGAGTTTTCTTTTTGTTTTATTTAAGCAAATTTAAGACCCTCTTCTCCTTGCCTAGATCACAGAGTTTCTGTAGCTTCCTCTGTTAATATGTTCTACTGCTAACTCAAATCCAGTACAAAAGCAACAGCTGTGATGGAATATCTGAGATACTGCAGGTATTGGAGCATAAGCTTTCGTGGGTGAATGCCAACTTCATCAGGCGCAAGTAATGGAAATTTCCAGAGGCAGGTATAAATCAGTATGGAGATAACGAGGTTAGTTCAATCAGGGAGGGTGAGGTGCTCTGCTAGCAGTTGAGGTGTGAACACCAAGGGAGGAGAAACTGCTTCTGTAGTTGGATAGCCATTCACAGTCTTTGTTTAATCCTGATCTGATGGTGTCAAATTTGCAAATGAACTGGAGCTCAGCAGTTTCTCTTTGGAGTCTGGTCCTGAAGTTTTTTTGCTGTAAGATGGCTACCTTAACATCTGCTATTGTGTGGCCAGGGAGGTTAAAGTGTTCTCCTACAGGTTTTTGTATATTGCCATTCCTGATATCTGACTTGTGTCCATTTATCCTCTTGCGTAGTGACTGTCCAGTTTGGCCAATGTACATAGCAGAGGGGCATTGCTGGCACATGATGGCATATATAACATTGGTGGACGTGCAGGTGAATGAGCCGGTGATGATGTAGCTGATCTGGTTAGGTCCTGTGATGGTGTTGCTGGTGTAGATATGTGGGCAGAGTTGGCATCGAGGTTTGTTGCATGGGTTGGTTCCTGAGTTAGAGTTGTTATGGTGCGGTGCGTGGTTGCTGGTGAGAATATGCTTAAGGTTGGCGGGTTGTTGGTGGGAGGGTGTCTGGAAATTTCCATTACTTGCATCTGATGAAGTGGGCATTCACCCATGAAAGCTTATGCTCCAATACTTCTGTTAGTCTTAAAGGTGCCACAGGTCCCTCTGTTGCTTTTTACAGATTCAGACTAACACGGCTACCCCACACCCTTGAGAGAGAAAGCTATACTGACCTAATCCACAGTGTAGGCAGTGCTAGGTCAATAGAAGAATTCTTCCGCCAACCTATCTACCGCCTCTCAGGAAGGCTGATTACCTACGCTGATGGGAAAACTCCTCCAGTAGGCATTGGTAGTGTCTACTCTGAAGCACTACAGCGGTGCAGCTGATGCAGTGCTGCTGCGGCGCTGTAGCATTTTAAGTGTAGACATATCCCAGGTCTGAAAGAACTCAGGGTGAGTAGCAGTAGCTGCAGAATCTCAAATGAGGAAGGAGACTTTTTTTTGTCCCTCTGTGTTGAGACTGGCTTACCACTGCAGCAGTAGACAAGGGTGTACAAACTACTCTGACTTGAGAAGACAGCCGTAAGTAAGACTTGTGAAAGCAGACTGGCCCAAATGGTTACTGACAAAGTTTGTGTTTAAAGAAAGTTCGACAGCTAGAGAGATTTTAGCCCTACCTTTGCAGAATTAGGCCTTGATCCCGCAAACAGACAGACCCTTACACCACCAACTTAAAGAAGACTCCTCACATGCATAAGGGTTCACCATCATGGATCCCATTGCAGGATCAGGACCGTAATCCTTTTAAAAAAAACACCCCTCACACACAGAGCACAAAACAATTTAAGTGAAAGTAGCACTTATAAGGAAGTAGAAATGAAAGTTAGTGTTACAAGTGAAGGCCCCTGTTCCTGCAGCCCTAGTCAGAGAAAGCTGCCACCACAATCAGAGAGTGAGTTGTCCAAAGAAAGACTAGGATAACAGCAGCTCCCCCAAAGTAATCATTGTTGCAAAAGTGCCAGTTGTATAATAGAGACTATTTTCCAAGCACATTTTCCCCCCTCTATTTTTTAAAATTAACAGTGATTAGTCTTGGTCTATAACAATCCTTGCCAATGCTTTGAAATGGAGGACTCAAAACTCACGTGGATTTTTCTGATTACAGGAAATTTTAACAGCACTTCAATTTTTTTTTTAAAAAAAAAAACCTTACTTTAATTATAATCATGTCAAGTGATTTTTGTTTGACAGTGCTTGTAAACAAGTGCATATCTAAACAAATTACCTTATTCTTCTCAGGATAACATTTATTAAGTGAATTTTAATATTAATTTAGAAGTATATATTTCTCTTTCAGTTGTTTATATTAAGCACATTTCGCTACAAACTTAGGGGAAAATTTGACCCTCAATGAGTACATATGCAATGGTCGTTAAAATTTGAACTTAATACCAAGTGTAAATAGACTTTTACTAGACTTCAGTTGTGCTCTTGTCACATTACAAGTACCTTTTCAAATAGATGCTTAAAAAGGAGGCAAAGAATTAAATAAATAAATAAATAAATAAATATTGCTCATACCTGTCACATTGCTGCATTATAGAAATTTCTTTAATTATTTCCTGAAGATCTGACTCGACAGGGACTTGTTTAATTGCCACTACTTGTCCAGATTCCTTGTGTATTGCTTTAAACACACTACCATAAGATCTAAAAATTACAAAGAACTACAAATTAATTTTTTCTACAAAATATTTCTTTCTTCCTCCCAATCAGCACTATTCAAAAGATCATGCCAATCACTGTATTAATTTAGAATACTTCTTTTTTTATATTATCTACATCAGATGCTTGTAAAATTGCAAGGGATTTCAATTTCATCATGACTGTGCCTCTGAAAAGGAAATCCTCAGATAATGTTTACCTTCGCCAATTCATAGGATTTGGCATATTATGTCAGAATATTGATCAATAATATCTGGTACCTTACTTCCAGCAGTTGCTTATGAACTAATATAATGTTAAGTGAAAGGTAAATCACCATCATAACACACTTAGCCAGTTAGGAAATGCTGTAAATTAGAAAAAAAACAAGGAGGGAAAGAATAAATCCCTCCTGACCCCTTCAGGCAATCAGCTTACATCCTGACCATGAGATTTATCCTCATCATCATTTGCATACCAATCATAATTTTATCCCATTCTTCTTAAAAATCTAGCTATAGTATTTGACTCAGATTTTCTGTGGCTGTACATTTACAGAGATTTGGTATATGCTTTCTAAAATATAATTACAAAGAAAAAAGTGCTATTACCCTTTTGTGTTTTCTTAACATGGGATCAAGAAATTGGAGAGACCGATCATTTTTTTGCAATTCCCTTCATAATTTAAATGCCTCTATCAACTCCCCTCTAAAACTTTAGAAATTGAAAAATCTTAGTTTTGTAAGTAGCTCTTAGATTCATCATGAATATAATCCAAATTTCTGGATATACAGACATTTTATTTAAAAGGAATAAGTTTACAATTACATGTTTACAGTTACATTTTTCTATTTTACAATATTCTCCCTATTATCATAACAAGTCAGTTATCAGGTGCCC
Organism: Terrapene triunguis; assembly: GCF_002925995.2. NCBI lineage: Eukaryota > Metazoa > Chordata > Testudines > Emydidae > Terrapene > Terrapene triunguis. The sequence goes on from NW_020664409.1 coordinate 76,336,594, forward strand.
AAAATGAAGGTTTGCAGTTTGAAACTCTAGCCTCTAGTGTGAGCTACTCAAACACATGAGCAATTGAGCATACTGCGCTTGTTTGGAAGGCTCTGTTCCTCTTACATGCTCCATAATTCGGAGCCAGCAGGGGAATAGAAATTGACAAGATTCATGTTTTGTCCATTTCAGTTCCTCATCATCAGCCTTGGGCCTAGGAATGTGACTTCTCTATATTCATAATGCCAGAAGATTCAATAGAATTCTACAGAATGTAGGCTTACCATAGGCTTCGTCAGCTGCCAGAGAAGCTGCCCCTGTTCAATTGACAAATCCTGCAGAGCTCCTACATTCTGGTGGTGGGGAGCAGGCTTGTACCCTTCCCAACTGCATAAAGCACCTGCAGAGCTACCAATTTCCCTGGGCAGATCACAGTAAAAATGGAGCTCTTATACCACAGAGACCTTCTCTATTTCAACCTCTTTCCCTCTCTAAAAATAATAATCTACTATCTTTGCAGCTAGCCAAGCTGCGAAACAACCTTACAGTATATACCAATCCTTCAATAATAAGATACTTTGCTGTGTAATAATCACATTCTTTGTTCCACCAGTCTATATGACCAATAAAATGATAACAGGGAAGGTAACACGTACCCTACTCGGAATATATCTTTATATCACCATTCTCATCTACTTTCCAATTTGCAATTAAGTGTGGCTTGTGGCAAAGAAAATGTTCCTGACTTCACTACAACCACAAAAATAAACTTATTTTTCTGCATCAGTAAATGAAAGGCATGAAGGTTTGCAGTCTGAAACTCTAGCCTCTAGAAAGGCATGACAAAAATGCATGGGTAGGTTTTCAAAAAACCCACACAGGCATTTGCTGTTTAAATACTAAAAAAAAAGGCCCAATTTAGTTCATGCTCACTGACACTGTGTCACTTTTAATATCATATTAATTTTAAATATTTTCCCCATGTATTCCCCCCACACACACAAACAAACAGTTTTACTCACCCTTCACCAAGCTTCTCTAAAACATCAAAGACTTCTTCAGGCTGCTTAGTTAAGCTGTCTTCACTTAGCTTTTTCAGCTTGCTAATAAAAATAATATTTTACAATAAGTCATTTGCATATTTGTCTTTAAAGGTAAAAACCTGTAGTTCAAATAAAAAACATGGCTATTAAATGAGAGGAGACAAAGAAATTAAGATCTTACAAAGAGAAAGGCAGGAGCACTTGTAATGAAAAACAAGCATCAGGTACAGACGGTTATAAAATACTGTCCATTAAAAAATAGAAGGTGAAAAAGACAACACTCCTCACCATTGAGAACGAGGGGGTGGAGGCACTGCCCTCCTTATAACTTTTAGCTTAGTGGTTAAGGTACTCACCAGGGAGACCTAGGTTCCATTCCCCCTTGCCTGAGGTGGAGTAGGACTTTGACTTGGGTCTACCCACATTGCAGGAGAGCACCCTACCCACAGGCCTATGGGATACAATGGTGTGTAGCTCTCTGAGTTTCTCCTATTTAAGAGTTAGTCAAGCAGAGACATGACCTTAGATCTCCCCACTACTAGGTGGGTATCCTAACCACAAGACTATATAGTCAGTCAGTCAGTCTAGGGTTACCATAGGTCTGGATTATCCCAGACATGTCCTGATTTGGGGGTTTTAAATAGCCATCCGGGAGGACTTTGTAAAAATCTAAAAAGGTCCGGGATTTCCCTCCCAATGCAGAGCACGGCGCGGTTGACAGAGCGGCCGGGCCGGATTGCGCCGCTCGCATCGGGGCCTCCAGCAGCCAGAGCCCCTCCCCTGCTCCCCCCTCCCCCACAGCCTCAGCACCCCCGGCACCGTAAGGGGGCTGGGGGTTGGAGAAGGGGCAGGGGGCCCCAGGGGGCAGTCAGGGGACAGGGAGGGTTGGATGGGTCGGGGGTTCTGGGAGGGGCCTGTCAGGGGGTGGGGGTGTTGAGAGGGGTCGGGACAGGTAGGGGAAGGGGTCCTGGGGGGGCAGTTAGAGTGGGGGGATCTCAGGAGGTGGCAGTCAGGGACAAGGAGAAGGGAGGCTTAGATGAGGGTGGGGTCCCGGGGGACGGTTAGGGGCAGGGGTCCCAGAAGGGGCAATCAGGGGACAAGGGGGGGGGTTGGATGGGTTGGGGATTCTGTGGGGGGCAGTCAGGGGGCAGGAAGTGGGAGGGAGTGGATAGGGGTGGGGCTACACCCCCCCCGCCCCATGGAGTGTCCTCTCTTTTGAAAGTTCAAATATGGTAACCCTAAATCAGACACACACACACACATACACACTCCTGCCCCATGACTATTTAAGTATTTTATACAAACTGCAGCAGCTTCAATGGGAGAGACTGAGAAAGACTGACCCCAGAATAGTCCATAGCCGGGTGGCTAGGACACTCTCCTGCAATGTGGGAGACATAAGCTCAAATCCCAGCTCCACATCAGGCAGAGGAGGGAACTGAACCCAGGCCTTCCACATCCCTGATGAGTTCCTTAACACTGGGCTAAAACTTATAAGGTAGTGGATGTCATTTTGGGAATGGCACCCAAGTCCCCCCCCGCCCCCTCCCAAAAAAACAAAAATGTTTGGCTGAATTGGTATCACATTTGCAAACAGTTTTGTGTTGAACAAACACAAATAAACTATTAAACCAAAAAAATTTGCACAGCTCTAGTTACAAAGTCAAGCACTCAAAAGTTAAAAAATGGCAAAATTCAGGTTGCTTGCACAACCCTGATTTAGCCTTCTTGTGCGCATACATTATGATGCAGTCTTCAATTACATGATCACATACTATTTTTTTTTTTTCCACAGACCTAATTCAGTCCTTCCAACAACCACCCTCCAATTCAGTGGTGGGCAACCTGCGGTCCGTGATCCGCACGCAGCCCGTCAGAGTAATCCACTGGCGGGCTGCGAGACAGTTTGTTTATACTGACCATCTGCAGGCATAGCCACCAGCAGCTCCCAGTAGCCATGGTTTGCCATTCCTGGCCAATGGGAGCTGTGGTAAGCAGCTATATATAAAAAACATGGACATAAATGTATTTTCCTCTAACCTGGTTCTCAAAAACAAATTAACCATTTTTGCTGCAGTTCTCCAAAAGAGCCCAGCCTAAGGCAGATGCTCAACATGGAAAATTTCAGCTTAGTTACTGCTCATTAAGACCTAAAGAAAGCTTCCTATACAAGCAAGTAGAACCTACATTTAATCAATATTACAGCTGTAAAAGAAACCCCACAAAAAGAGTGGGTATTTATATACCAGTGGGATATATACCACAAAGCATAGTGTGGTAGGATCACATCGTCATGCAGACATGGAATGACCAGCAGTAGCTCCAGAATTTCCACATAAGGAAACAGACCTTTATGGAGCTGTGTGAAGAGCTTGCCCTGACCCTCCGTTATCAGAACACTTAATTGAGGGAGTCCATACAGGTATAAAAGCAGGTTGCTATTGCCCTCTGGAAGCTGGCAACACCAGACTATTACAGGTGCTGCAAACCAGTTTGGTGTTGGCAAGTAAACTGTTGGTGTTATGGTAACGGAGGTTTGTGAGGGGATCACCACTGGTTTATCCTCTGGTGGTGAGCATGAGAAATGTTCCTAAGATAGCTAGCTTTCAGAGAATGGAGTTCCAAAACCCATACCCAACAGTTTGACAGTCAGCAGGAACAAGCAAATGTGTCAGTTGCAAAGGGTACTATTCCATCATTCTGTAGGGCCTGGAGAGGCAAGTTCAGAAACACTAATGTGTGAAGTATGGGAAAGTTGCATGAATACAGTGTGCTAAAGAGATCTGGCATTGAACTGCTGAGAGAAGCAGGGACCTTATTCCCTCTTAATTACATTAAAAACAACAAGGAGTCCTTGTGGCACTTTAGAGGCTAACAAATTTATTTGGGCATAAGCTTTCGTGGGCTAAAACCCACTTCATCAGATGCATAGAGTGGAACATACAGATCACAAAAGCTTATGCACAAATAAATTTGTTAGTCTCTAAAGTGCAGGGCCGGCTCCAGGCACCAGGCAACCAAGCTGGTGCTTGGGGCGGCACCTGGAGGGGGGCGGCGCGGCGCTCCGGCCGCCGGGGAGAGCGGGGCCACAGCC
>NW_020664409.1:76341109-76407712 GCF_002925995.2 Terrapene triunguis
CCCCCCTGGCGCCCTCCCCCCGGGGCTCCGGCCGCCCCCCCCCGGGGCGGCAAAAAAGCCAGAGCCGGCCCTGCTAAAGTGCCACAAGGACTCCTCATTGTTTTTGCTGATACAGACTAACATGGCTACCGCTCTGAAACCTCTTAATTACACTATAATCAATGGGATCTTTGTACCCACTGTCGTTTTGGAGGACCATGCATATCCACTCTAGCCATGGTTCATGAAATCATACCCTGACATTAGGGGCCCTGGCAAAAGAAGATTCAATTACAAGCTTAGCAGCTGCAGGATGGGGTAGAGTATGCATTTGACAGGCTGATGGCAAGAGGGTGCTGCCTACAAAACCATTTGTCTGCCAATGCAGCCAATGCTGTCCATATGTCTGTGGTCTGGTGCGCCCAGCACAACATCTGCAAGGTTAAAGGCAAGTGTTTTTGCATGGGCTCTCGACACTTCTGGTTTTGCAGGCCTAGGACAGGCAACCATAAGGTAGAGTCACCAATGAACCCTGGAATTGGTTGCAGTGGGGGAAGGAAGCTGCCTGTTTTCATCACTTCATTATCTGCTTTTATTATAGAGATGTAAACTGTCTACTTGATATAGTGTAGAGGTGATTTAACCTTTAGTGTGATTTTAGGTTATATAGGCTTGGTGTGAAGTTAAGTGCCTATGTGATTGTGACATTTTGCAACTTTATTAAAAGCTTAGTACAAAACTTCCTGGATCTTCCTTCCTTTGAAAGCACCCACAAAGCCACATTTTCCAAAAATAACCAACTTAAAACAAACAAACCAACTCAAGGAAAAAGCCAGCTACCCCTCTATAAAATAACTATTACATGTTATTTTATGACATGCAATAAATATTCCACATGTTGTGCAATGTAAGTGCATGGCATTTGTATACAAAACATTAACCATCACTGAATACTAAAGGTTCAAAAGCCAGTATTAAAGGATGTGTTATTCTCTGGCCAAGTTCCTCCTCCTGTTCGCTCTCCCCACTCCAAAAACCATGTTGCTTGCTTTGCATATGACTACACAGAGAACACCTGTGCTTCCAGTTCGTGAAATAGTCCATTGCCAAGCCAGCCCCAGTTTTCTAAATCCTGCACTGGCTGCAAGATATGGTAATGTGAGGAGTCTGTGGCCATTAGTGCTAGCATGGCTGGGTTCCCTATGCCTCCATTCTTCCTCCAGAAATCTTTCCATACCTCTATGCCTGCAGCATGCTCCACTCCTGCTTTACCTTCTGATACGCCACGTATTCCTCATGCCTTTGCATCATATCCTCAACCATATCGTTGACAACCCACTTACGTTTATCCTGCTGCTTTATGGTCCTGTCACTAGGAAACAGTTGCAGAGGCTAAGACAGAATTCAGCCAGGCTTGATTACAGCAGCAGCAACATTGTATTGTTTTAAGTTAAGTTATTAAGTAACAACAAAAAGTATCCTAAAACCTGCCTCAGTCATCACTTAAATAATACCGCATGCTAGAAGTGGAAGGTACAGACTCCTAGCTGATCCAGGAAGAAAGCAACCAGACCACAAAAGTTTGATGAAAGTGACACTGACTACAAGGAGAAACTTAAGAAATGGCTGCTGAGAGGTAGCAGCATGCAGCTGCAACACGCAATTCCCTCACCAGCCCTATTAGTTATGGGAAATTCTGATACAAAAAATGTATATAGAAATTTGAAGTGTGTATGGAAGCCATAGGGACTAGTATAATAAAAGAGGAGCAAAAGAATGGCTCTATTTGATAGTGGTTGGTGTTCTAGTACTGGATATATACAATGTATTCCATGTGGAGGATGTGGAGGGGAAAAAATGAAGTATGGAGGATCATTGGGACCTTATGGAAAATATGTCACCTCTGACATTTTCCTGGATAAAAACCAAAAAAAAAAAGGGGGGGGGGGAGAAAAAAAAAAAAGAAAGGAAAATAAAAAAGAAAAAATAAAAAAAAAAAAAACACGAAAATTTAAAAGAAAAAAAAAAAAAAAAAAAAAGGGGGGGGGAGAGAAGAGGAGAAGAGACGGGAGTTTAAGTCTGTAACATTAAAAAGCCAGTGTTATGAATATAGAACATTAAGCAACCCTTTTATTAAAAGTCAAGCAATCTTGGAATGTAATAATTCAAAAAAAGACACATTAAAGGCTACTCAGAGGCGTAGATCCAACACTTGAAAAGGCAATTTTCATATATGCCAAGTGGCAGAATAAAAGCAGAAATGTAGAATAAAAAGACTCTAGAGGGACAGGCAACAGGACTAAAACCCAGAGTTAAACAGCCTTCCAAGCAGAATAGTGGGGGCAAAAAACCAAACTTGTTTGGAGACTGAGCTTGTTAAGTTTATGGAGGGGACAGTATGATGAGGCTGCCTACAACAGCATATGGCCCATCCACAACTGCTATTAGCAAATATCTCTAATGGCCAAAAATGAGGAGGGCTCTGAATTACTACTAAGTGTCTGGCTATTGTGTCTAACTGATCACCATATTTGGGGTCAGGAAGGAATTTTCCCTCAGATCAGACTGGCAGAGACCGGGGGGGGGGGGGGTTCACATTCTTCTGCCGTGTAGGGCAGGGGTCACTTCCTGGATTGAACTAAAGTAAATGATGGATTCTATGTAACTTGCAGTCTTTAAATCAAGTTTTGAGGACTTCAGCCAGAAATTATGGGCCTATTAAAGGAACTGGTGGGTGAGGTTCTGTGGCCTGAGATGTGCAGGAAGTTACATTAGATGATCATGATGGTCCCTTCTGGCCTTAAAGTTTATGAGTCTAAGTAAGAAAAGTTCAAAGAGCAAAAGGACAAAGGGGAAAAGCCACACATCAAAAATATGTCAGTGATGTAGCAACTGGTACAAGTATAAGAAGAGTCCAGCATTGTGGAGGGATGGTTTATAAACTGTAATAAAGCCTAAGCAGTTTGCAAAGGTGGGTGCAGACAAGACTCAGGAAAGTGTCTGAGTTGAAGGCAGAGTAAAAGGTCCCCCCAGTGAAGGAGAGGAGCTGTTCATGAACACAAAGGAAGAAAATGCTTACAAACTCAAAGAACAACTAATGCAAATTTGTACAAATGGCTAACAAACCAGACACAGCAACACATGTGAATCTCTACTTTCTCTGAACCACTCTTTCAGTTTCTTAAAGATTAAGAAGTCAAAGGCGAAACTGAAATCCTGTAATAAGGAGCATATTCTGTCCCTAGCAAGTGTGAATTGTCACAGATATACTAAAACAAAACAAGAATGTGTGTGTTAGAATATCAACAAAAGCAATCAGTCTATGGTGAGGTGCTTGGCCTCATCAAGACGGTACATGTCGGAATCGGAATAAATATGAAAACAAGCTTGAACCAGATATGAATAGGCTAAATGCATCCTATAATCATGTGTCCACAGAATGGAGGATTCTCAGCCTGTTATACTTGCCATCTGTAGTGTCTCACAAGCCTTAAAAAGAGAGATAGTTATACATATTATTCTCCCATAAACTAGAGAAAGAGCTGCCAAAAATAAGAACAGATGGCATCCACAAAACAGAAGACGAGTTAATAGACTGGGTCAACTCATTAGTATTTGAAAACAGAAAAGAGGGGCTCTGAACAATCAAGGAACATTCACTCTTGCCTAGAAATGAAATGGTTGGTGAAATGGCAGCAGCCAATTCTTTAAATCAGATGCTTTTGCAGTGTTTTGTCAGACTCCTCTAGGAAAAGGGAGCACCAAGATTTGCATTTTCAGTATACCATTTGACAGATACTGCTTCTTGATATAGCACTCAGACATGTGTTCAGTAACAAAAGTATTTCACCATAAGTGTCAGGTCTTTCAGGAGACCACAAAAGTGTACACTGATGGCAGTTTGGAGCAGCACCACTATTGGACATCAGGAGTCATTGTAAAAAGTTCTGGACATTGTAATAAGAAACAACCTTCAATTGAATAGAGTAAAATGTCAGTTTCAAACAACTGAAATTACCTACATTACTTAGAATCATAGAATCTCAGGGTTGGAAGGGACCTCAGGAGGTCATCTAGTTCAACCCCCTGCTCAAAGCAGGACCAATCCCCAGACAGATTTTTGCCCCAGATCCCTAAATGGCCCCCTCAAGGATTGAACTCTCAACCCTGGGTTTAGCAGGCCAATGCTCAAACCACTGAGCTATCCCTCCCCCCTTAGGGCAGAACTTGATCCTAAGGGAATAGTGTCTCATAATTCCAAGTGTCAAGGAACTTGGAACATCAGGACATCCAAATAACAAACAAGGAATTCACATATTGAACTAGGTCAGTAAGTTCATCCCCAAATAACTCACTTAAGAAAACTCCTTCACAAAGATGCTGAATAGGCATGAATGCCAGAGAACGAAAAAGTGTCCAAAGATTTAATTATCATTAGTATCAGTTCTGCAATTCTTTAGCCCTCTGAAAAGGATCATGGTCCTCAGAGATGTTTCAACATGAAGGCTGGAAGCTGTATTACTACAGAAACATTGGACTAAATGGTTGCCTGTAACATATGCAGCAAAAGCTGTGATAAAGTGTTTGCACAAATTGAAAGAGATACTAGGCCTTGCATACTTCTGCACAGAGTTCCACAATTTTTTCTATGGTAAAAGCTGAAACTGGCCATTCAGTGCAATACAAAAGGAAAAGCTTGAGCTCTGATGAACACTGTCTTGGACAAGGAAGACATCAAGCCACAGATAGTAAGAGTACTGGTTCCTGGTGCAGCTTCAAAGCTATTGTTTCTGGACTCAGGAAGGCAATGTGGATTGGTGGGAGAGGATTGCTCTGCAGACCAGGGATGATCAGCAGCGGCCAATGAATGTCAGGATGGAGAAAGAAACCTTTCTGGAGATATGTGCTGAACCCGGATCTAGAGCAGCAGCGTACCAACATGTGGTGCCCCATAACCATCTGGAAGTCACCCCAAATACTACCGGTCTGCTGCAAACCAATTCAGCAAGGAGAAAGCAAGCATTGGGGCCATTCTCATGCAGGTGTATAAGGCCATGGCAAAGGTACTGTTGCACTGGGTTATAAAGCTTGGCAATGCTTAGGAGATTATAGATGGCTTTGCACACATGGAATTCCCAAACTATATTGGAGCAATTGATGGGACCCATGTGCCTGTTATTTGGCTAAGCCCTGTATCCCCAAATCAGAGATCAGAATTCATAAACAGGAAAGGGTATTTCCCCATAGTGTTCCAGAGGATTGCCTACCACCAGAGCAGATTTACACTTAAATGCTAGGTGGTCTGAAAGGGTCCACAGTGCTAGGATGTTTTGGAACTCAGCTCTTTTTAAATTAATGGAGGAAGGACTGTTTGCCCCCAGGAACACTATGGACAATAGTAGTATGGACATTGCTACAATTATCCTGGGAGATTCCGCTTACCCTCTGATGACCTGTGAATGTCTTCATTAAACAGGGCCATTGGGAAAGAAGGGAGGAACAGTTTAACTAGCACTGCAGTAGTTGCAGAATGACAGAGCGTGCATTTAGCTTTCTGAAAGGGAGATGGCGCTATTTGTGGAATAGCTTGAAAGCAGCAGAAAACAAAAGTCCCAAAGACTGTAGCAGCCCATGGTATTTTGTACAATATTTAAGAGTGAGGGAGAAAGCCTTACAGGTGCAGGCGAGGCAGAGGTGCAGAGACTTGCTCAGCGGTTTGAACAGCCAGCATGGCACCCAATACAAAATGCACACAGCCAGGGCAATATTGTCAGGGGTACCTATTGCTCTTATTTTGAGGCTCAGGCCTGAAACTGTGCAGCTGCATTTCCAGCTGTTAAATTCCATCCCCGCCCCCACCCCATGGGATTGTTCTGCAGTTCTGTGTTGTTTATGGGCAGAAGTGCAACATTGTGGCAATCCCTACTGTATCTTGTTTTTGTCAGCATTTGTTTGTAAGCCCTTAAGAATTAGTGCAACCAATGATTTTCTGTGTAAAATGAACTGTCAACTCTCTATGAATGAAATTGAGTTTATTATTAAACAAAATGCACAAACAAAAATGAAAAAACAGCTTTTAATTATGAAAGAAACAACTACAAAGAACACTTTCATTAAACTAGCTGTAAAATGAAACAGCAAAAGCCAACAGTGCAGGGCAGAGCCCAACACAACGAGTTGTGGGGGAGCTCCTCATCACAGACAAGCAGGTCTTAGCGCTGCCATTTCTGGTTTGTCAGACTTCTGCCACTGACTACTGTAGCTCAAAGTTATCAAGGGCAATAGAGGGCTCAAGAGAGCTGGGGATCCAGGTGCACTGTTCTTGGTGCCCTAAGCTGAGGGCTAGAGAGGAATGGCCTCTGGGAGCAGTGTTCTGAGGGCACAGTGGGGAGCAGAAGTTGTTGCTCCCAGTAGTCCACATTGTCCAGAGGCTGCATAACATGGGTGGGTGCTGTTTTGCAGTAGTGCATTGCCTGCTGCCTTAACAGTAACATTTGCTGCAAAGGGGCATTTTGGCTTTGTATTGCCTCCAAGAGTTGCCTCTGCATTCCCTTTTCTTTTGCTGTACTGTCCCTGGACCATGGCAATGCTGTCCCTGGAAACTGCAACAGTCTCCTTAGAAAGACTATCAGATTCCTTCTCAGTCCTCAGATACTGCCTCTACCGCTCCAGATTTTTCAAGTTGGGGCGAGGGAGGGGGGTGAGAAAGACTAAAGATGACTGTGGACATTTCATCAGGACTTCTCTTGTTTTCTCCCCCTCAGGTTTGCCAGCCACTCAACCACTGATAAGGTCTCTGACCTAGAGGGTCTGGCCAGTGCAAGTGCTGTAACTAATTTATTAAAAAGTGACAAGAAGTTGTTGTTCATATTCTAGGAAGGGTGGCTAGATTTTTTTTTTTTTTTTAAAAAAAGCTTCCCCAAGATTCTTTGCAGTCTTGGGGCAGCCTCAGAGATGGTAAGTGGCATGTGCATTGGGATTTTTGGCCTGTGCAGTATATGCTGTGGCTATGCCATTGTGCCTTGGAAGCTAGGGAGAAGGGAGGGTAAAATGGGATTGGGAATTATTTTCCTGATCTGGCTTTCAAGTTTTGTTGAGCCTTGGAGATGCATATCTGATATAGGAAGTATGGCTGTCAAGTGATTTTAAAAAAATTGCGATTAATCGCACTGTTAAACAATAGAATACAATTTATTTAAATATTTTTGGATGTTTTCTACATTTTCAAATATTTATTTCAGTTACAACACAGAATACACAGTGTACAGTGCTCACTTTATATTTATTTTTGATTACACGTACTTGCACTGTAAACAAAAAGAAATTGTTTTATTTTTGAATGCAATTTTTTTGTACATAATTCTACATTTGTAAGTTCAACTTTCATGATAGAGATTGCACTACAGTACTTGTATTAGGTGAATTGAAAAATACTTGTTCTTTTATCATTTTTACAGTACATTTATAATCAAAAATAATGTACCTGACTTCAATTACAACACAGAATACTATATATATGAAAAATGTGGAAAAACATCCAAGATTTCATACATTTCAATTAGTATGCTATTGTTTAACAGTGCAATTAAAACTGCGATTAATCACAATTACCGTATATACTCGTTCATTAGCCCATTTGTTTATAAGCCGACCCCCCAAAATGGATAGGTAAAAATAGCAAAAATTGTATGACCCTTTCATAAGCAGACCCTATATTTCAGGGGTTGGAAAACTTTGGCTCCTGGCCCATCAGGGTAAGCTGCTGGCGGGTCAGGAGGGGCTCCATGCCTGCAGACACTCCAGGTAAACAAAATGACAATGTATTAGATATTCAATTCATTGATTCCATAGAGTTTAAAATGATCAAATTTTGGTGTAAACCCGTTTAATAAGCCGCCCCCCGCTCTTTGATGCGTCACTTTTTTACCCAAAATATTCGGCTTATGAACAAGTATATACAGTAATTTAATTTTTTGAGTTAATTGCATGAGTTAACTGTCGACAGCCCTAATAGGAAGGGTTAACAGGGTGAACTTAGGCACAAGCATGATAGTAATCTCCTCTACGTCCCCTTTAGGCTGTCCTGACTCTGGATGACTTAACATCTAGCGAATGGCCTTATTCAAAAAAGCAAAGGGCAGACCAGCAAAATTCATTGTGATGTTATTCACCAAGACGGTCCACCAAGCAGTGTTGCAGGAGTGCAAGGAAGTACTGAGCTATACCAGTGGGGAAACCTGTGCAGCTAGTCCTCATAATTAAGACTACAATTTAGTCACAGGTATTTTTAGTAAAAAAGTCATGGACAGGTCACAGGCAATAACCAAAAAGTCATGGCCAGTGACCTGCCTGTGACTTTTACTAAAAATATCCCTAACTAAATCTTACCTGCTTGGGGGGGTAGGTGCTCAAGTGGCAGCCTGTGGTGCTGCTGTTGCTCCCAGACTGTTGCCTGGGGCCGCCGAAGCAGCAGACGGTGCAGCTGTGGAAGTCACGGAGGTCCTAGAAAGTCACGAACTCTGTGACTTCCGTGAAAGATTCACAGCCTTACTCATAGTCTTCCAAGAAAAATTAAGAAAAAATTTCCAGCCTTAGAGTTTGCTTTATCTCCCCTGCAGACACGTTGAAAAAGAAGAGAATGATTTATTGGGTTCTGCAATGATTGCCTGAAGCATTCATTGTTGCCAGTCTAAGAATGCATGTTACAGGAGAGCTGTACTCTTTACATAAGAATGGCCATGCTGCGTCAGACCATAGTCCAGTATCCGGGCTTCTGACAGTGACTCATGCCAGCTGCTTCAAAGGGAACAAACAGAACAGGGCAATTATTGAGTGATCCATCCCCTGTCACTCAGGTCCAGCTTCCAGCAATCAGAGGCTATAGGACACCCAGATCATGGGGTTGTGTCCCTGACCATCTTGGCTAATAGCCATTGATGGACCTAACCTCCATGAACTTATCTAATTCTTTTTTTCCACCCAGTTATACTTTTGGCCTTCACAACAACTCTGGGCAAGGAATCCAGAGGGTTGACTGTGTTATGCGAATAGTATTTCCTTTTGTTTTAAAGCTGCTGCCTATTAATTTCAGCCAGTGATCTCTTATTCTTGTGTAATGTGGAGAAAGTGAATAAGGAAGTGTTATTCACCCCTTCACACCAGTCATGATTTTATAGACTTCTATCATATCCTCCCTTAGTAGTCTCTTTTCCAAGATGAGCAGTCCCAGTCATTTTAAAACAGTTACTGATCCATGACTGAACATTCCCTCTTAACCAAATTAACAGTTATGGGGTAATAGCCTTTGACAAGGTTCCCTCAAAGACTTTCTGAAAGTCCAAGTACACTATGTCAACTGAATCTCCCTTGTCCACATGTTTGTTGACTCCACCACTCCCAAAGGATTCTAATAGTATATGGGTAATCATAATAGGTATGATTTCCTTTTAGAAAAGCCATGTTGACTCTATCCTAACAAATCACATTCACCTGTATGTTTGATAACTCTGTTCTTTACTATAGTTTCAACCAACTGGTACTGAAGTTCAGCTTACTGGCCTGTAATAGCCAGGATTGCCTCTGGAGCTTTAAAATAAATAATGTGTTTCAATTGCTTCTTTGGTTTAGAGGCTGATTTAAAGTGATCGGTTACATACCCCAGTTGTTAGATATGAAGTTTCATATCTGAGTTCCTTCCAGAACTCTTGGGTGAATCCCATCTGGTCCTAGTGACTTACTACTGTTTAATTTATCAATCTGTTCCAAAAACCTCTATTGACACCTCAATCTGAGACAGTTCCTCAGATTTGTCACCTTAAAAAAAAAAAAAAAAGTGGTTCAGGTCTGGAAATCCCCCTCACATCATCTTCAATCAAGACAGATACAAAGAACACATTTAGGGCTTGTCTACATTGGCACTTTATAGCGCTGCAACTTTCTTGCTGGGAGCTATTCCCCTCATGGAGGTGGGTTTTTTTTAAGAGCACTGGGAGAGCTCTCTCCCAGCGCTATGCCATGACTACAGAAGCCACAGTATTGCTTTAACGTTGCCAGTGAAGACATGCTCTTAGTTTCTCCACAAAATCTTTGTCTTCTTTGAGTGTTCCTTTAGCACCATGCTCCAGAGAGGTCTGGCAGGCTTCCTACTACTGATGTACTTAAAAAAAAAAAAAAAATTGCTGTTCCTTTGTGTGTCTTTTCCTAGTTGCTCTTCAAATTCTTTTTTGGAAGGAGAACATCCAACTGGTGGAGCAGAGGGAAACGATCCCAAAGTTGGGACCCTCCTTCCAGACGATGTTGTAGTATCCTCTTGCACTGAGGATACCTCTCCGTGGGAGGGAACTCCAGTTATTAGGAAGAGACCGATATTAGTAATGGGTGATTCGATCATTAGAAACATAGATAGCTGGGTTTGCAATGTGTTGGGGAGGGGGGAGGCATAAACGGACAGCATGGAGTAGGAAGGGAGGCTCAGAACAGAAGCTAGCATGGCAATATAGTACAACAAGTCAGTTAAAATAAATACATGCCAACGTTCCCTCCATAGGATCAGCCTCCTCAGTCCCCATCTAGGTATTAATTTCTGAAAAAGACACACTAGATACCTCCCATCAAACCTGGGAATGAGTTCATCTACTGACAAATCTGTTTTTAATAAAGCCTAGCTAATGGAAGAACATCCACATTTAGTACTACCCAAACATCACTGCAGCATTGAATATGTTAGCACACAGTTATATAGAAGATTTACCACAGTTAAACAACATATATATATATGCACACATACACACACACAGTTTGACAAGGTAGTTAATGGCCAGAAAAGGCTAGACTGATTAAAGAAACATCACCTTATTGTCATTCAGTGATCATGAGGTAAAGAGATTTTACAAAATTAATAGCAGATGTCTGCTAATGGTACCAGAGAAAAAGTAGCAGAAACAAGTAAATCAAAAGGCAGCTACACCAGAATTCCATGAATTGATCTTGTTATGAATTATAGAAAAGTGACTGTATGAGACATGGACATACCTATAGACCAGTGGTTCTCAACCTGTGGCCCATGGGCCGCTTGTGACCCAGTCAGCACACACTTGCAACCCACGTGACATCCTCAGGGCCATGCAGGTAGTATTGGATGTGGCCCACATATCACACACACACACACACACACACACACACACACACACACTTTGCTTTGTAGCAGAACCAGAAGACAGATGAAACATCTAAAAACAATGACTGAGACCCATTTATACTGTAATATTAAAATATAAGAACAAATTGACTGGTCTAATTTACTAGAAGTGGGCAAATAGTGCATGGAGCGTTTAAGCCATGTGAACTACAAAGAACTTTGTATTTCACACAAATACCCAACGTTTTCAGAAAGAAGTTGGCTAAATAAAATAAATTAATGGAGATATCCTATCTCCTAGAACTGGAAGAGACCTTGAAAGGTCATCAAGTCCAACCCCCTGCCTTCACTAGCAGGACCAAGTACTGATTTTGCCCCAGATCCCTAAGTGGCCCACTCAAGGATTGAACTCACAACCCTGGGTTTAACAGGCCAATGCTCAAACCACTGAGCTAGCCCTCCCCCGTAAGCTATTATCATCTATCTGATCACTTATATGCCCATACATGTTAACAGTAAAATTTTTGAGTAGAATTCTGCCCTCATTTGTACACCGTGCTATCCCAGTGAAGTCAGTGGGGTTGTACAGAATGTGAGAACAGAATTAGTCCCTTTATATTTGCATATACTGATATCCCACTACCAAATGTGACTTTGAGTAAGATAATAGTAAAGCCCACAAATTCTGTTGCTCTATACGCATCTTCATATGTTACAATGATTTGTAGCAGAGTTGATAGGCTAAGTTCATTTTAATAAATGACAGGTGAGCCTCAAAAAAAAAAAAAAAAAAAAGTTAAGAAAAGCAACTTGTGCTCTCAAAACTCCATAACTATTCTGCGAATGTTCATAGACCCATAAAAACTGCTTATTTTAAAAATGTAAGAGGGAAGACAGGAGTCTGAATGGGAATTACACAGTTCACGTGTTGGGAAGGAATCATTCCTGGATTATTATTTTTTTAAAACTTAAGTTTATTTACAGACAAGTTTAAGTCATCTCAGTTTAAAAAAAAAAAAAAAAAGGCTGAGTCAGAATTTTATGGCTGCTGATAGCATTCATTTGAAATGGGGAGGAATAATTTAAAGTGGATGCCAGGGCACTTTTTCCTTCTACTACTGTTAAAATTAACATAACTGAAAGATTAAAGAGGGTTTAAAAAAAACCCCCCACTTACTGTAGAACCACAAAACAAAGATTCTCAGGAAGATTCAGAGGCAAATGTAGTGGCTGGAACTATTTCCAGTCACTTTTTAAAACTAATGACTTGATTTCAAATGTGATAGTGTCCTTTTAAGTAAAGGGGAAGGAAAGTATCAAGTTAAGCTTCACACGCAGATGTAGGAAACATTGTTGAAAGTGCAGATAGAAAAATGCAACTCACAACTGTTATAAAAATAGTTCACAGAAAAATTAAAGTAGATATACCAAAAAAATTAAAAGAAATATCCTTGGGCTCCTTAATACCTGCCTTTTCATTATGAATGTTCAGTTTCCTGCTGTTAAGACCACTTCTCCTTTTCTTGTTTAAGCTCTCACCCATCACACCCTAACCCAAGTTCCCAGTAAAAAGCTATAGTGGTCTAGTATGTCTATTGGACTGCGTCATATGCTGCTCTCTGAAGGACTCAGGTTTGAGAAATAAGAGTGTTACAAGTCAGTTTTAGTGTAAAGTTTCCTTGGATTCTTTCAGACCCTCGAGGACCATAGTTTGTTTCTCCACAAAGCAAAGGGAGGAGAGGGGATGGACCCTCCAAACATCCTCGACATCCATGGAGCTCCAGAACATTCACTCGAAGACCCTGCTATCTTTGAACTAATTCCAAGTCTTCCACACATCCCCCTGGCAATATGTCCCTTTCAGCAGCTGCCTCTACAGGCAGGCATACGTGCATGTGCTCGCGCAGACACGCTCATCCCTACACAAGTCTAGTGATTAGAGTCTATTTATGTTATTAGACATATGCCACCGTCCTCGCAAATCACCATGGCATCGAAGAATCTCTGAAAGTATTACAAAAGCAAAAATAGTCACTCTGGTTCTTCCCAGCCAATAGGAGAAATAGGTTGATTAGACTGGGGGGAGAGCAAGAAGAGTCTGACACTTCAGATTACTTTTTTTAGGGTGTCTCTATAGAGCAGCTAAGAGATTGTTTCCCAGCATGGATAGACACACACACTCTAGCACTGCTCAAGCTAGCACACTAAAGCTAGTAGTGGGACCATGGCAGCGCAGACAGTGACTTGGGCTATTTAAAGCCGAAACTCATTTCCCATTAAAATCCTGAATTTTCAGACCTCTTCTCCCACTAAAGAAACAAACCTATGCACCCCTAACTTAGACCACATTCTCAGCCAAAAGGTGAATTTTTTTCCTCCCTGGGAAATTTAAAGGGGGGAGAGAGGGGGAGTTTCAGAAAAACTCCCTACAAGTTTTGCTACTGACATTTTGACTCATCATGACTCTGAATCAGTAAGGTACTGAAGCACATGAGTGGTCCCCCTAAAGTCAATGGTGCTACTCATATGCTTAAAGTTAAGTACATGCTTGAGTACCATGCTGTCTCAGGGCCTAAATCTCCAAATTGGCTTGGTCTACAATCTTAAATGTAAGGTGCTTCACTACCTATGCATTAGATTAGAAGCACCGTATAAGCAGTATTTTATGAGGATGCAGACAGGAAAATTTCAGAAGAGTGGTTTTGTTTGGACAGAGGATCAGTTGGATGCCAAACAGCATTGCCTTTGCAGATCAGAAGGCTGGGAATGCTAGTTTCATCCACAAAAGTGGTTTAATGTCTACAGTGAGCAAATAGGTGTCAGACCTCTTGTTCCTTGCCAAGTTTTGCTAATTCACGCAATTTTAAGTCACAAGTCTTGAAATATTTGGTATCTTTTGTTTAGCCCCAGCTCCTGAAGTTATGTAAATGCAGGAGAACCTCAGCCTTCATGTGAGAGCAAACAAAGTCTCTTGCTGTCTTGGTAGCAAAGAAAGAGCCTCAAAAATGTGGCATAAGTGTATCCCAAAGGTTCAGAAACCAGAAGATTTAAAAAAAAGTAACAAGCCGACTTTAAAAAAAATCTTTTAATTCAGCCAACTTTAAGAATTTTGAATGCTTGGGGATGGTAGTACCACTTCCTCCTGCCCCCTGTAACACTGGGAAAGTCACTTACACTAAAGCTTTCAGAAGTGTACACTAATTTTGGGTGCCTCTGTTTAGGTGCCAAACTTGAGACAACTAAAGCTTGTTTTTCCACAGATGCTGAGCATCCTGTGACCCCCACTGAAATCAGGCCTTAGGTATCCCAAATTGAAGACCAAAGATTGAGGCACATAAAGTTAGTGAAAGTTTTGGTCTTAGTCACTATGCTTGTTTATCCATTTATAAATCAGGGACAGACACCTACTGCACAGAAGTGTGAACTATGAGGTTTAGGGCAGGGCCGCCCAGAGGGGGGGCAAGTGGGGCAATTTGCCCCAGACCTCACATGGGCCCCACGAGCCCTGACTGAGAATCCCTTTCCTGGCTAGAGGCTCCTTTTTAATTTACACTCATCCGGCAGCGCTCCGGGTCTTCGGCGGCACTTCGGTGGTGAGGGGTCCTTCACCTCGCTCCGGGACTTGGGCGGCACTTCAGCGGCGGGGGGTCCTTCAGTGCCGCGGAAGACCCGGAGCCAGTGAGGGACCCGCCGCCGAAGACTCAGAGCGCCGCCCGGTGAGTACAAGCGCCGCAGCGGATGGTGCCTTTTTTTATGTCCGCTCCCCAGCTTTGCCCCAGGCCCCCTGAATCCTCTGGGCGGCCCTGGTTTAGGGTCTGAACCTGCAACCTGAGTAAACAAAACTCCCACTGAAGTCAGTGGAAGTACAGTCCAAGACTGCCAATTTTGGGCTTAGTTTGTTTGTACTTGTAAAGTGCTATGAGGTTCTGGAAGGGCTATAGAAATACAAGGTTGTTGTTGTTGTTGTTTTTAATAGATACTATTCATTTCACCTGGGAAAAAAGTAGAATATAAATTCTCAATGGATTAATTTTAGATTGTGCAATTGTATCAGTATTTGACAGACCTGATGAACCAATGTAGCTGTATTTCTAGTATAGGCAACAGATAGTCAATGAAGTAGCAATGGGTTCCAAACAATGAGTAAATAGTGAGCAAAATCCCAAACCAAAAGGCTTAAAGAAGTTGGTATTAGATTTAATATATGCCAGATAAAACAAAAAGCACATGCAAAAAAAAAAAAAAAAAAAACCACCTCATAAAGTTGTCATTAATATATACAACTTTTGTTTTAAAATATTTATGATTTTACATAAGAACACAAAAGTTGTCATGCTGGATCAAAACAGAGTCATCTAGTTCTGTAACCCTCTCTCTAACAGTAACCTGGTAACAGATGCTTGAGAGGAAAGATACAAGAAAGCTGGCAATCAGCAAAGAAAGTTTCTTTCTAACTCCCCACCCAATCAGTTTGGCTGGGTGTTTGCCCTGAAGCATGATGGTTCATATAACTTAATATACGCAGTGTTGATAACTCTCAAAACTGTATTGCTATCCTTATGATATTTAGGCCTGGTCAACAGAGAGATTTTGTACAATTATAGCTACTTCTGTTAAAGAAAATACAACCACCTCTAACTGAAATAGGTGTACTTGTATGATATTATTCCCCTTCCTCTACTCATCAATAAGCTATAGTGGTATAAGCATTTTATACCACTATCATTGCATCCACACTAGGGTGGGGCTGTACTGCATTAACTATACCAACACAGGTAAGGCAGTATAACAACGTTTGTGATTAGACAGAGCCTTGGTGTTTTACGTAAAGCAACAACTCCTGGAATCAAGTTTCTAGTCTTCGTGGCTGTGGAGAAAAGCCTAAAGACATGAAGCCTAAAGGCTCAAAATTCAAAATGTATTTAATTATCACTATATGAGGGGGGACTTAACTCATGATGTTTGAGCATTTGGGGTTGTCAATACTGCAACAGTAAGGGTTTTTTGTTTTAAGTTTCTAATTTTGGATGTTCCTGATTTATTTGAATAAGTCTCTCTAATTTTGAGATGAGGCTATTTTAACAGTGCTTTTCAGATAAAAGCTCCAGCCAAATAGTTTGGATGAGGTCCATAGCTTTTATTATTGTACTGTTACAGTCTAATAAAAATTCTGGATAATACATTAGCTGCAATTAGCTTCAGATGCTTACAAAAATCATTTATGAAAAGCTTTTCTCCAGAAGAATCACAATTAAAATGGAGTGGTGATAATATAATCATGATTTATCAATTCCCTGTCCTCCAAAAATAATTAAGTATCCTAAAGCTATATTTCACTGCCAGCGGCTTTTATTTAGTATTACTGACTGCTGTTTGTAGCCAACAGAACATTCACATATTCTCCCGGCTTCTGCTGTGTCTTAGACTTGGGCAACTTTTTTTTAAAATGAGATTTTAAAGGGAACACTGAAAAAGCAGGATCTTTCAAATGTAAGAGCAATATACTTTACCAATATAGTCCCTAAATCAGGGGTTCTCAAACTAGGAGTCGGGATCCCTCAGGGAGTCACGAGGTTATTACATGGGGGGTCAGCTTCCACCCCAAATCCTGCTTTGCATCCAGCATTTACAATGGTGTTAAATATATTTAAAAGTGTTTTTAATTTATAAGGGGGGTTGCACTCAGAGGCTTGCTATCTGAAAGGGGTCACCAGTACAAAAGTTTGAGAACCACTGCCCTAGATGCTGCACTGTGATACATGCCCAGAGCCCGACTAAAGTTAGTGGTTATCCACCCATGTCACATTACACGGCAGGATTGGAGACACAGGCAGAGTACTGGACAACTTGTATGCCATATGGATTTCAGTTATTACAGCAAAAAAGTTGATATTTCAGGTCACTAATAATCTGGTACAAATGCTATATGTAGTAGTATTATGAAATGATGTCTATATACCCTTCTCTTTCCCCTTCCTTCATTTTAGGTATATTTTAGAAGGGGGGTGGGGGGGGGGGGGGGGGAGACTTTCCTTCCCTTTGACCTGCAAAAATCCAATGGCTAAACTCAATTAGAAAGATAATTTCAACTAGAAGACTTTACTGTTAGTAACAAGGCCCCTGCCATACCTATTTAAGAAGGGGAAGAGTATAGGGGCTCTCTTATGCAGCTATGCAACCTCACCCTCAAACATATCATTTCCTAATTTCCTCACATAGTGGGGTGGAGGGGGAGGAGAAGGGATCTTTCTTAAAGTTATTTTAAGGCTGGGCACATATGTCAATTTCTCCCTCAGAATTAGTTTTAAAAATATAGAGTTTAAAGCCAGAAGGAACCATTGACCAGAGTTTCTCAAATTTCATTGCACCACGACCCTCTTCTGACAACAAAAATTACTACATGACCCCAGGAAGGGGTACCAAAGCCCAAGCCCCACTGCCCCAGGCAGGGGGCCAAAGCTCAGGCACCGCTGCCTTGAGGGACACCAAAGCTTGAGGGCTTCAGCCCTGGGCGGTGGGGCTCAGACTTTGGTTTCAGCCGAAAGCCCCAGAAGTCTAACGCCAACCCTGGCAACCCATTAAAATGGGGTTGCTACCCATTTTGGAATCCTAACCCACAGTTTGAGAACTGCTGCATTAGACCATGTAGTCTGAACTCCTGTATCTCTCAGATTTAGTTTCATCCTGTCAGCCCTCTGTTGAGCCCAATAAGGGTTTGTCTACACTTGGAAATTTAGCTATTCCGGAATAATATGCCTTTTCTGATTTAGCTTAATCCATTAGTTAAGATATACAAGGCCAACACTTAGAAAAGAGCAGATTTGATTTAGAAGTAATCAAGATAAAAATATGGAATCCCCAATGTCATTTGTAGTCAGGTTCAGACTAGAACTGCATTCAAAGGAGGTTTGTTACAGTCTCCTCACCATCCCCAAAACTAGTTCTAGAGACAGAAGAGGGAGATATTAGGATTTCCCTCTTGGATTAGTTTTAGTGTTGGGTGTTTTTATGCTCTCCTCCCCCACCCCTCCACTCATAGGGAATAAACTAAATTTGTAAGAAGCAAAGGTTAATTCCTGAGCTGGGGGAAGAATAACTTTAAGGCTTGGGGGAGGGGGTGCATTTTACCAGTTCTGTATTCCCACCCCCCACGGAATTAGTGCTAAATTGTGCAAGCACATGTCAGTCTTCATATCTACCCTAACATGGGGTGAATGCCAAGGCTTGGGGAGAGGGAAGACCAGGGTCTCTCCCCCCCTCCCATGGGCGAGGTGAGTAGTGCCAAGGCTGGGGAGGCGGGGAGGAGGATCAGGGTCTCTCCCCTCCCCCATGGGGGGGTTAGTGCCAAGCCGGGGGGGTGGCGGGAGATCAGTATCTCTCCCCTTCCCCATGGGGGGGGTTAGTGCTAAGGCTGGGGGGAGGGGATCAATGCCTCTCCCCCCATAGGAGGGTACTGTCTCTTCCCGTCGCCCTAAGTGGGGAGAGAAGGGGGATACCAGGAGGGCGGGGCCGCCCGTAGCCCCGGTGGTGCCTAGCGAGGCCTAGCCCCAGCTCCTGCCCCCACCCACCAGACCACGCCGCCAGCTGCTCCCATTGCCAAGGCAGGGAGGGGACTCGGTACCTTCTCGGTGCTGCCTGCTCCATCCTGCTGCTATTGGGTGGCGGCACGCTGAGCCGTCAGCCGCGACGCGAGTGTCGCCTGACAGGACCCCGCCGGCCCCCCCTAACTCCACACAACTTTCCGGCAACTCTGGGACTGGCCCTTTAAATGCGATTCCCCCCCTCCCCACCGGGGTCGGATGCCAGACTCTCACACAAACGCCACCAACTCCTACCCTGCTAGCTGCCCCAGACCTGCCCCTTTCATTGGCTACTAGCGGCACAAAGACAAACACTGATTGGATGCTAATCAAGTCACTCAGCACCTTAGAAAGCGGAAGAAAAAGTCCCTCAGCCCGCACTGAAGCGGCTTGGGGAGGGCTGTTCGTGTCCTGGGAAGAGCGAGCGGACCTGCGTAGGGAGGAGGCGGGGCGGGGCGGCCGGCGTAGAACTGTTAGTTCCCAGCATGCACCGCTCCTCCCGGTTACCAGCTGTCGAGCGGCGCGTGCTGGGAGATATAGTCTCCAGCGGCAACGGCCAACTGCTGCCTGTTCTGCTCGTGAGGACGGAGGTCTGAGGGACCCACCCGCGTGATTGCCGCGGGCCGGGCACTGACATCCCTGTGTCGGGGCCCCTCGGCCACCCCCTTACACTTCCCTGGCTGGAGAAGTGATACTGCCGGACAAGTACATGTTTTGTTGGCCGCGAGGCTTGGCAGAGCTTAATTGTGGTAGATCGAGATAAAGCTGCGTTGTCCCAGAGATGCCCCGGGCTCGCTGTCCTTCAGAGCGAGCTTTACAGCCCCAACGAGGGAGAGTCAAGGCTGAAGAGGGAGACGTTCCAGGTGGTGTGTTAGGTCATTGCCAAAAACAGGGACGCTCATCTTCGGTCCTTGGCTACAATAGTCCAAGTTTTTAATCCACGCAACACCTAAACAGTTTGATTTAAAATGTACGCTGCTTAATAGTGCATATGAAACGCTTAAATCTCCTAATTCATACTAAAGTCTAGTCCACGTGAGAGTTCTATAGGCAATACAAACCAGTGGGTGTTAATATAAACAATTATTTGCTGAAACCTGGATGGTTGGAGATTCCACAGGAGATTCCAGTTCATAAGAAAAAAGAAAACAATACAACAATGTTTATTTTGCATGTCACCTTGTCATAGTGATTGATCAGCCATTTGAAAAACACTTTACAGTACATGAGGGTTAGCTGTGTTAGTCTGTATCCACAAAAACAACTAGGAGTCCGGTGGCACCTTAAAGACTAACAGATTTATTTGGGCATAAGCTTTTGTGGGTAAAACCCCACTTTGCCCAAATAAATCTGTTGGTCTTTAAGGTGCCACCGCACTCCACTCTGTAGTACAAATATTACAAATATTTGGTTTGTATATTATTTCTATTACATTTACAGCAAACTAAAGTAATCAGATTCATAAATAAATAAAGTTAAAACACAAACAATACATTCAATGAATGTAAAAAAAGTAATTGAATTTAACTGAATTAATTTGAAGATAAACCATAGATAAAAAATTCAGATTCCACATTTCTTTTAATATCTAATTTAGTTTCACATTTTATTCATGTGCTTTATTATATTGCCATGCAGCCCCCTTTGCTTTTCTTATAATTTCTTTTGGTGGCTCTAACTTGAAACATGGCTCAGGATTTGCCAGCTTCACTTGGGAAAAAAAACAGGGGACAGTGTCCCATCTAGTCCAAGGTTTGGTCTGAATGGTGTCTTAATTTTTTTTTAATAAGACTGAACACTCTTCTCCTGCATTTGAGTGGGGGTAAAACTAAGATAAGCTTGGCAACCTTGCACTGTAATGGGAACTTGAGAAAACCACTAGGGCTTTTGACACTGCTAAGATATACCCACAGTGTCCATCTTGTATTGCACATTGTATTGTTATCTGTGTCAGTTTGTAGTGCTGCCTCCTCCCATACACACTGAGGAATATCTGATTTCTGCATCAACTGGTAATCAACAAACTCCTCTTACAGCTTCTCTATCTCAGGTAACCTGCTCTTAAAAACCTACAATGACAGAGATTCCATAACCTCCCTAGGCAATTTATTCCAGTGCTTAACTACCTTGACAGCTAGGAAGTTTTTCCTGATGTCCAACCTAAACACCCTTTGCCAAAATTTAAGCCCATTGTTTTTTGTCCTATCCTCAGAGGTTAACAAAACCATTTTTCTCCCATCTTCTTGTAACATTTTATATACTGGAAAACTGTTATGTCCCCACTCAATCTTCTCTTCTCCAGACTAAACAAACCCATTTATTTCAATCTTTCCCCATATAAGCTTTCTAGACTTATAATCTTTTTTGTTCTCCTCTGGACTTTCTCCAATTTGTTCACATCTTTCCTCAAATGTGGCACCCAGAACTGGACACAATACTCTAGTTGCAGCCATATCAGTGCAGAGTAGAGCAGGAGATTTACTTCTCGCATCTTGCTTACAACACTCCTGTTAATACATCCCAGAATGATGTTCGCTGTTTGTTTTTTTGGGGGGTGGGGGGGAACAGTGTTACACTGTTGACTCATATTTAACTTGTGATCCACTATGACTCCCAGATCCCTTTCTGCAGTACTCCTTCCTAGGCACTTTCCCATTTTGTACGTGTGCAACTGATTGTTCCTTCTTAAGTGGTGTACTTTGTATTTGTATTTTAATCCTATCCTCCAAAGCACTTGCAACTTCTCCCAGTTTGGTATTGTCCGCAAATTTTATAAGTGTACGCTCTATGCCATTATCTAAATCATTGATGAAGATATTGAACAGAACCAGGCCCAGGACTGATCTCTGCAGGACCCCACTTGATATGCCCTTCCAACTTGACTGTGAACCACTGATAACTACTCTCTGGGAGCAGTTTTCCAACCAGTTATGCACTCACCTTATAATAGCTCCATCTAGGTTATATTTCCCTAGTTTGTTTATGAAAAGGTCATGTGAGACAATATCAAAAGCCTTACTAAAAATCAAGATGCCACATCTACCGCTTCCCTCCTATCCACAAGGCTTGTTACCTTGTCAAAAAAAGCTATTAGGTTGGTTTGACACAATTTGTTCTTGATAAGTAACAGTCAACATAGATTTATCACCTTCTAGGTCTTTGCAAATTTATTGCTTAATTATTTGCTCCATTATCTTTCTGGGTACAGATGTTAAGCTGACTGGTCTGTACTTTCTCGGGTTGTCCTTATTCCCCTTTTGATAGATGGGCAAATATAGGGCCCTTTTCCAGTCCTCTGGAATCACTCCTGTCTTCCATGACTTTTTGAAGATAATCATTCAGATATCTCCTCAGTCAGCTCCCTGAGTAGTCTAGGATATATTCATGCCACATTAAATATTTGCACATTTAAAAAATAAGGAAATCCAAAAATCATTGCTATACCTATACAAACTAATACTTACTCCTGAGGGAATTCTGCACCAAAAAATTAAAAATTAAGTGCCAAAAAAATTTGCACACAATATTTTAAAATTCTGCAAATTTTATTTGTCAAATAAATTTAGAGGCTCCAGCATGGCAGTGGGGAGCACAGGCCACCGGCTGCACAGAGGTGGGAGATCACCCTGCAACTCCTCCCCCACCCATGACACAGGTAGCTTTTCTGCATGATATTACTGATCACTTGAATTCCCTCAACTTGCAGCTCCAAGGCGGTCTAAACAGTGTTGTGGATCTGTTTGAAGAAGTGTGTGTCTTTCAGAGGAATCTTGAACTCTTTCAGACAGACATAACAGGAAAGATGTTGCAGTTTCCCACATTGCATGTTGTTGCTACAAATGAAACCAATGAAAACGATGCAAGAATTCCTAAACAATTGGACTGAAAGTTTTAAAATGTGATTTGAGAATTTTAAAATTCCAAAGGATTTGCTTTTATTTGTTTGTGATCCATTTGTTGTCTCTGCCAATGGGCCTTGCCCTTCTGAAGCAAAGAACATTCTTGATTCAACTGATGAAAGTGCCTTTCAATTAGAAATTTTAAGGCTCCAGAGCTCAGATGTCTTGAAGACAAAATTGAGAGAAGTAGGACTTTGTGATTTCTGGACTCAATATGCTGACCAGTTTCAGAATAGCCAGAATCCAGCTATCTATCTTTTAACAATGTTCAGATCAAGATACCTCTGCAAATCTGAGTTTTCTACCATAAACATTAAAAAACCAACACTGCAGTCACCTGGCAGATCAGCATCTTCACCAACATAAGAACATAAGAAAGGCCATACCGGGTCAGACCAAAGGTCCATCTAGCCCAGTATCCTGTCTACCGACAGTGGCCAATGCCAGGTGCGCCAGAGGGAGTGAACCTAACAGGCAATGATCAAGTGATCTCTCTCCTGCCATCCATCTCCACCCTCTGACAGACAGAGGCTAGGGACACCATTCCTTACCCATCCTGGCTAATAGCCATTAATGGACTTAACCACCATGAATTTATCCAGTTCTCTTTTAAACTCTGTTATAGTCCTAGCCTTCACAACCTCCTGAGGTAAGGAGTTCCACAAGTTGACTGTGCGCTGCGTGAAGAAGAGCTTCCTTTTATTTGTTTTAAACTTGCTGCCTATTAATTTCATTTGATGACCCCTAGTTCTTGTATTATGGGAATAAGTAGATAACTTTTCCTCATCCACTTTCTCCACATCACTCATGATTTTATATACCTCTATAATATCCCCCCTTAGTCTCCTCTTTTCCAAGCTGAAGAGTCCTAGCCTCTTTAATCTCTCCTCATATGGGACCCGTTCCAAACCCCTAATCATTTTAGTTGCCCTTTTCTGAACCTTTTCTAGTGCCAGTATATCTTTTTTGAGATGAGGAGACCACATCTGTACGCAGTTTTCGAGATGAGGGCGTACCATCGATTTATATAAGGGCAATAATATATTCTCAGTCTTATTCTCTATCCCCTTTTTAATGATTCCTAACATCCAGTTTGCTTTTTTGACCGCCTCTGGACACTGCATGGACATTTTCGGAGAACTATCCACGATGACTCCAAGATCTTTTTCCTGACTTGTTGTAGCTAAATTAGCCCCCATCATATTGTATGTATAGTTGGGGTTATTTTTTCCAACGTGCATTACTTTACATTTATCCACATTAAATTTCATTTGCCATTTTGTTGCCCAATCACTTAGTTTTGTGAGATCTTTTTGAAGTTCTTCACAGTCTGCTTTGGACTTAACTATCTTTAGCAGTTTAGTATCATCTGCAAACTTTGCCACCTCACTGTTTACCCCTTTCTCCAGATCATTTATGAATAAGTTTAATAGGATCGGTCCGAGGACTGACCCTTGGGGAACACCACTAGTTACCCCTCTCCATTCTGAGAATTTACCATTAATTCCTACCCTTTGTTCCCTGTCTTTTAACCAGTTCTCAATCCATGAAAGGACCTTCCCTTTTATCCCATGGCAACTTAATTTACATAAGAGCCTTTGGTGAGGGACCTTGTCAAAGGCTTTCTGGAAATCTAAGTACACTATGTCCACTGGATCCCCCTTGTCCACATGTTTGTTGACCCCTTCAAAGAATTCTAATAGATTAGGAAGACACGATTTCCCTTTACAGAAACCATGTTGACTATTGCTCAACAGTTTATGTTTTTCTATGTGTCGGACAATTTTATTCTTAACTATTGTTTCGACTAATTTGCCTGGTACAGACGTTAGACTTACCGGTCTGTAATTGCCGGGTTCACCTCTAGAGCCCTTTTTAAATATTGGCGTTACATTAGCTAACTTCCAGTCATTGGGTACAGAAGCCGATTTAAAGGACAGGTTACAATCCTTAGTTAACAGTTCCGCAACTTCACATTTGAGTTCTTTCAGAACTCTTGGGTGAATGCCATCTGGTCCCGGTGACTTGTTAATGTTAAGTTTATCAATTAATTCCAAAACCTCCTCTCGTGACATTTCAATCCGTGACAGTTCCTCAGATTTGTCACCTACAAAAGCCAGCTCAGGTTTGGGAATCTCCCTAACATCCTCAGCCGTGAAGACTGAAGCAAAGAATCCATTTAGTTTCTCCGCAATGACTTTATCGTCTTTAAGCGCTCCTTTTGTATCTCGATCATCAAGGGGCTCCACTGGTTGTTTAGCAGGCTTCCTGCTTCTGATGTACTTAAAAAACATTTTGTTATTACCTTTGGAGTTTTTGGCTAGCCGTTCTTCAAACTCCTCTTTGGCTTTTCTTATTACATTCTTGCACTTAATTTGGCAGCGTTTATGCTCCTTTCTATTTGCCTCACTAGGATTTGACTTCCACTTTTTAAAGGAAGTCTTTTTATCTCTCACTGCTTCTTTTACATGGTTGTTAAGCCACAGTGCATGCCCCTTGCCCTGGACTCCTACAAACCTCTCTTCACAAAGTTTGCCAGAGATCATCGATACCACTTCTCCACTTAGAGATTGCCACAAACACGGGTAATAATTTTGATCTATAATCTTTATTAAAATATAGGAACACTAATACTTATGTTGGAGTCAAGGTCTTTTGTTCCAAATGCTCTTCCCCTTTCTCACCTGCCAAAACCTCCAGCTTTCCCTAGAGAGTTTCTAAAATTTAGTTATGCATTCTCAATGTAAATGAAGGGACAATAAATTGAATTCAATGTCAAAAATAGATAAAAAAGAATAATATGCTACATGATCAATTATTAATTTTCATAGTCACTTACCTAAACTTCAGTAATTTTTACCCCAACATATTGGAGTAATCCATGCAGTCCCACCTCTCCCCTAGCCATGTGAGCTTGGGGACCTTGCTACAGAAGTCAGCTCCAACTTGCTGTAGAGTATGGTAATAAACCAGCAGTGCTCATTAATGAGCCAGTATGCCCACTACAGTATTGTTTATAGCTAGGGAGATAGAGATATGGTTTGCACTTGAAAGGGGAAAAACATAGTACCTCTGAATCCACTCCCTAGCCCTACCTATCCAGTAAGGGAGATCTGGAGACGTATGCTATTGGATCACTGGTATCTAGACAACATGAAGGTGAAAAAGTTGGTGGATAATATACAGTGGTACTCCCACAGTTTCTACCAATGGTAGAGCTACACCAGAGTTTGCAATAGTAGGGGATCTTAAGAAAAAGTTTTGTGTAGACCCAGCCTAAAACCTGGCAGAGGATCATTGAATGGCTGCTTTTCCTTTCAAGTAGCTGATTCAATCCCCCAGATTACAAATATGTATTAGCATTCATTCCTCTGAAGAATTAGCAGTAACACCAAACAACTTCCTCTGTTCCCAGGGGGTGCTCAACCCCCATTCCACCGCAGACCCTGCCCCCATTCCACCCCTTCCCCGTCTCTTCCTGCCCTCAATCTTTCCCCTCCCCTCAGCACCTCCTGCACACCACTGAACAGCTGATCCATGGCACGTGGGAGGCATGGGAGACGGAGGGGGAGGAGCTGATTGGCAAGGCCACTGGAGGGGGCGCTGATCCAAAGAGCGGCTGAGCACCTAATATTGTTTTTTTCCCCTGTGGGTGCTTCAAACCCAGAGCACCCATGGAGTCGCCATCTATGACAACAAGTACAGGTTTTTTTTAAGAGGAACATAATATTATACTGGAGCACATGAACTAGAAGTTACAGGATGTCTTATTTGCATAGAAGTTATAATAAATTGCACAGGACAAAAATTTGAAAACTTCAGTTTTATGTTTTTAAAGGTGTTACTAACAAATATTTAAAAGTAAGATTAAGTCAGTCTGTCTCCTTTTAAAAAAGTTATTCACAGACATAATGTAGATGTTTGTATATTGATTAATATACAAACACCTGATCTAACTCCATTAAAATCAATTGAAAGAAGCCAATTTATTTCAACGGGTTTTGGATCAGGTGTTAAATGCCTAAGTGATGTGCATTAACTAAAATGTGTAATATTTGGAATAACCAGTTTAACAAATTGTCAATAAATTGTTTCCATGTTTTTTGTGTTGCAGTTGTCTAACAGTAAACTGGGATTTTGAAAGTTAAGAAAAAGGCCTTGGATAGAATCCTGGCTTGTTTATATAGAAGATAAGGAGAACCAACTTCTGCATGTACTTTTTCTATTGCCCAAAAGGGAACAAAAAATCCTAGCTATCATGTCTAACATGAAGTAACCTTGCAGGCTTATCTAAGAATGTTATGTATTTCCTTAACCTTTTCAGTCATAAAATAGTTATATATATACCAGATATTATAAAGGGACACTGACAACTTAAGTTTGGCTCAAAATTTAGCTTTGTTTAAAAAAAAAAAATTTACAAGAGCCTAGGAGTAGTAATGTTTCCATTATTTTTTCCTGAACTACACTGAAGTTAGTTTTTAAACAAACATTCCTTGCAGTGTTTTTACAGCCTAAGTATGTGGTGTAAAGAGAAATTGACCATAAAAGAGTAGAATTGACCTTATTGATTTTCTTTGTCTAAGTTGTGCTACAAAAAGAAAACAAGCAGCAAATTTAGGACCAGAGTCTGACACCATTTATTCCTATTCAAATCAGTGTGAATACTCATGGAGTAAGGTCCTGATCAATACAAGGAAGGGTGGCAGAGTAAGAAATTAGTTGGGTTTCCTAAGTTACTTTAATAACCAAAGTATTAATGCTATAGGTAAGGATATTTGTTTGTTCATATAGGATTCAAGTTGACTGATCATTTAACTTCAAGTCTTAATACCATCTGCTATTTTTCCTATTATGCTATAATATATTAAACAACTCTGAAACAGAATAGTATGTATATTGAGCATTATTGTTGGCAGCTAACTGGAAAAAGAGGTTCTAATCTGTACTACAATGGTACCAGTTTTGCTCTTGATATTTAAGGATCACCATCAACTTGGTTACTCTTATTTTTGTCTGGAAAAAATTTACCTCCTATTGTTAGTAATAGAAGGTAAGATTACTATGAACTTGTCTATGCTAGAGACATTTACCATGCTAGGACATATTTCCCTTCCCCCGCTCCCTCTTAATTGCTTGTTCCCCTTCACAGCCACACACAGAAGTCCTCCAATCAGTTACCAACCACGCTGGGACATTAGATAATAAGTGGTACGTAGCACCAAAAAAAATTGGTGGCTATGTGGAGGATAAACACAATATACAGGAGTTAAGGAATGACTAATTCACAATGATTTTTGCCTCAGCTGTTTGTGTGAACACATTTCATTGGCACAAATGGTGGGCTGTCAGCTCTGACAGCTGTAATTTCTCAGAACTGACAGACCCATCAGTCAGTGAGCCTCTTTTAGTTCACTAGCTGAGAATTCCCTCTCTACCCTTCTGACTGTGTCCCCTAGGCCTTTGTCCCTTCTGTTCCTCCCACAAGATTGCCTTTACTTTGTCACGTGTCTTATGCTGCAAACAGCAATCCAGCAGCCAGCTCAGGGAGTTTGAAAAGAGTAGGTGGCAGGGGCATTGATGAAGGCCTGAAAGTTGGAGCCAGGCATTTTTAAGGGCAGCACTTTGTGTCTAGTTAGTTTCAATCTTTCCCTTGTACAGAATGTCATTTTCCCCTGTTCTTGCTAACCTTTTACAGGACAGCTGGAGGAAAAGCTTCTTTTAAAAAAAAAAAAATATATATATATATATAGGAAGTGTGGTCCTAAGGTTGCAACAATAGGTAGGCAATGTTCTTTTAATTAAAAGCTACAGGGGAGCCCATTGTCTATCTTGAGGCCTGTACCTTGAGTTACTAAAAATTGCTTAGAGTCAGCTCCAATTATGGGACTAGCTTTTAATCAAACCCTATCCATGGTTCTAAAGTGTCTCTCTCACTTGTCTCACAGCTGAAGTAAAGTAAGTGTTGTGTTTGTGAAACAACTGACAGTTCTGCTGACTTTACGATCCAGAGAGCTGCCAATATTCAGTTTCCGAACCAATTGCCTGAGCAAATTAAGCTCTATCTGTAACTGCGTCTACAGTAGGGCTTTTGCCCATGCAGAAATGCTGTGAAAAACAAAAGAAGTCATCCCCCTAACAGACATTACTATACTAGCAGAAATTTCTAGAGCAAACCTGGCCTTAATCACTTTAAAATTCAAGTGCATCACTCCTTTTGTGAGCATTACTCATGTTTCTGTGTCCTCTAAATAAGGATGGAATTCAATATTTTGTATAACCTTGACCTGGAGAATTCTGGAGTATTAGTGTCTCATCCTTGAGTTTGTCATTAATTATATTGTCTAATTTGCTGCATATTCAGTTTTTAGCTATTCTTATCCTATTGACAATAGCAATTTTTAATCCTTTAACATTCATTCGTAAATAGAATTTGCCTTATTTGAATACCAAAAATGTTCAATGAGAAACTGACACAGAGAGTGCCTTTTAGAGGGGGGAAAGGAATAAAAATCTGAGTATTAGACATGTATTCAGACTCCCTTTCTGTACGATGGATACCTATTTCGCATTTATGAGAGGCTTTCAAAGTAGTGAATGTCTGACGTTAGGCTGCTAGGTTTGATTTTGGGTATCTAAGCAGACCCAATTTTCAAGAACGCCGAACACCCAAAAGCTCCCAGTTAGATGTGTCAAAAGTGGATTTAATACCCTGATCCAAAGCCCAGACTCCCCAAGCCTAACTTTTGGCACTCATTCTCTAAGTGGGGGGGGGGGGGAGTCAGTGAACATTGGTTGTTCATTATTTTCCAGGAATTCAGCAATTTCATGGAGAGATTAAATTTACTGCATATTTCTATAACTTAGAAATAATAGAGATATTGAAAATTCTGATAGCCTGAGTGTGTCTGCAGGACTGGATTTCATTTTAGTGCTATGAGACCTCTGAAGATTTTACATAGTTAACCAGTCATCCTAGTCAGTTCCTATTTTTACATGCCATTGAGAATGCTGGTGATTAGTGCAATATTTATTGCTATAAGTAATAGCCTGTTCTTTCTGTTTGCTTTACTGAACTAGCATGTGCAAGAAATAAATAAAGCTATATGTATTAGGGCTACTACTTTGCAAGATGTTGCATAGATTATAAGCTGGCTTCCTGGGAAGAGGCAGCTAACGAGCGCTGTACTTAGGTCTGTCAAAGCTGATACGGCAATCACAAACATGTGTTACACTTCTTGTGGATCATCTCCACATGGTGCAGCTGTTGTCTTAGCCAAAGAAAATGCAGACCCGAGGGAAACAAATTTAATTCAGCTAGGGTGACTTCCGCTAAAAGAGTGTTTTAAGAAAAACAGGTGTCTATGGTTGTTTGTTGCAGTCTTCTAGTATTGCTAGGAAGTCTGTTCTAAAGACTTGAGCCTATTAGTCATCATCTCTTACACTTATGTGTAATTTAGCATTAAGAAATCCAGAATAGCATTAACCTTTTCATGTAAGTTCAGAAGTTGTAGTGTGCCTTGTCACCGTTATTTGGGTTCCTTAGCCTTACATTTTGTTGAATCAATAAATGCATATATTGGGCCAGACTCACAGGTGGTATAAGTCAGCAGCTGACATCAGCTGAGCTACATTGATTTACACCAGTGTGGGTCTTGCCTGTTATGTTTAGTTTCTACACTAAGTGTCACTTAGTTACAAAAATAATTAGTGTCTCTAAAACTAGTATGTTTAATCTAATAAGAAGATATTATTCACCATTCTGTTTCTGGAGACAAGAGCTTATCCTACATATTTAAAATACCATCTCCATTTTTGTTCTGCATTCAAATAGGATCTGCATTTCCTGTGCCAAAATGCACATCAGATTGGGAAGTATTAGTAGGCTGGCACTTAGTAGTGACTTTGGTAGCCTTTCCAGTATCACAGGTGGTCAGGCATCTAGTACTATTGTGACAGCCACAATCTTAACTAACACACTGAGGTTTGAACTGGGAACATCCAGGCCTAGAAGCATGAACTGCTACAGCTTGAGCTAAAGCTGTACAGCTAGAGAGCATAACAACTCATTTGTGGATTGGCACAGATGGGCACCTGTGACACACTCACCAGTGGGTTACACAAGACTCTTGCAAGGCTAAAGAGAATAGCTTTTCCACCAAGCTACTGACTAGCACTTCTCTCCCTCAGCCAGAGTGCTGATCAAACCCACACTCAGCGCCACAACTATTTCCTGCCAGTCATATAGAGTTATCAACCCTTCCACTCCCCCCCCCATAAAGTGGGTCTAGGAAAGCTTCTTGTCTTTACTGTGTGAGTGTAGCTTATAGTCCCAGTTTCCTCTTGCTGGTAAGTAGCTTAGCTCTCCAGCTAAAGCAAAATTCCTTCCATTCTGGGGTAACGGAAGTCCATAGAAAGCAAGAAATCCAAATCAGAAGTGATCATTCATCTAGATCTCCTCATGCTCCACTACAGCTTCCCTTTTGGGGCAGTAAGCAGGGCATAAGGGGGTTCTGTCAATACAGCAATGCCCTGAAGAGCTCTCAGAGTCCAAGGGGAGCTTTCATACCCTCCCTCTTCCATGAGCATCAGCTCCAAATAGTAATAAAAAAAACCAAAAAACCCCCAAACATCAGATGTTACCATAAGCTCTTCCTGCTTCCCTTCTTATAAGGCAACCTCCTTACAGCTATGGAAGTCCCTGACTTTGGCCAGCTATATTAGCCACACCACCATATTCTTAGAGCACCTTACCCAGCTGTCTTTTTAGGCTTCTTCTCAGGCTTTCCCTGGCCTTTAGATTGGATACCCAGAGCTCTTGTTAGTTTCCTCATTTTGCATGAAATTCTGGTCCATTGAAGTCAATGGGAAAGCTCTCATTAAATTAAGCAAGGCTAATACTTCACCCCTTATATATCTCTCTGAAAATAGAGAGAACTCCTACCTCTTCACCCACCACCACCACCACCACTGAGAGTGAGCTCTTTATCTGTCCCTCCTTCCCAGTAGCCTACAACTCCCATCAGTTACAGTAACTACCACTCCCAGAATTTCACTCATTCTGGATTGACACCAGATGCCAGATAGATTTGGACCTGAATAATATACCAAAGGCCAGCAAGCTGTATGACAGTGAAAGAAGAAATAACCACCTGAAAACCACTTTGAAACAACTGAAAACATGTGACAGTGTGGAGAAGCAGCTGCAGAAGGAAGCGTCTGTTCTCAGTGCAGCCATCACTGGTACACTCAACTTGTATCATGTGTCCAAGTATTACATTTTGACATGTGGATTTGAGAAAGAGTTTTGCTACATCTTGAGTAGGACTGTAGTCATGCTTCTGCCTGATGGTAACACTAAGCAGACCTGATGCCGTGAACTGTAGAAACCTGAATTTAAGAATTGCTTCTTACTTTTCAGGACAGTTGAGTTCATGGTTAGGTTGTGCTTCAGGGAGAGGCTGAAAGCAATCTTCTTTGGATGCCTTCTGCTGACTGATTTTAAGAAAATCACTGGCTATCTTCTCTAGGAGGAGACCTGGCCTTTGGATGATCTTCATAATGGTGGCCATTTACAAGATAGATGAGTACGTCAAAAATAGGAAAAATGAGATGCCTTTAGAAACTAGCCAGATCAACCTTCAAATGAAGATCAAGGCCCCCTTTCACTGAAGAAAAAGAAGAAGAAAAATGTAAGCACAAGTTAGCAACTGACAGGCACTCTGTAACCACAGTCTCATGGGAGACAAAAGCACCAGTGGGACTAGGCCGACCACAAACAGGAATCTAAATGAGCCCATGAATCATTACGTGCACTTTGTGGGAGCCTATACAAACGTTCACTCATGATGCTGCAGACAGTTGTCTATTTACTTATGGTTTTAATTTGATTCCTAATGATGAAATCTAAGGCCATCCTGCCCAAAGGTGTGTTTTTATGGCCTCCTTGGTTGCCTGAATTTGGACCATCTCTTATCTCAATGCAGCATGGGACTGGAGTTCTGCATCTCAGGCTTTCAGTTAGCTATGATTTGATCCTAAGAGGTTAAATAATTCTGTGCAGACCATGTCTGGCAATTTTCATGGAACTGGATACAGTGCCCAGTTTGAGAAGTCTTCATCTGCTTATAACACTCTTATTGCTATATAGTCAGAAGAGATGATTAGCTTCTACAGTGTGGATTAATTTGAGAATATAGTACAGGGAGAAATTTGAACTGCAGGAGTATTTAGTCAGGTGACCTTGTTCAGTTACCAAAAACAAACAAAAAAAACCCCCAACAACAATCCCTGATGACTGAACTATTACAGTCAGAGAACTCTAGATAATATTTCATCTCTGCTAAGAGACTACCAGTGGCCAAGGCCCCACTCCTGCTCCCAGCAGAACATTTCTGCTTGCATGTGAAACTCTAATGGTGAAAAATGCCAAATCCAAGGATCACTGGTCAGAACAGAAAGCTATCCTTTTATGATGTTAACATCAGCAGGTTTGCAGTGTAGGCAACTTCACTGCTAAGGAGACAGAAGACCTGGGCTTCCAACAAAGAACTAGCAGAGATGGCCCTCAGCTATGTCTTCATTTAAGTGGAGTTTGAGAGAAGTATTTGTGTCCCTAGCCCCAAGACCAAACTCTGCAGAGGAGCACAAAAAATATGCATTTTGTCCTACAACCACATATAGGTCATATTAACAACAACAACAAACAAACACATTTTAAAGCCACAGCAGGCCAATCAGCTGCTCTGGGACTCTGCCAATTGGAACTCAGGGATGGAGCCTCAAACTGGGATTAGGCTTCATGGGTCCTGGATAAGCAATTGTCAGCAGCCTACTAAATGGAGAGTGGAGCATAACTGCTTCTGCAGATCTGGGTTCAAGGCCCCTGGCTCACACAAGCTCATATGTGCTGGAACTAGAGGTGCTGAGTGTGCAACAGCACTCCCTGGCTTGAAGTGGTTTCCTCATATAAATGGTTTACAGTTTGGTTCAATGGCTCTCAGCACGCCACTATACAAATTGTTCCAGCATCACTGCACAAGCTTTGCTCTGTCATCTGTATTTCATATCAACTTCCTTTCATAAAGTGAATCCTTGGCTTAATGTCTCAATATTGTCAAAATATTGATGATACATGGTAAAAATCTGAGGAAAATAGGGTAAAAACATTCATTTCAAAATCTCCTATTTGATTTTTGTAATCTATATCAGCCATTTATTGACGAAACAATCACTTTCAACTACTATCACATTGTCTGAGAATCCAGTCTCTTAAAAAATTGACTATTTTAATCTGAATTGACTTAAAAAAATGAGTAACTACATTCAAACAAATGGAATTTAGTTTTAGGAAACCACAGCTGCAATAATAAGATGGAAATCTGACACCCTCTAAGTTGAAGGTGGTGAGGATTAAAATGTATGGAATTAGAAAAACCTTGCACTGTTGAATAGAATATACCACATAAATCAATGACTAACCTTGGCTAGGCTTTGCCTTATAGAAGTACGCAGCATTGCAGCTTCACAGTTATCAGTATTTGTCATCTTGAGCACCAGTAGAGACACCAGATGCAAAAGAGAGGCCCAGAGGGAAAATGGGGGATGATGAGAAGAAAGTTAATAAAAGAGTGTACATTGTCACTATAGTTGATATGAAACAGGACTTCTGTAATATTTCAAGGGACATATGTACATATATATGGACAAAAGCTGTTGGAAATATGCCTTTGACTTAAAAATGTGCCTGATTAAAAAGAATGCAGATAAGAATTAAGTAGAGAGCAGCTGGAACTTTGATTACAGTTGTGTTTTCTTCTGGATGTTTATTCCTATATCACATGTGCAGCTGCTTTTATCTACTCTTTAGAAGTTCTTGTAGATTTGGGGAACCATTAGCTATAAAGTAAACATC
The DNA here is from genome assembly GCF_002925995.2 of Terrapene triunguis. Classification (NCBI taxonomy): domain Eukaryota; kingdom Metazoa; phylum Chordata; order Testudines; family Emydidae; genus Terrapene; species Terrapene triunguis. The sequence goes on from NW_020664409.1 coordinate 76,375,619, forward strand.
AGCTCCATTCTGTTTTTATATATCTTCTCTCTGACATTAGGAAAGACAAAACAAACCACAACATTAGTCTAATGCTGAACTGGATCAGACTTCGACTGTGTGTACTGTAGATTTGTACCACTTTAGTCTCCGCCCATGATATCATTTATGGGAGCTCAAGTATTTCTCGCATTTTTATTTACTGGTATAAATCTAAAGGCTCTAGAAATAACACTTTTTCTGGGGAACATGGAATTTTCTTCTTTATCCATTTTAAAGTGAGCTGACTTTAAGTATTCCTACACTATCTATGGTACTTACATGGCCCCAAAATCCGTCCACACCCTCATAGGATTCAATATCTGGCACTTCTTATATAATAAATTATAGACATTGTGCTTTGAATAAAATAGGACTGCCGTTTGTGCTCTGTTTTACTTTGACTTATTTTGTTATTGTATTTGTTTAAGAGCTCTCTCCTTGGGGAGTAGAGAAAGGTCAGGGTTAACCTTGTTTAACCTTAACTAATGAACCTTTGCTGTGCTCTCATTTTCAGATCTCAGACATGTGGGAGATGCTGCTGAGGCACAGACTGTCATGCCAACTCCCCATAAAGTAAGTGCATTGCCGACTGTGTGTGTATATATAGCAATGATTCACCACTTCCTCCTCATACAATGGCCTTCCGAGGCTGATAGAGTGATTTGGGACTTAACTCTCTGGCCAAACTCACCAACAGCCCTCCACTTTCAGGGTAAACAAAGAGTCCAAGCTCAAGATAACATTTGTCCTTCTCCAGGCTCAGGAATCCGTCAGGGCTCCATGGCTTCAATAGTTTCTTCTTTGGCCCTCCCCAGGCTCACTCAATAGTCCTTTCCTACAAGGATCTCTCTTGGTCTCTCCCCTATTGATACAGGTGGGCTTCCTCTCACTCTTTCAGAAGCCCCTGGAATCTCTAAATAAGGACTGGTACTGGTACTTACCCTGGTCCTCCAGGCCACACCAGAGGTGCATTGCCCACGCCTCTTTCTTACCTTACTTCATTCCTCCCGGCATTCTTCTGTGCTTTGTCACTTCATAGGCCTTTTCCGCTTCACCTGCTGAGCAGATTGTTTCCCCAGCTCTCTTGGAGAAAAGCCCCACACCAGGTCTGATCACTTTCCCAGCAAGAAATTGCTTTCTATGTTGAGGAAAGTTTCTTTTTATGTCTCCCAGGAGGCCTAGCTCTCAGTCACCTTCTATCTCAGTCTCACAATTGTGGAGAAGGAAAAACCAGGCACAAGTCAGAGATGGGACTTGAATTCCTTAAAGGTTCAGCTGACATTGTGTTTGACAACTAACCTTTGTGTTTTTCAGATGAAACACTGTGAAACAAAATAAAAACATCAAAAGCTCTGCAATGTTTTTGATAAAGTTGTGTTTTTCATTCTGTGTCCTTTGCTGCTCTAGGGGTTGGGATGGCAGCCTTGGGAAGAGTGGCCAAAGCAACTGAGTACTATCTCAACCGGCCTCTATTCAGCTGTGACAGGTGATGGAGCCAGTTCTCTGAGTTGTCAAAGCTGCAGCTGAAGGGAGGGCAGTGGGAGCAGAATAAGGTATGGGCACAAGATGCATATGGTTAGGGCTTTCACTCCTTGTGTCATGTGTTGATGTCAGCATGACAGATATTGCAACCACATGCTGTATCTTTAGGGACCAAACTGTATTAAGTTTATGAATGTTTTATGTTTATTGTGGGCCAGGGATTGTATGCAGCTCTCAGGGAGAAGGTTACCACAGCTTCTCCAGGAACTGAAACCAAAGGGAAGTGATTACTACAGTCCCAGAGACTGTAAACAGCTCCAGAGAAGTACTACCTTCAGTTGCATATGCCACTTGCATATACCAGTTTAAGGCAGTCCCAGAGGAGAGGTGAAGGACAAAGAAAGAATTTGGGAGATAAAGGCTACGTTTGGGAAAACTCAAGGTCTTCTGTTTGATTCAGCAAACAGGCAGGACCTCAAGTCCAAGGGAGACCCCAACCCTTCTTGAATAGTTGTAAAGCAGGGGTTCTCAAACTGGGGGTTGGGTGTAGGAATGTGTTGTTCCCGAATCGTCTGCCCACGAAAACGGCAAACTGTTCCCTTGGCAACGAGGCAGGAGTGACCTTGTCCCAGTGTCTGTATTTGGGAAACTTATTGGCAACCTGACATCACCCTTGCAGCTGGTGTTCACGTGCACAAGAGATGGGTTTGCTATTTTATGTAATTGTACACGGCATGTTTTCTTCATGCATAAGAATGTAACCACTAAAAAAAGTTGTAAACAAAGTAAAAAGAAAAATAAAAACCCCAGGAAAAGTTTTCCTGGGGGGCTTTTTGCTTGAAGCTTGTGAAGCTCTCTAGCTACCACAAACCTGGTGTTCTATTTCCTTTCCTGTGTCGTCACCACAGTTGGGACCCCTCAGGGTGTCACAAGGTTATTACATGGGGGATCGTGAGCTGTCAGCCTTCACCCCAAATCCTGCTTTGCCTCCAACATTTATAATGGTGTTAAATGCGTAAAAAAGTGTTTTTAATTTATGAAAGGGGGGTCACACACACAGGCTTGTTGCATGAAAGCAGTCACCAGTATACAAGTTTGAGAACCACTGTTGTAAAGACTTTAGCCAACTAGGTTCCATAAGACTGGTGGGTGATTGCTGGCATGGTTACTGTGAGTTTAAATCTGTGCATTGTTTCTTACATGTTTTCTCTGAAATGCTTTTGCCCTGAAAATAAATGTACTTTGCTTTGGAAGACATGTGTGGTCACTGATAAAAACACTGTCATTGTCCTCTGAGAGAAAGAATGAACAGGGGCTGGCCTTTAGGCAGACTGGCTTGCTGGGGATATCACCGTGTAAGGCAGAGAGCTGTGTAGCCTTAAAACCCCCAATTAGGAGGGAAAGAGACACAGGTCTCCACCCAAGAGAGGTGACAGCAGGGAGCCTGAAACCTTAAGTGGGTGCCCTCAAGAGACCATCGCGAGGGAATACAGGTGCAGTTATCCCTGAAACTGTGACAATGTGGTGGCAATGTATGAGCTCTATGGCAATGTGAATTGCCAATAAGGTGCCCATAACAGTAAAGGCAAGTACTGTAGCAGGAAAAAGCAGAGAGAAAAGTGTCTTATAGTCTTGGGGGGGGGGGTGGAGGGGAAATAGTGAAGAGAGACAGGAAAAAAATGAGTTATGAACAGCTGAAGACATATCAGCTTCTGAGCATGTTCACACAGCAGTCTGACTGCTCCTATTCAGAAGAAATCAGAGATGGTGGTCATGCTGCACTCTTATGACTCTAGCCAGGAGGAGGAGGAACCTGATCCAAACAAGGACAAAGAGTGTCTTTTTCCTCCTACAGGGCCTGCTGGTAATCAAGAAGATGGTGCTACACATGGTTCCCCAGACAATGTAGACAATGCAGCAAGGTTGAGTGATCCAGAAGAGCAAAGACGCTGCAGTTTCAGAAGAAACAACTTTCGTTTGAGAGAGATTTGGAGCGACGAAGGCTGGAAGATTGAGAAAAAGGAGCACCAGCACAAGGAGAAGAAGCATCAACATGAGCAAAAAGAGAAGGACATGTAGCAACAGCACAAGCACAACATGCAGAGACAGTGCCAGAAAACTCCTGTTCTGGTAAGTGGAGCCACATCCCATATGCCTGGTCTGGGCAGTGACATAGACTCCAAATTATTTCCTCACTTTAGGGGCAGGGAGGCCATGAATATGTTTTTGAATGCATTTGAAAGGGGCTGTGAATTGAACTAGGTGCAGCAGGAGTTGGTGCGGCATCTGGCTCTGCTGCTGTCAGGGAGGGCCTGGAAAGATTATGGGCTGTGTAAACAAGCATTATAGCTGAAATTTAAACTTGATGCCTGAAGCATATAGGAGGAAATTTCAGGGAGTCAGAAAAAAGGGAATATGAACTATGCAGAGGTTGCAACACAAATTAAGGGGTATATAAGAAAACGGGTATCTGGTTGGGGAGTCACCACTGTTGAGGAGGCCTAAAAATTAATGAGTCTCGAAGAACTCTATCATCTCTGCCTCCCGACCTATTATGGCTAATAGATAAAAATCCCAGGGAAGTTTGCATAGCTGGGAAACTGGCAGATTTTTCTGTGGACAGTCAGGAGGGGAGGCATAAAACATTCACGGGAGAGCAGCACAAAGCTGACTCCCAAGGGGGCACCTCCCAGAAAGAGGAATGGTCTAAACCCAGACTTTTGGGGGAGTTGAACCCTGACTGGGCCCCTAAGAAGGTGAGCTGTGATTTAGTATATTTTCATTGTAACAAGCCTGGTCATTAGGTAAGACACTGGCCAGCACTGGGGAGACAAGGGGCTAATGGTAACCTGCAGTGGGTCCAAGTGGTAGCAACTCTGCACGCAGCTGAACCTGGTCCTTCCCCGACACTCAACTCAGTAAACCTGGCAATGTCAGACCCAAGAGGAGAATCAAGAAAATATTGTTTCCCAGTGGAGATGGATAGGAAAAAGGTCCAGAGGTGAAGGGACACAGGAGCCCAAGTCACTCTGGCATCCCAGAGGTGGTAGGTCCCTCAAGAATCATCCCCAATATACTCTTGACCAGTCAGGGAATAATGGGATCCCTTTCCAAATCCCAGTAGCTCGGATCCTCCTTAAGTGAGGTGACATTCAGGGGCCTAAGGATGTCAGGGTATATTCCCAGCTGCTGGTTGAGGTCTTGTTGGCGAATGACCTAAATTCCTGGCCCTCGTTCACTTGTATGGGTACCCAAAGTAGAAAGCAGCTGCCCTTGTCTCTGATCCTGGGCTGCAAGCTGGCAAACAGAGAGACAGCTCTGAGCTGCTACCTGACGGTGTGAGTGCATGCCCCAGGGTAGCGGCGAGACTTGTTGATGATCCTGATACAGAGGAGTGGGCCCAAAAAAGAACACTGGGGCTAGTATCCCAGCTCCTGCTGTGGAGTTCAAGCAGGAACAGTTGTCTGATCCCTCTGTAGTAAAACCAAGGGTGGCTGGCTGCTAACCCCCCGGCAGTCTCCTGACAGAGGAGCACCTCAAAAGGTTTCTCTAGGATCAGGGTCTACAGGATAGTGGATGCCCCTCAACAATGTGGAACTGTGGGGGATATGGAGACAAGCAGTGGTACCACAAAAATATCAACTTAGGCTAGTTAGCCTGGCCTACAATAGATCTTTCTCAGGGCATATGGGAATACAGTACACTAAACAGTGCTTATTGTAGAATTTCTGCTAGCTCTGGGTTTTGGAGGCAGTGCAAAACAATTGTAAGTCTTGTGACCCATCTAAGCAATTGGGGAAACCCAAGAGAAGGGTAAGGCAGCCCTGATCCCCCTCCCCATCACAGAGGAACCCTTTCAAAGGTTCACTGTGAAATTGCAGGGGACCTCAGCAAAGTTACCTGAACAGGCAAAAAATACATTCTTGTATCTGGTTATCGTACATTATGCCACCCACTACCCTGAAGTGCTGGCTCTGGCCTTTGTAGAGGCAGATAAGGTGGCTGATGCCTTTCTAGAAATATTCAGCCATGTGGCATTTCCCTGGGCGGTTTTGGCTGATTAAGGGGCAAAGCTTATGTCTACCTGTAACACCATGGCTTGCCCCTTAATGGTTGGAAGCCTGGGACAAGCCAGCCCTGATTACTGCTTCAGCCCACCTGTGCTGTGTTAACAGCTTGGATAGGGCTAGATGGAGGACAGCTGATTTCCAGTGGCAGATTACTGCACGGGCCCATGCCCAGGCCCAGTAGCCCCAGCCAATTTGGGGGCCCCGGAAAAATCTCCCTCCACTGTGGCCTTGGGGCAGGAGGAGCTCTCACTCCGGTCTTGGGGCCACAACTGGGGGGCGGAAAGGAGTGAGCAGGGGTGGGTCTGCAGCGGGGGTGGTGGAACGGGGATGGAGTCACAGGCAGAATTGGGGCAGGATCACAGGTGGAAGGGACAGGGTGATGGGTGGGGCCTCGGGTGGAAGGGGCGGAACAGGGCAAGACCACAGGTGGAAGGGTTGGGGTGGGGCCACAGTTCCAGCACCGGGGTCCCCCCACTTGTTCTGGCCCTGGGCCCCATGAGACCTTAACCCGCCTCTGCTGATTCCCCTAGATAGGGCAGCAGGAGGCTGCAATGAAGGCATGGCATGGCAGCTGGAGAGAAGAGTGATACTAGGGGAATTGAGCAGTCAGAACCAGCTACCTAAAGCCTGGGAGTGGTGATTGAAGTGGGATCCAGTTCTGGGAAGAAGGACTGGGAGCTCCCAGCCTAAGGGAGAGAGAGCCACTGAACTGGGGTTGGGGTCTGGAAGGCCAATGTGTTTAACTAAGAACTGAATAAACTGAACCTAAGAAGGGGAATGTTTTAAATATTGTGGACTGTGCAGTCCTTAAGGGGCCCTGAAGAGGGGGAAATAGGCAGGGTGCTGGAGAGTGACCTCTGGCCACAAGGGGGTACTCAGGCGGCAGTTGCCCCGGTTCACCTACATGAAGGTCTATGGGAGAAATGTGGGGTTCAACACTTCTGTTCGTTCCTGGAGAAGCTGTGGTAACCCTTCCCCCCTAGCGCTGCATACAATCCCTGGCCCACAATAATACATAAAACATTAATAAACTTAACATAATATGGTCCCCAAAGATACAACATGTGGGTGCAATATCGGTCACAGAATCTCTCTTTTAAAGAGCTGTCTAGCTTTTAAAAGAAAAGCTTGAAAATATAAACTGATTGTAATCAATGCAGTGATGTCTGCCTGAGTCTGTTGGTGGCCTGAAACAATAGCTCTGTTAGAGGTGTTTAACTTTCCCATGCATCTTAATAGTTTATTAACATGGAGGTTGGAGGCTGAATCCACCCTTCTCTAGAATGGAGCAGCCCACCGGAAGACAGGGAGTGATGCTCTAGGTCAGGGGTGGCCAAACTGTAGCTTGCGAGCCACATGTGGCTCTTTTACTGTTAAAGTGTGGCTCGTGGAGTCCCCCATGTCCCCACCATTTTATACCTACCATACTGGGGTGGGGTCACTCTGGACTTCTGCCTGCGGCAGAGTGGTGGGGCTAGGAGCTGCCCAGCAGGGAAGGGACTCTCAGGGCTTCAGCCCCGCAGGACGTACCTGCTGGGCCTCGGGGTTTCAGCCCCATGGGAATGAAGCCTCAAGACCCACCTCCCCATGGGGCTGAAGCCCCGAGCCCACTGGCTCTCAAACTTCTGAAGATTGTTGTATGCGGCTCAGAAGGTCACTAAGTTTCGCCACCCCCTACGTCCAGGTACTGCAAAGGCACCAATGTGGATCCCTACTAAAAGGTACTTGTACGGGTGTCCCTTCTACTACCATGCTGAACAGACTATTATATTCAGGTGGGCCCATAGGAGCCCCTTATCTCTAGCGTTCAGTTTGTCTTAATCTGGTCTTAATGGGAAGGAGCACTGTGATCACAACAGTGCAGAGAGACATGGAGGTAAATGACAAGACAGTTAGGCCCACAATCCCAATAGTAACAGAAATGCCTGTACACTGTTTGTAGCAATTTTGTGTGCAGATTCCATGTTTGCTGCAGGTGTACTGGCTGCTGCCACAGTAATTTCTGCATTGGCAAGCTTTTTCATTTCCCAGAGGAAACGGTATACTGGTGCAGCAAGAGAGGTATGAATTCCTGAATTCCCCTCCTTTATCTTGAGTGTTAATGCTGAAGCATATTTGTCATCTGTTCTGTTCATGGAAAATCAGACAGAATCATAGAGTCAGACTGGTCGTCGTGTAGAATTTGAATTTTATGCAGATGTGAATACAGAATTCCTGTTAATGCCCAGAGGAATATCAGGAGACTGGGCAAACTGATCCTCGCCCAATCTGGTACTACTGTACTGTTTTAATCTTCTGAACCCTCATATCATATCTGCTGACCTTCTGCTGTTATAGTCCTAAATCCACCATCCAATCCCTGCTCCCTCTGCTGATCCCTCCCAGAACACTAACCCCAAACCTAGCCCTCCACCACTGCCAGACAAGTGCTATGTATGGCAACAAGCAGACCCCACACAGTGCAGTAGAACAGATCAACTAATGCCAACAGAAGCAGCACAACAATAAAAGCTAAAAAGCCAAAGTGTTACTGTAAACGTGCCCTTCGTTGCTTGCCGTACAAATTCACTGGAGACCACTCTTTCACACACCAGTGCCCTTTTATTTCCCTGTATTTTCCCACCACCACGTATATACAGCTTTTTACAGTTAACTATCAGTCAGGTAGCCCCTTAGGGACCAGCTTGCTCTTACAGCTAGCCGGGAGCAACAGGCCCTCACTTTCCTGTTCCTCCCCTCCTACTTCCTTCCTGCTAGCTTTATAGGCCTTCCCCCATCAAGCTCACAGGTGATTCTCTTTTAGGGCTTTAATCAGCCCCAGCCTGTCAGCTCCAATCACTTCTCCTTACTGGGAGCTGAGCTAGCAGGCTCTGAGCTAACCGGGGCTGAGTCAATGCCTTTTGGCCAGGACCCTGTTACAGTTACTTGTACATTTATTTAATTAGCAAGACAAATGAGGCAGAAAGTGGCATAAATGTTGAATCCTGATGGAGGACACTGTGGCTGACACAACATCCCTGTTCTCTGCCTTCTGTCTTCTTAAAAGCTGAAAATAATATGTCTTGAGGCTCTTCTTCTTTGCTGGAGGGTCCTCGAGTTTCAATCGTTCAGTGTTGTTGAAATGAGTTCTTCTACTGTAAAATGTACATTTATTGGCACAGTTTGAAAAACAAGAGGTTGAACTAGAACCATAGCCGTACATGAAGTCCCACCAGCCCCTCATGAGTGAGCAGGTCAAATAAATGAAATATTTTAGTGCAATAATGGTATCAGATGTTTGACATTTTCATGATGGGAGAGGGGAACCTTCTATCTGAACTCTGATAGAATGTTTTAGATTGCATCAAAAAATCAAGATTCTTGTACATTTCAAACCATTGCCAACTTACAAGAACATCGTGGGCAGGCAGAGTGGAAGGACAGTTTGACATGACATATAACAAACCCAGCACTCTGGATTTGTTTGTCAATGTGTTGCCCAAATAAAGTGTGAGGGGCACTCTATCAGGAATAGAATAGATGGCTTTGTCAATGGTGATTGTAAAACTGGGTTCTGCCCCACTCAGATAAATATTAACAATTATTCAAAGTAATACATTAATTTTTGTACATTTCTACCCCGATATAACGCGACCCGATATAACACAAATTTGAATATAACGCAGTAAAGCAGTGCTCCGGGGGGGGGGGGGCCTGCGCACTCCGGTGGATCAAAGCAAGTTCGATATAACGCAGTTTCACCTATAACGCGGTAAGATTTTTTGGCTCCTGAGGACAGCAATATATCGAGGTAGAGATGTATTTACATTTCATAAATCTCAATTCCACTCACCATGGATTCATAGATTTTAAGACCAGAAGGGACCATTGTGATCATCTGGTCTGGTCTCCTGTATAGTACAACACATGGAACTTCTCTGAATTAATTCCTGTTTGAATTAAAGCAAATGTTTTAGAAAAATTATCTAATCTTGCTTTTAAAATTGCCAGCGATGGAGAATCCATCACAACTCTTGGCCAGTTGTTCCAACAGTTAACTACCCTCACTGTTAAAAATTTACAGCTTATTTCTAGTATCCTGGCTGGGATGATTTAGTTGGGAATTGGTCCTGCTTTGAGCAGGGGGTTGGACTAGATGACCTACTGAGGTCCTTCCAACCTTGATATTCTATGATTCTATGAAATTGTCTAGCTTCTGCTTCCAGACACTGGATGGTGTTATACCTTTGTCTGCTAGATTGAATAGAACCCTCTTTTCAAATTTCTATTCACCACATAGACACTTATAGACTGTGATCAAGTCACCGCTTAGCCTTCCCTATGTTAAGATAAACAGATTGAGCTCCTGGAATCTATCACTATAAAGCACATTTTTCCAATACTTCAGTCATTCCCATGGCTCTTCTCTGAATCCTCTCAAATTTTTCAACATTCTTCTTGAACTGTGGACACCAGAAGTGAACACAGTATTCCAATAGCAGTTGCATCAGTGCCAAATACAGAGATAATATAACTTCCTACTCCTGTGTGAGATTCCAGCATTGATTCATCCAAGTTCTCATTAGCCCCTATGGTCACAGTGTCACTGCAGATACTCGTGTTCAGCTGATTATCCATTGTTATTTCAGAATCACTTCTTGCTAGAATAGAGTCCCCTATTCTGTAAGTATGACCTACATTCTTTGTTTCTGTATGTATAACTACATTTGGCCATATTAAAACAGATATTTTTTGGTGCACCACGTTTACTAAGTGATCCAGATCATTCTGTATCATTGACATGTCCTCTTCATTATTTTATCACTCCCCCAAACTTTGTATCAAAACTTATTAATAATGATCCCTAGCTATTAATTTAACAGTGTAGTGCTTCCATCTTCCACACTGATCTCACTCCGATTTTATATCAGTGTAATTTCATTCACTTCAGTAGAATTACTTCTGATTTCTACCAGCATAAGTGATCTTAGAACAAGGTCCAGAGGTTCCATGTTGAAGCAACTGCCCCTCTGCCCCACATGATAGTGCACTGTTTCACGAAAAGGCTCCAGGGAGAACTGCTGCAGTGGAAAAACTGAATAGCCACAACAGAAAAGTTGAGGAGCACTTCATTAATGAGAGTGTGCAGCAAAGCAGAAATGTCTCATGTAAAATCTTGATCTAGAGCTACAATTGTCCCTTGATGTTATGGGCTAACCCCTCTCTGCCACCCCCTTCTTCTTCTTTTTTTAATGTCTTGAATAGTGATGAACTTAAGCAAGTGCTTAAGTGCTTTCCTGAATTAGAGCCAATAAATGTAAAGATTCTAGCATTTCTGTTTTGACAGTGTCTTTTTAAGTTCTAAATGTCTAATCGTGGTAAATTATCCTTCCTTTCCATTAAATTTCAAGAATCTACAGTCCCTGACCATTTATCGTAGAAGATCCCTGACTTTTTTTTTTTTAATGAACAATCTGTTGTGCTAAAGAATGCGAGTCATTGATAAGATTTACCCAGCTGTCTGTGGCTTATGTCTGCTCTGGGGTAGTTGTTATCCTTTTCATCATATTTATTGTTGAGCCTTTCTTTTAATTAGAAGCCACAAACAATAGAAAAACCATCCTGAGATTAATATAGACATTGTGCACATCTGTAAGTGATGATTTACGTATGCCTGCACCATATTTATGATACTCTTAAAATAAAATATTTGAAATGCTATACAATATTCTGGATTATAGTGTGTTGTTTGCAATGCACACTATGCCAGTACAATGTATGCTGAAAACGGGAAATACGCACGGGGGATAGACCTATTTTAAGAGTATTATAAGCATGGTGCTAACATAAACAAATCACAACTTAGCTTACATATATATCTAGTGACCATATGTATCATGCATGCTTATAACCTGGAAAAAAATATCTCAGAGATTTTCTATTGTCTAGTGCTTTTCACTCTACATTTTTTATTTTATTAGTGGAAATCTGGTTATTCATTAGGATATATAATAGTTCCTTAAAGGAGATTGAAACATATAATATAAGGCATAGGACAAGATGTATGGATATTTCAAATCTCATGTCTTGCGTGAATTATGAAGAATGAGACCAAATGTATAACTGCATTTCATAAACCAATTATTTTGCTTTTATATAATGTTTTTCCTTAGATTTCTTTTAGAACAATAGGCTTAGGAGCTACGGGCTGCAGGAGCACACGAGATATATGAATCTGCAGAATCTCCATCAGCCAATGAAATTCTTCCTTTCCTAATGCCAGTTGTATATGAAGTGAAATCACTGGGCCTGATTCTTTACCTTGTGTAGTCATTAATGTTTACACCTACATGAAGTGAGTGTAAAATGGTACCACTGATGTAACTAAGTGGAGAATTGTGATTCTGTGACATTTTACATGCACTTTGCACAGGTGTAAATGACTAGATATGTAAGGTATAAAAAGAATCAGGTCCATTTTATCTGCTGAATGTCTATCCCCAAAGTAAATGCTCATATTCATAACTATGGCAGTTATATAGTAACTAGTGGTGGTAATACTGTAAATAGCCACTATCTATACTCTGTTGTATTATTCTGATAAAATGAAAGATCAAAATTAATTATATTTGCTCATGACAAAGGAAACAATTACTAATTTCAGACCCCAAACTAACAATACAAACATGTGATTACTGATTAGAAAAAAAGCTTATTCTTCACTGAAAAACCCCTACTGAAATAACTATTCTGATAAACGAGCAATATGCCCTAGGCCTGTTCTTGCTCCCACTGAAGTCAGCAGGAATTTTGCCATTAATTTAATTGGAGCAGGATTATACCAAATGGAGTGGACAACAGCCAGTCAGATTGTTGGATGGAATACCCTTAGTTACTGTTATGGAACCATACTGTGCCCTCAGTATTTCAACAGAACTGTCCATCAGAATCTCTGGGACAATATGACCTTTGGGGCCCAATCCTACTCCCACTGAAGTAGAGGGAGGCTTTGCTTGAGTAAGGACAGCAGAAACTAACTCAGATATTTTAAAGGAGTGCATTCACCCAGTCATGAACCACTTTATGCACAAAATTATCATACACCTTTTTTATATTCTATTTATTGATTTTTTTCAATAAACAATGTATAGTGCATTAGTGACTGCATATGTCACAGTCATTTTAATAAAGTTACAAAGAGAAACCCATTATTTTATCTAAAGGAAAAGAAGCCTATTGCCCCCAGGGATATTGTATATCAAAGCCATAAATCACATAACTTAATCAGATTCTTCCTTTCAACAGGACTCAGCCATCAGGAGGGGATTTTGAATTAGGAAAAATTTGATGAAAATTGGTACATGTGCTCAGGTGATATATTTGACCATAAAGTTGTCTCAACATTTTCCCTCATAACAAATAGTATCTGCTAAGCACCTGTTCCCTCTACCTACTAATATACAAAGGCCCACTTCTGTACTGTCCCTTTTCAATCCTTGCTCAGGTGAAACTTTCATTGAGTCCCATTGCTTTCATATTATTACTTCAGTGAGGGGTTGCACGAATAAGGAATAAGTAAATGCTGAAGGATTGGGTCACCTTACCCTCCCACTATCTGCCCAGCTAATTCAGTGTCTGTGTCCTTCCAACACAGCAATGCTAATTGTCTAAACAGGGCAGAGTTGGGAACACCTTTGTTGTATTAATCCTCACCTTTCCTCTGTGAGTAAGGGTTACTCATGTGAGGAAAGGCTGTGGGATCAAGACCTAATGTTGTTCTCTAAACCTATCAGAATATTCTTATTCTATACTAATGCAATGAGGAACTGTCATTCTACTGTGCCAATATCCATCCAACAAAATCACTGTGCACTATATGGAAGATTAGAAATAAGGTAATCACAATAGGATGATGTCATAGAATCAATGTCTTCCACTTTGAGAATTAAAAAAAATCCACTCTGCCTTCACGTTAATTTCCAATAAATGATCTTGCTTCTCTCCTGCCACTGAGCCCTATCCTGCCGTCATAGGAATCAATGGGACTTGGGGCTTTGATGATTTCTATGGCAGCAGCATTGGGCTCATTATCTCAAGGTCTCAAAAACATTTCACAAATCCTGTGATACTCCAGCAAAGAAGTCAAGGAAAAGTCAGCACAGTAATAGTATAACTTGGTGAAGCTCGTGGGTGGCCAAAACATCCCTCATTTCTCTTTTCTCATATCGGCAATATTAAACCACTTCATAATAAAGTATGATACCTTCAGCTACGGTATCTTTCTTTGAACTCTTCGTTGGAGTGACATAGGCAATGGAGTGGTTTTGAGGCCATTGCACTCACCCCTATGAAGCACGTATATTGGAATAAAAATTCCAGGGGTGTGAACTTTCATCTCAGTGTAAATGCTGTAACTAGCTACTTCTAATTATTTCTTAACTAAAATATATTCATTAGGTAATGTGATAGTGTCAGATAACGCAAACTGTAAACAACTCCACACCCCACACAGATTAGAACCTTTGTTTTAAGAAGCACCATTCTTCAGATATTTAAAATCCTACATTAGAATTCCAAAGGGTTCATTTACATTTCACACTGTGGAACACTCCTAAAAACACCCTGGTGGAAATAGAGAATAAAAGCGTTTTAAAATGCGAATTCAAAATGAGCACACACAAAATTGTCAGGGTCCCTCCCCTCCCGCCCCCTGAAATCTACAGCGACAGCATCGAAGTCCAATTCTTTAGACTTTTGAAAATGTTATGATGAGGTATTAAAACTCATCTGCAGCCCCGACAAATTAGCAAAATAGGAACATCTAAGGAAGCATGGTGTAGAGCGAGATGCTTTATCAGTCAGTACTCTGGTGTAATATCCGGTGAAACAGCTCTTAAACAGCTAACCAAAGAACTAGCACAAATCAGTTGCCTAGAATGATGTTTAACCAAAGATCGGACAAACTGTGATGGAAAACTTAAGAAGACTCGAAAGTAACGGCTAATATAACAGGAGGTCCTTGTACCACCTAAGGAAGAGGTCCCGAGTGCTGGTTTCAATGTAGTGTCGAGCATTTGCTACTTGATGTGATGTTATATGTCTGCGGCAGGAAGAAGAAACCCACACGTAGTGGATTCATTTAGATATTTTATTTCCGCGTTAAATACATTAAAGGGCAATGTAAAATATAATGTACTGGGCAGTGGTGTGGCAGGGAATATACAGCACGCGTTGTTTTAAACTCTAATAACGTCCATGAAGGCTCGGTAAAGAAGTCTCCCTGATACTCTCCTTAGATCGCTTAATTTAATGGTATCACGTTATAGGCTGTAGGTGTTTTAAATTCAACACACGTTAATATTTTGATGTCATTTTTTCCCGATGAAAGTTAACGATGTGGAACTTTTAAGAGAGGATTACGCCTGACGGGTGAGTGCCTGCTTTGAAAACAAGGGCTGTGCTGGACATAAATTCTATCTGCTATTAGAAATACACAGAGATCGCAGCTTACATCTGTTTTTCTTAAAATTCGCCCTTGTTTGTTAAACCCTGATATTTCATGGCTGGACACATAAATAATCAACATAAGTGACTGAGTTAGCTGATGATTTAGCACCCAGCTGATCCTTTGGGTGCTAGGAAAAAGTCAGATGTACACGCTGTGTTTTCCTTAATGCTTAAATGTTCCGACTGTGTCTTTCAAACGGTGACATATTTGTCAGATGAGTCAATAAGGACTTTAAAAATTGCAAAAACAGTAAAAATGCCCGTTGCAAGCAATGTTGTACTTAAGAACTCCAGATCATTTTCTAAGAAATACAAAAAACTAGTTCTTAACGCTGGATAAGTCCTTTTGGCAAGACAGAGTGTCAACAAAAGGGATCTAAAACTAAAGCCTAAGTGTCATATTTGCCAAAGTAGCCTTTAGAACTGATTGCAGAGAAACCTGTTATACAGAAACATAAAGGAATCCATGACACACATGTGGAGAATCTGCTGACTGTTTGGACTCTCCAAAGCTCAGCAGCGTTCAAGGGCTCGATACTGTTGTGAGTTCATATCCTCTCAGCACCCAGCTCAAAGAAGGGCAGAAATATCCGGAAAGCTGTGCAGTACAGATGGGGATAAAACGCTTGTGGGCTCAGTGTCTGCATTTGACTTGAGATACGGGACAGATCGTCCGTGGATGTGAATTGTCATAGCTCCATTAACTTCAGGGGAGGATCTGCCCCCAACCCCGTACAACCAAAAGCTGCTGGGGCGTCCCACTGTTTCACTCCCTTCGTCAGTCAAATATGTAACCCTAAGGACATCTGATGGCAGGTGAACTGCTATCCGATGGCGAGTCTCCCTCTTGTGTGTTGTTCTTTAAGGAGTGTGAAGGTTTAGCGACTCTGTACCCTTGCCCCCACCTCAGCTATAGGGGTCAGATTCCCTTAGGGAGTCAGAGGCTGCTTTAGTTTCAAGAGATTTTGGACATACACACCCCAGCCCCACAGCCATATATCTGAGTATGACAGTCATGCTATTAAAGGGTCCCTTTGCCTAATGAGAATACTCCTTGAGCTGCTGCTAAATCACCTCCACGGGAAAGCAGAAGTGCAGGTGGAGAGCAGATCCGGCCAGCGGCCGAGCCAGTCTCTGTGGGGCTGAAGACCTGTGCGTGAGGCTTCGCGACATCTCACCAGCTGATCCTATTGACTGATCCCAATCCCATTCTTTCAACATCCCAAATTCCAGCTGACTCCAACAGAGTGCGTTTGAATGCGGGATCGGAGCCTCTGTGCCTCTTCCTGGATCGGTATAATTGCTACATTAGATTCTATTTGCCCTTTTGCCTCTGCTGTGAAGTGTCTTACCCAACTATATATCAATGCCCTACACAATTTGCTAATACGTAAAGACACTTTCTGGAACTGATCCTGCTCCAGTTGAAGTAACTCATAATTTTGTCATTAATTTCAATCCGGAATTCTTTTTTAAATACTCTTTCCCCCCTTCCCCCTCCATTTAAAGCAAACCCCCTCAGTAGATGAATTGTGAAGCAGTTTTCACTTGTCTTGTGTGTGAAATGTGCAATCACAAATGCGTAACTTGCTGCATGGCATAAACACACAAATCACGTCGGTATTTTACTGGTGTCATCCTGTAATCTCTGAGCATTTTGAGTTTAAGGATGGAACGGGTGGGCAAGGTTTGCCTTAAAGACATATTCTCAGTCAAATAAGCCAGTCCACTAATTTGTTCCTTACAGTAAGAATAAACATTACATATGTTCATGTTCCCTTGGAAGGGATCCAGCAGTTAGAGAAACGTTGTATTTTAAAAATCCAGTGTAGCAGAGATTACTACAGCTGTGTTTGGATTGCTCCATGGAGTGATCGGATACAAATATGGTAAGTAAAGTAAACAGTATACTGTGATTGTTTGTTGTTTCCTGTATCATCCAACATCACTTGCAGCTGATGTTAACACTGGTGGTAATAATGTACCCATTAATTGGCTCTATGTATGTTCTATACCTTGCTTGACAGCGGGTTAGGACTGCTCTTCAGAACATCTTGCATCTGAAGAAGTGAGGTTCTTACCCACGAAAGCTTATGCTCCCAATACTTCTGTTAGTCTCAAAGGTGCCACAGGACCCTCTGTTGCTTTCTTCAGAACAGGCATTTAGTACAGAGCAATCTATGGTCACTTCTATTCTCAAAAGAGTGTCCTTTATGGTAAAACATTGTGATGGCGGAAGTCAGAAAATGAACAACAGTTGTGTGTGTCAGTCTTCATGGAAAACCAAGAAAAATATCTCTTAAACCAGAATCTAGACAAGCCTGTGTTTTATTTGGTTGGATTCTTTTCACTCCTCTGAAACATTTCACTTCTATTTTCATGAAGACCTAGACAATCTCTACATTACAGTTTAAAATGACGATTAAATTAAGAAAAAATAGCAGCTTCTCATGGCCAAAAGCTCACATGTTCAGGAGACACACGAGATTTCTAAGAGAATGTGATTGCAGCTGATAGATTAAAATGCACCTATGTCGTAGCTCTTCGCGAATAAAGAACGACATTTTCTGATATTTCTTCATTATTGGTTTAAATTGGCAACAGGCAGCATTTCCCCATCTATCATAAGTTTACAGAAAAAGAACACGTCTGCTAGCATTCTAGGACTTCGAGTTTTCCTATCGTCGGAAATCATGTTTTCGAGTTACAGAAAAGTGCAGTAAAACTGGCGTTCCCGTCTCTGAGTTCGCAGAGTTTTAGCTGTCTTTAATCATCCGCCTGAGTATTTTTGTGTATTTGCTTCAAAGGCTTTAGAGACATAAACTAATGACCCTCGCGTTTAAGGTAGTGCAAGTTGCTTCCTAAACCCTGATTGCTTTTCCGTCAGAAGATGCATTGAATTGTATTTGTCTTGGCAATAATCAGCATACTACGAAACACGTTCCTATTCTAAAGCGGAAAGAAAGATTGTGTGGAGGGGGAATTTGGGGAGAAATTGACCAAGGCGAGTCCGTGAGCCCAGAGGGTTTGGAATCCCGAGGGAGCTCCTCAGGCAGGTGATTCCCTACACAAGATCTGCACTGCAGTACCAGCTCAGGTGAGACGCCAGCTGAATCCAACGAAATCATCTGCATGAGGGCTGCAGGATCGGGCTTCCCTACCAGGACTACATATGCAAACCTGCAAGGCTGCAGTAAGAACAGCAGCTCGCAGTTAATCTGCGGTCTCTGTGTTTCCCACTGGACAGAGAAACTGAAGCTATTCTCCCTCCAGTTACTCCATCCTCTCACCGTTTTACATTCACTCCCACGCACATACCTCCCCGCCCCCACTTCCCAGAAAGACCGAGCTCTTGATCGTGTTGTTCTTCAGACTTTACTACAACGATGCATTTGCCAAAGGCAAAGAAACTGACTGGTTTTCTGAGCTGTGGAAGTAGCGATGGGGGCAATAATTAATAACAATGTATTGGATTATGGTAGGGTCCACTATGTGCTAGGCGTTTTCCACACATATTGGAAGACAAGAGTCCCTGCCCCGAAGAGCAAAGGAGCAGAACTGCATCAGTTTCATAAAAGCATCCTTTGAAAGCAAAGTAGGAAAAAGGATCTCCTCAAGAGTCGTGCAGGGAGAGTGGCACAACAGTGCTGTTAAATGTTCTTCAAACTTGAAAACAAGACACGGAGCCCGTTATGCCCCGCAGTGCAGGGAAATATGATCACAAGTATTTGCAGGAATGTGGATATTGTATGGGCATATGCTGAGCCATTTCAGACTTTAACATCTCTTGCGAAAATAAATAGTCACAATTCAGAACCGCCCCCTCCGCCACCCTGATCACACCGCAAATTACAGCACCCTCCTGCCTATACACTGGAGCGTCCGGTGCAGCTCTTCCCCGGCTTTGTCTGCTTGCGCTTTGCGCAGCGGACACCTCCAGGGGGCGCTCCTGTTCTTCGGCCGCCGAGTCCCTAAGCTACTAGCCGCTTCCTAGCCGAAGCTCCTCTGCCTGCCCCCCGCCCCCATCAGCTACACAGATCACTCCGAGAGCCTCCCCCATGCTCCGAGCAAACTCCCCTAAACTGAGCCTCCTCCGCTCCTGTGCTGCCGATCGTTAATAATTAGACGTGTCCCCGGTGCAGGGGGGACGTGTGAACGGGCCGCGGGCGGGCTGGGTGTGTGAAGAGCAGTCGTATTGCCTAGAGCCGCGCTGCGAGTTGGGTTCGGGGAAGGTAAAGCAAAGGGAGAACCTGCCAAAGGGCTCCCCCGCTCCCTGAGTGGGGCTGGTAACATTAAGTGGAGATGTATGGAATTTGTGGGGATTTTGTATCCCCCCCCTTCCCCTAACAGATTAAACAGTTATTATGGGATTTGCTTTGGAGAATGACACCTGCCCTTCTAATAAAGTTGCAGCAGCAGGCCTTAGACAGAGTGGGCTTTATTCTCTATATACACACATATAGTCTGTAGTGCACAATCTGGGAAAGAGCTCTGCTAGCCCGGTTTCTGCTGCAGGGATCCGTCCGGTGTCGAAATGACAAAGGCAGGGAGGATAAACGGTAACCCCCTTTGCGGAAGTGTCAGGCTTAAACGAGCTCTAGTGCCTGATCCTCCTGAGTGTGCGTGTAAAGAAGAGGAAATGGGAAGCAAAGCTCTGGGCTGTGCAGGTCCCCCGGCGGCTCCTGCTCCCTCATGGCCAGTCCCTTCTCCAGAGCTACGGCAGCTGCTCCTGCTTCCCCCAGACAGGCTCCTCCGCAGCCCCTCCAGTCCCCTGGCTCAGCTTGGTTTGCTGACTCAACATCTCTGGGGCTATTTACACCGATTGATTAAGTATTTTATGATGATTGTTCCGCTGCTGATGGGACCCTTTCAGCATCAAATTAATTCTCTGTAACATCTGCGTGGAAGGCTGTGCTGTGCTCTGGAAGTGGAGGGCTTACGGAGACATATGTTTAAGTCTATACTAAAGATCTCCCTGTACTTCAGTGGAAACCAAAACATGTGATTTGTTGAGTCATAGCACTGAAAAGACACCTGCTTATTGTTTCTTTTAAAATGGCTGGAGCACTTCAAAAATGACAATATCGCCGAGATTACTTTAAATTTCTCCTATTCGAGTCCAGATATGGCGGGGTGTCTTTTGACTAGCTATATAGAACATAACAAGTTAACGTCGTTGGACTGATTTTTATTCTTTTGACAACATATGGACCAAAAGGTGGCAAATATGACATGAGAGATTTTGGATAAGAGAATGCGTGTATCGCTACAATCCCGATTTATTTTCATCGCAACGTCCCCGTTTTGTATCGGAATCATTTTTTTCCCTAATAAAAAGGGGCTGCAAATAGTGCATCTTCTGAAATAAACAAACAAACAAGGTTTATTTCTAGGGCGGGGAAGGACTTATTTGTATTCTGCAATCTCAGTGCGAATAAAGAAATCCTCTTCTACTTCGCCGTTGAAACAAACTGCGTTACTTTAGAATAAAACAACGAAGACATTAAAACCAGCTACGTTCAACTTGCCAATAGCCTCAGCTTTTTAAACGTGTATAATTATCAAATTTAGTACCCATGTACTGTGATACATCTTCAAAGCGCTTACACTTTCACAAATGGCTTAAATCGCTAGTTTTATCAGTGTAGAATGGTACAATTCACTGTTGCTCCTACTTCCAAAAATATTTTATTTTAAACCTTGTTCTTATTATGTTCTGTTTCACGAAGATAATATATTATTTTAACTAATATAACTGAGTTAAATTTTATTTTATAAATAACACTTTTTAAAAGAAACAAAAACAATTACGTTAATCATTCATCAATAATAAAGAAAAGAAATATTTTAATGTAAATATTTTTGCATTACCCTTCTTAATATGTAATATTTTAAAGTTTCCATTTCTGACATTTATTTACCTAATTTGTTTCATTTTTAGTTTTTTTTTCAAAAGTGTCAAATATAATAAAATAAATAAAGTGGTTCCCATGAACCCTCTATTGCTTTTCTTTTTTCTTTTACGGGAATGAACTAACCAGCACAATCCTTACCTTGAACATTATTAAAATACACTTTTAAATGTCATTTCACCGTGTGCATTTTCGTTCTTATTACACGTTGCTGTGAGCTCGCCTTTCAGTCCTCCATGCTGATGATAAAATCAGCTCCCCCTACGATATCTTCCATTAATGTATAACAAAAGATACAAATATTATTTTTAAAAAATCAGCCTGAATACAGTAAAAATCAACCGGGCTGCAGTTAATGACGTAAATCAATATATTTCTATTGACCAAGGAACTAAAAATAAAGAGTATGTGGTTCGTCATTTGGTCTTTATTTAGAAGTATTTCCATCCTAATAAATGGAAATTTCTATCGAAGCTACCAGTTTATCCCAGGTGTGTATATCGGCATGTACACTACAGATACCTACAAATCTGGATTCGGTCACTGAATATTGAAGATGCATTTAAGAACCTGACGTAGGTTTAAATGTTGCTCTAAAGGTTGTCTTGGAATTTTGATAGAGTGATAGAAATTTCGTAGATAAAAATGTACTACTAACTGAAAGTTACCTGCATCAGACAACTATACATACAACTCCCCTAGGAAATATGGACAGCTAAACCTCATGCATTCGGAAAAATTAGAAGTATGTACAGAAAATAGCGTTATGCTATAAATTATCCTGGACAGAAATACACAAGTACAGGCGTACAAAGTATCATTGTAAACATTACGTTATGTGCCACCTAAGCAGGGAAAACGTAAGGGCTTTAAGGATTGAACGGAGTGTATTAAGAATGTAAAGTGAATTGTAGCAGTAGGGGAAAGTTCTTGCAAACTGCTCCAAGCAGCTCTATATCCGGGGAATTGGGACGGTACAGCACTCCCTGCAGCTGATATAGGCAGGGACAGGGGCATAGGCGGGGATATCTTGTTTTATGAACGAGGTTTCTCAACCGAAAAAGTCACCTTAGGTAACGTGAAAAGAAATAGGGGAGGGGATGAGAAAAGAGAGCACTGCCCCTTTAAAACCCTGTTGCTACCCAAACACAAGTAAACAGTACAGCGAAAAGGGAAGAGAGGCGGAGCTGAGGGAGGGCTCGGAACTTTACAACCCTCTGAACGTTCCATGTTGGGCGGGGTCAAAATACTAAAGCAGTGAACGTTCGAATGTGTGAGGCTTGGGGTGGGACGGCGGGCGGGGACAGTGCTCCACGCCACTTACTGCTGAAATGTGATGGACCTGGGAGGGGGAGACTCAGACTTGTATCAAACTTCGCAAGAGTCGAAGGCAAGAGGCTCAAGGAGAAGGCGAGGAACAGTGATTAGGAGAAAGGTCTCTACACAATTCCCCAAGCAAGCGAGGACTGTACACACTTCCGCAGCAAGAGTCCCAAAGACAAGGAGAAACCCTTGAGTAATTTCTAACCCTTCTCTTCTTCCTCCTCCTCCACAACATGCTGAAAGCTATTCGGACTCAGCTTTGCTGAACTCTTATGGTGGAGTTTTCCGCCGGTTCGGTGTGGATCTAATGACACTGCAAAGACACTAGGATCGCTTCTTGAACTTTGCGTTGTGAGGGGCTCTTTGGGAGAAGCTCATTGTGGTAGGTAAGTCACTCACAACTCTGTTACTACCACGTAGCAGCTGTGAGAAAGTAAGCATTGGACCGTGCCGTGAGAGAGACATCAAGGATTGTGTACCTAGGTATAATATGCTATCGTTTGAAATATATGCTTCACAAAGATAATTGCACTGCAATGTAGCTACAGTCACCGAGAATGTTCATATTGAAAGGTGTCTATGTTTAATTGAGTATTCGGAGATTGATTATAAAAGTAAATCAGCAGTAGAGCATGATCATACATTTCCTTAAACATACTCAAGTTAAACACTGAAACATTTGTCAAAGAGCTTTCTAACAGCTAAGCGATTCCTGAGGAGAGGACAGCATTTCTAGGTTTACTTTCAGTTTGAATCTCTGCAATCCCATGCAGTGCTAAGCAGATGTGTTCTCTGCGCAGTGCTTATTCTATTAGCACATTAAATAATGTTTGAAGTATATTTTCTGTTTAGGGTCTCCCTAAGAAGTTTTGGTTTCTCAAGAAATTCTGGACTGGGCCTTTAATATTAAATAAATCCTGAGCAAAGCGAGGTGCATGCACGCATTGCTTGATTAGCGCAGTGTGGTACGATCACGCTGATAAATTCCAATCTGTGTTAAACTAGGAGTTTTAGGTAGCAATAGCGATAGATGTACTTTGACTTTCTGCACACGCTAAAAAAGCGTTTGTGTATGGTAGCTAAACATCATCACAGCCTACCTGTTATCAGTGAACAAAAGCAATATGTTGTTTCACTTTGTGGATCATCAAAGACAGCTACTTTCTCTACTTAACAAATTGCCATTACAGGAAAAAGAAAATCCGCGCTGCTGAGGAGTAGGTCAAAAGTAAGCAAGCAGATAAACAGAGACCTATTATGCAGATACTAGCCTTAATTTAATTAAGTACTTTGAAGGGAAAGGGAAAGGGAAGTGCCGAGGTCTAAATAACATCCGTTTTTTCCCTCACCTTACTACAAGTAAACTTTAAAGGGGGGAAGCACATACTATTACACTTTCTGGTCTTGTGGGTGTATGCATGTTGTTTTAATAAGATAAAGTCAAGTACAAATGGCAACCCATTCATTATGGTCCACTTCATAGTATACTCGTTTAATTTTTAAAAACATATTCTATAGTAAAGAAAATATATTTTAATAATACCTTTTACAGAATTACATTATTGGTATGATTCTTCGTCATATTAATGCATGCGCTATATAAAATTGGACAACCACGTATAATAACAAAAGATGAAGGTGAAACTTACTAAAACACTACAGCTCCCTTTGGTAACTTTTAATATCCGATTTTTTTTTAATGATAAGGTTCAGTGAACTGAAATTAACCTGTGAACATGTCGTATTGGCCAAAACTAAAAAGAGGTCTTAATCTTCTTTACCTAAATGGACATTCCTGTAATGTATTTGAATGTAAATCAAACAGGGGTGATGCTTTACAATAGTACTGCTATTAGTAAGTCTTTAAAAAAAACCTTAGGTGTCTACATTTAAAAAATCGTAAGTGTCTTCCATCTTCTGGACTTCATAGTAAACAACAATACACGCAAATAGAAGAAATTCCTACGTGGCATGATTAAAATAAAATGAAAATGTGAATGCGTGATATAAAATGTCTGAGATATACTTTTCAAGCAGGACAGTTTGAAAGCTAAATTCTGTATGACAAACGTGTGTTTTGGCAAAGAACCCGAAAATACAGCTTTCCAGCTCAAAGGAAAAGCGTGGTGCCATTCAAATATACGTGTAGTGTATCTTGTTTTGTGTAGTGAATTGGTTTTCTGAGGAAATCGGTAATACTGAGGTTATGTGCTATCAGGGGAGGCACATTTCATTGAACTAATGGGTGGAGAATGTGCATTTAATCCTTGAGGGCAGAATCTTTCAAACTTTTGAAAATTACATGTCACGATTTCCATCCCCAGAAATCCAGGGGCCGTTATACTCTGTGCCCCATACCTATGGTTTTCAGGCAATCCAATACCTATTTCTGGATTCCATTTCACGTGATAAGGGAAAGTGACGCCGCTTGTCTTGGTCTGAAAAAATAATTTGAATCTGATGGAAATGTAACCGTACCAAGAAAGAAAACGAATCAATCAATAAAAACTTGAATTTGCTCCGTGCATTGCTTTCTAGTTTAGCCCAGAATGCTGGCCTGCTGCGGCTCTGGTGTGTGAAGTGAGAGCTCCCTGATTAAACATGGAAAATGATTAGTGGTGGGAAAGTTGATTAGAAATGGCGTGTATAGTTTCGGTTGAATGGACTGAGTGAAACCCTCTGACTGTCACACACCTCTCATTAACTCCCTTCCTGCACTCCCAGATCGCATACCACAGCTCAGAAGGGGTTCATTTCATTAATAAAACCCCTTGCGCAGGGCTGCTGCTGCCGCCTTCCTGAGTGGAGCCGAGAAACACAAGGTGCGGGCCCAGCAGCACCCGGCAGAACCAAGGGCACAGTCCTCCACGAATACTCTCTCACGTATTCATGCTCTTAGGCAACTGATCAAAAATGAAGAGAGCAAATAAACACCAGAGCGGACGGCTGTTTCTGGTGTGAGGTACCGAGCAGGAAAACAGCACTAGGGCCCTACTGCTGGACAGCCAGACACCCCGATCCTGTACAATCTAGGGTACAGCCCAGCTTTTTCATTCAGAAATGCCTAATTCCTGAGGCAGCCCCGCGGGTGTGACACATCGACCCGCGTGCGGGTGGAAGTCCCAGCAGGCAGGAGACACCGCGCTGCAGCGTCTAGGTGCTTTTGAACAAAATAAATCACATTTTCCCTCACATTTGAAAACGGTGGAATCCAGGACGTAGCCAACAAATCGTGGGTCAAAAGCCCATTGGAAAGACGGCCCAATATGTCTTCCTTAATAAGGAACAGAGACACACAGCGGAGACGCTCGGATACCGCAATAGGCCACAACACTAACCGGGAGGAATCAATAACACGCCGGGAAGCCGCTAATGCAGTGTCCGCCGATCCTTTTCTGAAGGGAGTTAGTATAATACTAACGCAGACAAGGGATCTAGGCCTGGGAGGGGGGTAATCTGTGGCGGAAACCCCGCAATGTCCCGGAGCATTGTCCAGTCAGTGACTAGTAACGCTGGCTGTTTTGCACCGCAGGTTATTGTCCGTCTCTGGTGATGGTAACAGGAGTTGGAGAAATTAGTATATTAACGAGTTTGCAGCTCTCCTATCTATTCCCCCGGGCACCATTAGGCAGAGGAGGTTTTCAATAGCAGAAACACGTCTCCATGAAATCTAGTCTGGAACACCGCGGTCCGGGTGGAGGAGAGGAGGGGGATTTATTTATTTGGAGGTCTAGAAAAGTGAGTATGTCCGTAGGGCTGCAGAGGCCTCCGAGCCTGGCCACCTTTCCTCTCCGCAGATGGCGTTGCTCGCCCAAAGCCCTTCTGTGTGGCGTTGCTCCGACCATCTGGAAGGGATCTGAGCGTAAAGTGGATTTATTTAGAACCTGCAGTGCTGGAAACGTGTTGCTTTTCTCTCCTTCAATTATCTTGATAAATGAGTTGTTGTTGAAGGAAGAAAAATAAGCACCCGAGTTAGAATAAACTAGGCTGCATTGTCACCTCTAGCCCCTAGCCCTGAACCTTGTCTTGGCTCCCCTCTTAAGAGAAGACTGTAAATTTGCGCACATTCTCCTGCCCTCGATCTCCCAAGAAGGCCCCAGAGGTGAGGTGTCTGCCTCAGCGGCTGCTTCAAAGCCTCTGGGGAATCAATAAGTCTGAAGAGGAGGTTTGAAGTGACTTCTGGAGATAAGATCGATGTGAAGGTAGCACTGAATGCAGAATGAAGGCGTTCTGCTTCTCACTTCTATGCAGTGTGCGGCTACAACCACTTGTCTTCTTGGTGGGAGTTCAGTCTCTGGAGATATTTTGGGGAAGGGGGTGGGGGGTTGAATGACAAAGACAAACCAATACGACGTACAGCCCTTTAGGAATCGATACTCGCCTTGCATTCCTGATACACTTTCACGATTAGTTTACTTTTTCGGCTGTTGTGAGTGAATTGAACCGGACGCTTTGTGTTTTTCTTACTCAATCCAGAGAATTATTTGTTGTTTCTTTTCCTATTCTCTGGGATCTGTGCAAACACGTACAGTAGTTGTCTCTGCACGGGTGCACTAGAGCAAAAACAAAACAAAAACAAACCCCGGCCCTGGAACACTTGTTTGAATTTTTCGATTGCCTCAGTCAATGAGGAACACGCTGCATTCAGTAAATTCTCTTTCCCCCTCCTTTGCTTACAGGATTTTCTGTCGTTGTTGTTGGAAGTTCAGAAGTCACGAAGAAAGGTAAAGGGTTCTGCTGCTTACGTCCCTCTGGGAAGATGGGAAGCAAGGCTCTTCCGGCTCCGATCCCACTCCACCCTTCACTGCAGCTCACTAACTACTCCTTCCTCCAGGCTGTGAACACCTTCCCAGCAGCTGTGGACCACCTACAAGGTCTTTATGGACTCAGCGCGGTGCAGACCATGCATATGAACCATTGGACATTGGGATATCCCAATGTGCATGAAATCACCAGGTCTACCATCACGGAGATGGCTGCAGCTCAGGGCCTGATGGATGCCAGATTCTCTTTCCCAACGCTACCTTTCGCCACACACCTCTTTCACCCAAAGCAAGGGGCCATCGCCCATGTAATCCCAGCTTTACATAAAGACAGACCCAGGTTTGATTTTGCCAATCTGGCCGTGGCCGCCACGCAGGAGGACCCACCAAAGATTGCAGATCTGACCAAGCTGAGTCCAGGACTTGGAAGTCCCATCTCAGGGATCAGCAAACTGTCTCCGGACAGAAAGCCCTCCAGGGGCAGGTTACCTTCCAAAACGAAAAAAGAGTTTATCTGCAAATTCTGCGGCAGACACTTTACCAAATCCTACAACCTGCTCATCCACGAGAGAACCCACACAGACGAGCGGCCCTATACCTGTGACATCTGCCACAAGGCCTTCCGGAGACAGGACCACCTCCGAGACCACAGGTGAGGGAGGCAGCCACAGGCAAGCAGCCTTCTCCTAGCTCCCCCAGTGAAAGGCAGCTGCTATTTCTCTCTCTAGATGTCACATCAGAAACTTTTCCTATTATTTACTACAAAGGTTCCGTGGGCTCCGCCAGGTTCAGATCACTACACAATAGAACCTCGTCCCAGGCTGTCAGCATGTGGACAATCTGCTGCCAAGCTAAACTCAAGGCCCCACCGATCTTGGGCCGCTGTGAATTTAAGAAATATGCCCACTTTCCTTATACTTTCTCCTGAATTTTACATTAGCCGTAAAGGTTTGGTGGATTCATCGCTTCCCATGTAGAGGCATTTGGGCTTCTCCAGCAAGGAAGCAGTGGCAAACCAATCGACAAATTCATTTACAGCTGATCTTCTAAGGGGGATTAGCAAATAAATATGTAATTTTTGTGGGTTGGACATGTTATTGTATTTGGAGGCGAATCTCTATTAACTGAAACAAATATTCCCCATCGCTGATAAGATTGTAATAGTCCGGTAAGGATAGTATTTACAATCTGGTTTTAATAGTTGAATGTAAAGGTAAAGGGCCAATTACCACGCCCCCTTGTTCAGGTTAGTAGTCCCGGGAAAATTAGTAGAACTTCAACCAAAAATTAAAATAAAATAAAATAGACGACTATGTATGCCCAATCCTGCTCACACTGACGTTTAAACGGGAGCAGGATCGGGACCAGTTTGTGAAACAGATGATTTTTCCATCATGCAGTCTAATCTGTCACCAGAGAGGGCAATCTAGCGTTGATAAGAATTATTGTAAATGTTTTGAACTGATAAAGGAGGTTAATCATACACACAATTACAGAACAAAAATAATAAAATAATAATAATAATAATAATAAATAAACTAAAGAGTCAGAATTTTCCCCTCCCCCACACAAAGTAATTATAAGATTAAAGAATCTCTAGAGCCTTCTTGTGGCTTTTGAGTTTGTCGACAGCCATTGATTCAAACCCTTGTATTGACTTTCAGATATATCCATTCCAAAGAAAAACCTTTCAAATGTCAGGAATGTGGGAAAGGATTCTGCCAATCCAGAACTCTAGCAGTTCATAAAACTTTACATATGCAGGTAAGTTTAGCTCCAAGTCTATTATTATCATTATACTGTTCTTGTTCTTATCCTGTTTATTTTGTACAAACCCTTAAATAGCATGTAAGGTAAACAAATTTCGGAATGTGGTTAGGCACCTGAAATAATGAGCCATATCTTGCCATTAGTTTTTAAAGCAGATCTCCCCAAATCTTTACTTCAATAAAGCAATCTGTTTAATAACAGGATATGGCCCTATGTTTTTATTTTTCTTGATTAAGACACATGTCTATTTAGTGTATTTAAAATATGTAATTCTTTTAGAAAAAAGCAAATAGAGTCCACTGAGGATTTAATTTACATAAATTGCTTGTGAATGTGGGTACTTATAAATGGTCTTTGTTAAATCTTATCAAATGCATTTCAATATTTTATGTTTGTAAAAAATAAAGGTAAGCACTGTAGGGGAAAAACAGCTTTGAAAGATTAATTGACACCTTAAAATGATTTGCCTGTATCCCAATACATTGTATATGTCTGTAATGGTTTAACTGTCTGGAGGAAAGCTCAGCCTTACTCATAGAGATGGCGTGGTGATTTGAAATTGAAGAATTGCACTGTACTTTTTTTTTTTCTGTAGACTCAAGGGGCATGAAATGGGCTGAGCTGAGAATAAAATATACGTTGACAGACAGGATATTTCCAGGCAGTTAAAAGTGTCATGATTTTGTATCTGTTGAGGATTAAGAGTCTAGATTTATTTAAGTAGATTCCCTATACTTCATGTTAAGCTATGTAATAACAGAAAAGTAGTAAATTAATAAACTAGGTAGTTTGTAAAGGATTAATCCTTTGCTTGCTTCAAATCTGAACAGGAATCTCCACACAAATGCCCCACATGTGGAAGAACCTTTAATCAGAGAAGTAATCTGAAAACTCACCTTCTTACCCATACAGACATCAAGCCCTACAACTGTGAGCAGTGCGGCAAAGTGTTCAGGCGAAACTGTGATCTGCGGCGGCACAGTCTAACTCACACCCCGCGGCAGGACTTCTAGAGCAGCCAAGGACCTGCACCTGCCTCTGCAGCTCCAAGTTGCTAATTTTGCTCAAGGACTTAATTGTAGAAAGCTACACACACACACACACACTGGGGCCGAGACCGCATACCACACTCCAGCAAAATTCCCTTAGGGAGTTGTGGACTGCAGGATCGGGCTCCACTCCTATCCACACAAAGAGCATATGCTAGTCTCTTGTAAATATTCGCAGCTCATTTTAGAGCTCTGTACAGAATGTGTTTTTTTTCCGTATTGTCCTGTTGGATGCACATTGATAACAAATCTGAGAGTCAAAATATCTTTTAAAAGTGTATTTCAAAATAAATCCCCCCCAATACCTCCTGCTTTGTCGTATTACTTTCCTAAACATTTTGTTCTTCTGCTGTGTCAGCTGCAATAGTAACTTATATTGAATAAATTTCCCCATCTGGGCAATTGTATTGTCACAACGTTTCTGAAAAGTGTTCTTGTTTTCGCTTTTATGACTGCTGCTTTTGTGTTATCTATTGTAAAATAAAATGAAAGTGCCCGTATTTACAACTCCATTGCTTAATAGCTTGAATGTCTACATTAAGTTTTAGCTTTTGTAATTTTTCTTATTGAATTAACAACTTTTTAAAAAGAAATAGCTGCAAATAAACAGTGCCTGGGAAATAATGTATACAACAATCCCTAAACCAAACTGGCTTATTAGTAACTTATTTGCAATCTACCCATATATTGTAAAAGTCATCTCTTTTCCAAAGATTGCAGTAGATAGTCTCCTGCTATTAGACTTTGAACATTGGCAATTCACTAGCGTAGACAGGGACTTTATACTGCAGAAGACGATTCTTTTCTGATAGCTCTGAAAACAAACACTGGGACATAAATAAAATCCCATTGGATCCTATCACCCATGGGAAGGATCATTGTAAGTCCCAATAGCGTTTAACCAACTTCATTAACATTCCTATCAGTCCTAACAATCTGCTGAATGGCAGCGTTATCAGGGCTCAGCCCTGCAAAGCCGGAGGAGTTGCAGGCGCTTGCAGGGGTCGTCAATAAAAGCCGTCAAAATTGTAACTCGTACCTAGTTAAAGAAAGAGGATGTTTAAAATGTCTCCAGAATCATTAACAGAGATAAACCACTGCACCAGAGAAGTCAAACTGCCAGCACGCTGCAACTGCCCCCTTGTAGGAGACTCCCGACTGGATGCTCCAAATGCTCCATGCAGTTCCCCAAAGATCGTCTTTAAACAGACTTTAAAGCTAGTGTGGGAGTAAAACGACCTCCCACCCCAACCTCCAAGTGGCCTTGGGAGACTGGGGTGGGTACAATCTCAAGACCTCACCACAGAAGGGGGGGAGGGGGCTGGCACTTCGGTTTCTGCGCCTGCAGACTAACGGCGGTGTCCTGCTGTGCTAACGGTGCGGGGGGCGCCAGTGACCCGGCCGGGGAGGTCACTTTTCCTTCCAAAACGGGGCTAATTTTAATTCACGTGGCTCGTGGTGGCTTTCGCACAGTTGCAACACGAAACGAGCGGGGGCAAACTTGGGGGGGGGGCGGGAATGACCCCGCACATGCCCGGTGCAGACAGCAAAGGCGAACCGCCCTGATGGGAAGACCAGTGCTGCCGCTGCGGGGCTCAGCCCTTCCCTGGAGGGATCCCTCAGACCCATGGCTACGGGCTCGCCCAGTGCTGGTACCCCTCCTCGGACCCCCTGCACAGTCACTGGCGGGCTCGTCACGGCCCCCTGCTGGGACCCCTCCTTATACCACGCGCACAGCCACTAGAGCGGCTCGTTCCGACCCTTTCTCCTGGGACCCGCCCTTAGCCCCCCCGCGCAGCCACCGGGGGGCGCCCCTGTTTAGCCCCACGCTCAGGGAGGGAGAGAAAGTGGAGGCAAGAACCGCTCGTGGCCACTAGGCTCTGGTCCCCGCACTCCTGCGGCGGGGGGAGGGGATCGGAGTCCCGGCCGCACCCCCGGCCCGGTCCCGGACTCGCATTAACAGCTTGTTGGGGCGCGTTTTCCCGCTCCCGGCTGGCGCCTGCTCCGCTGCTGCGCCTCTTGAGACGCTAACGGGTGAGCAGGCTACGGCGGGCGAGATCTGTCCCACTGCCCGGGCCGGCGCTCGGGGAGAGCGGGAAAGCTGCCCCCCTCCCCCGCTCCTGGGGGGACCTTCGTGCCCAGCTCGGGGGGAGGCTCAGCTTCCGCCTCCCCTGACCTGGGGGCTCAGCCCCCGCCGTCTCCCTCTTTCCCCCTGCTC
>NW_020664409.1:76407722-76458096 GCF_002925995.2 Terrapene triunguis
CGGGGGGGGGGTCAGCCCCCACCGTCTCCTCCCTCCTGCTTTGGGGGGCTCAGCCCCCACCATCTCCCCCCGTTCTGGGGACTCTCCCCATGCTGTGCAGAGGGTTGAACTGCTGTGTGATCTCTCTTCCTCTGCAGGGCTGAGCCCCCCATGCCCACCCGAGTGTGCCCTATGAGAAGGAGGTGCCTCTCTGAAACCCACATACGAGCGGGGCATGGTTCCTCCATGGAGAAACAGCTGCCCGAGAGTAGGGTGACCAGACAGCAAATGTAAAAAATCGGGACAGGGGGTGGGCAGTAATAGGAGACTATATAAGAAAAAGACCCAAAAATCAGGACTGTCCCTATAAAATCGGGACATCTGGTCACCCTATCCGAGAGCCTGGCTCTGCTGGAATCTTTTGCCAGCAGTGTGCGCTGGAGCACAGCACAGTGGTATGTCTATGCTGACAACATGCCTTGTGATAGTAAATGACATGGCTTACACTGGTGCAGCATGTCCATGCTAGGAACCTGTCTAGCCTATGTCAGGAAATGTGTTAACTAACCCATGTTAACTAACACCATGCCAAACACATGTAACCCTTGAGCCCAGACAAGAGCAGGCTTGTTTAAAAGCATGTTAGCTATCTACAACCCCCAGAGTGGTCTATATCTGTTTTTGCACCATTCCAACATGAAAAGGATGGAGAACTGGGCTGCTACATTCACCAGCCAGAGTAGCCAAGCCTTTCAGGTCCAAAGGCTAAGGGATAGAGTCCAGTCTCCAAGATCATATTTCAGTGAGGAACTATTGGCTGTCTCTAACTCATCAATTCCTTGACTCCATTCCTTCTTCTTTCCCTGGTCCTTTGTTCTGCTCCCCCCCACCCCTCCACCTGTCTCCTGTACTCTGACATCAGTGTTTCCCATCCACTAATCCATTCACTGCTCCTACTCCTAGCTCCTGATCTACTCTGTTCCTGATTGACTGTTTCTCCAACTTCCAGTGTGCTCCCATCCCCATAATATGTTACCTATCTCCAAGTCTCTCTCTACCTCTTTTTCTCAGTGTCTGGTACCTAAACCTAGTGTCTCCCTATTCCCAGTCCCAAAGGCATAGTGGGCCAAATTTATCCCTGGGGTAACTCCATTCAAATGGAAGTATCCTGGGGTGAATATGGCCCATATAGTCTCCCCAGGGCCAGGCTCCATTTGCAATTTGTGTAACATTTCTCTTTAGCAAACCAAATCAAGAGGTGATGTACAAGTATTTTTTGTATTATTTATTTATTAGTATTATTGTAATACTGTACAAACACAGAACGGTCCCTGCCCCAAAGAGCTTACAATCTAAGTATAAAACAAGAGGCATCAGATGTCAATTATCTTCCCATTCTGAACAGAGACACATGCTGTCACTTCATATTCTCTCAGTGCTTCAAAAAACTCACTGCACATTTTTTGACTGAAGTTAAGAGTCCAGGCAAAGACCGGTGTTTTTAACAGTCACTTGTTCCCTTGATTTTTTTTTAAACCAGTACCCCTAATCTTAAAAAGCCAGTGAATATTTTAAAATTTCTCTCTGTGATCATGCTTCACTATGCCACTGTGCTACACTGCCCTGTCCCATGGCCCTCTGACAAGAATAGCTTTCTTGGGCACATGGAAGCAGCACTGGTAATAATCAAATAATAAATATGCTGAAATATAACAAAGAACAATTAATGGCTCATTGTTTGGTTTTAAATTTGTTTAGCATAGTGCTAACGGATCTGTAAAGCTCTCTTTTGGGCAGAGGTCATGCTTTTTATTATCTCTGTATAATGCCACCCACATTTGTCACAATGTAAATAATAAATATAATAATGAATAACTTTGGCATTAGCATTAATTTTCACACAAAGTATATTTTTTTGTTCTACTGGAGACTTGCTGCTGACAATTACATCTGCATGCTCTGGTAACCCACTGAAGTTTTCTAAATTCCCTTTTTGCCCTGTTTTTGTTTAATTTAATCGCTATCCCCATCTCTTTTTTTACTTGCCCATTCTGTCTCCTCCTTTCCTATTTCCCTGTTCTGTACGTCTCTCTGTATTTTAGATAGTTACTAGGTATAATGGTATGAAAGACAGGGAAAACTTGGGCTGAATATCTGAAAAAAACTTTCTGAAAGTGAGATCTGTTAGCCTGTGGAAAGCAATTAGTGTCCTGTTCAGGGGTTGAATTGGGGGGATACAGGGAGAGGGGAATAGTTGTACTCTTCCAAACTCCACCCACAAAATAAGCTTTGTCCATGTTAGTTGCTAAAATGAGATATGCTCACATTGGATTGTGCAGATGTTCAAAATATGTTTGTACGTGCTTGCTGAGCTCTTCTGGGCTCTTTGAAGACCTCTGTGGGGTTTGAATACGCCTATAAGCTCGGCTAGGCTCCTGGTGAATGGCTCCTTTTTCACTGGGGATAAATAATAAGTTGTGGTATCTCCCAAACACCACCCATTTGTGGCACCAAAATGAAATGTCACTCAGTAATTTGTGCAGAATTGTGATCCTCCCTTTCCTTTCTTACATAAGGAATGAAATAGTTTATAGTGTCGACATTTTATTTATCATTGCAAGGCTGTCTGAGTTAACGCCTCACTAATATGGATGGGGGACTTACACCACTCAGAACAATAACTCCAAGATCCGTGCAGACTCTGATATTTCTGTAGCTGTTACACACCATTCACATTTTTCTTCAGCCATAATAGCTAGATACTTACATTTTTTGTCAGACTGGACAGAGCATCACAAAATGTAGTTTAGGGAGCAATCTTGCCCTGGCAAGGAATGAGCTAATTAGTCTTTTTCAGCTCTCACTGCCTCTGTTCCTTATCTCTTTCTCTGTCTTCTCTTTTAATTTACAACCAAATCTTGGGTCAGGGCTATACTAGGAGGGGTTTCCTGGTATAAAAATATATGGTTGCCAGTATAGCTTATTTCAGCCCCCAAACAAAGCTGGTATACCTTTGTTTATATTAGCAGCTTTTGCCGGCACAGCTATGTTGGTCAGGAAGCACACCTCTTTACAACTCTGACCGACATAGCTGTGCCAACAAATATGTGCAGAGTAGACCTGGCCTCACTCTTTTCTTGGTCTTTATTGTCTTTTGGAGCTCATTCATTTGTTCCATCCTCCTTATCCCACACCTTTCTATAAAGATTCTCTTTCCTTTGCCTTTCTAATGTCTACATTAGAAATGCAACAGAAACACAGGTGCAGTAGCGCTTCAGTGTAGACACTTGCTGCAGAGACAGAAGGGGTTCTTCCCTCTCTAACAGGTAGTAGCTTGGTCAATGGAAGAATTTTTCCATCAACATAGCAGTATGTACACTAGGGCTTAGTTCAGCTTAACTACTTTTCTCAGGGGTGTGAATTTTTCACACCCTTGAGTGACTTAGGCTTTGTCTACACTGGAACTTCATCAGCAAAACTTTTGTTGTTCAGGGGTGTTAAACCCCCTCATCCTGAATGACAAAAGTTTTACCGACACAAAGCACCAGTGTGAACAGTGATTTGTTGGTAGGAGCGCTCTCCTGCCAACAAAGCTGCTGCCGCTCGTTGTGGGTGGAAATTTTTTGTCAGTGGGAGAGCTGTCTCCCGCTGACAAACAGCAACTACACTGTGCGCCTTTTAGCAGCATGGCTGTAGCAGCACAGCTGTGTCGCTAAAAGGTCGTAGTGTAGATAAAGCTGTAGTTGGGTCGACTTAACTTTCTAGTGTAGACCAGCTCTTAGGTGTTGTACATTCTGAGCTCCTTTTCTCACAGATCTTTCCCCTGCTCTTTTCCCTCTGCCTCTCTCTTGCCTTTCCATATCTCTCCCTCTGCTTGTGTCTCAACCTTCCTTGCTCCTGACCTCATTCTGACAACTCAGGGGTGGTCTACACTAAAAACTTAAGTTGACCACACCCCTGAGAGATGTAATTAAGCCTATCTAAGCCCTGGTGTACACAGTGCTAAATCAATGGGAAAATTCTTCTGTTGACCTAGCTGCCGCCTCTTGGAGAGATGGATTTACTACAGCAAAAGAAGAACCCCTTCCATCATGGTAATAAGTGTCTGTACTACAGCGGCACAGCTGCAGCGCTACAGTCTGTAGTTTACAGTCTGCTGTGAGACTCCTATAATGCTTCAGCAGCCCTCCATACTTAAATAGTACTGTGGCTTCCTCTTTATTGAGTATTTGTGAGAGATCTTGTACATTTTAGTTTTTGAGAGATGTTAATTTTTACAGGGAAAGGAGATTGATGTTTTTATCCAGATGAAAAGGTAGTAAAATTATTTTGTTACTGACATTGTTTACTAGGCACCATCACTGAAACTGTCAGCTGACATCCTTTGGCATCATGACTTTTAGAGGAAGGGTCTGACTCACTGCCCGAGGTGTTTTGAGGATGTTTCAAGGTGTGTCAGCTGCACTTCACGTCAGTGCACCTTGATGTATCTCTTTGGCACGGATTGAAAGGTACAGTTTCTAAATCTCCCAGTGACCCATTATTTATGGATCACTGATATGATAGAATGTAACTGTTCCTGTCTGTCATGTTAATGCAAGTTTGCCTATATACAAAACAGCCTGTATTCCAGGGATAATACTGTGCATGCACAATTAGAGTGCATACTAAAATCTTTGTGAAAAGATTATGTACATTGGGCATTTTCAAAACTTAATTATTGTAGCCATTTTATTTATTTATGTGAACTGTTTAACTAGAAAAAACTAAACACAGAGCTCACAGTGTGGAATTAGGGCAATCTGAGGCTCTAGGCACACCACAACACAAGCCACTCCATAGGTCCACCTTTGTGTCCTCACTTTCATGTTGAGGCCCCACCCTCACTTGGATTGGTGATGGCAGAGGGGACCCATCCTTTCCCAGGTTGGCCAGAATCTGGGGGAAGTAAGGGTAGCAGCAGTAAGGTCCCCAGCACTTACCCCAGCACAATGTATCTGCTTTTCTGCATGTCAGGGCACACCATCCTTCTGCCACACACACAGTCCCCTGCACCTAGCCTCTACCCCAGAAGAAGGGGATCTTAATGTTAACACCCCATTTAGATGCACACCCTACAGAACTATTGTTTCATACTTTTGGCAGGCTCAGGCAGGCATAACTGTATTGGTTACATTTGTGTCACATCTTCAAACTTCTATTCACAACATGGCGGCTAGAAACATACATTTTTTAAAAATGAAAAATTAGAGTCTGCTGTAATCTCATGACTCTAGCAGCTTGGACTCTAGGCATGGGCTTATAGTACCTATGCCTTAATAGTTATAGATACAGCATTTGTTTGTTTTTCTACTGAGAAGACTGGGGTTTTATTTAATTCAGTTTTCCAAATAGGTAACGGAGGCATACAACAGGTTAATTCCCCAAAGTCACACAATAAAGTCGTGATTCGGCTGAGATCTCAAATCAGAAGCTTTCTGACTCTCAGGCCTTTGCTCTAACAGTCACTGGAACACAACATTTTAATTTTACTGAAATACGTAAAGTATCCACAGTAGGGGATAGCAATCTGAGGAATATCTTCTTTAAATCTGAGGCTTTTTTTTTTAATTACAGGAACACAAAGAGTATTAAACTCCCAAATGCCTGTTATATCTATATCTATAAAATTAATAATGCTTATATGTATATGTATGTGTGTGTGTATAGTGAAATCATGTTCCCTCCAAAGAGCAATCTAAATGTACGACAATAGGAAATTTCTGAGCTAATTATAACATCATGGTAGCAAAGATGTTGGTTGAGAGCTGACACGTTTCTCTATTTCCAACCCCAAAAATCCTTTTGGCTGAAATTTCTCCTGCTTAATTTTAACTCAAAAGATAATTTGTTGGCTATTTCAAAGAAAATCGATTCAGTCATTATTGAGGCCCCCTACATGGGGTTTTGGCCAGTGGATCTACATAATTTGAGGGCCCTCTTCTCACATCCATGACTCCAATGTATGCCTCTTCTCTGCCATAATGAGATTGCATCTTCAATTTCAAATGTTTCATGCTCTGAGGCATATACACTGTGGATTTCATGGTCTAATAGTTTTACGGTGTGAACACATGATTGGTTTATCTAGTCTGACCGCCTGCATAACAGGCCACAGAATCTCACCCGGTAATTCCTGCATATAGCCAATGACATCTGTTTAAATTAGAGCATATATTTTAGAAAGATGTCCAGTCTTGATAATACTAGATGATGCCCTCCTCCATGATTGAATGATACACAGAACAACTACAGGCTCATATGGACTTGGCATAAATTATAGAATTAAACAGTTTTTGGTTGAAAAAGAACCCTTTGTAAAAAACAGAAATTTTCACCACAAACATTTTACATTTCTTTTTCCCTTTCTTTTTTGTTGTTGTTGATGAAATTGGAATATGTCATTTTTATAATTTATCATTTTCTTCCCTCCCTTTTTCGGTGTCCAAAAGAAAAAAGTGAAGGAATACGGAAAAAAGAAGGGGGGGGGGAAGTAAAACAAAGCAAAACAAAAAACCCAACCACAGAAAAACTAAAAATTTTAAAATAAAAAAAATTGAAAATGATTTTTTTAAAATTTGGATCAAAATTTCCATGACAATATTGAAATAAATGAAAGATAATTTCAA
Source organism: Terrapene triunguis (assembly GCF_002925995.2). Lineage (NCBI taxonomy): Eukaryota > Metazoa > Chordata > Testudines > Emydidae > Terrapene > Terrapene triunguis. Next base: position 76,414,370 of record NW_020664409.1, read on the forward strand.
AATCAGCAAAGTAAGAAAAGACTAGAAAGCTTGTTTCCATTTTTCAACACATTTTAAGTCCCTAACATGCAATCTGATCCTAGATGTGCTGCACAGTGGGCCATTTTTGCATGGTATTATGGGATATTCTCTCAGATTTTGGGAATTGTGGGGAGAGGGAATCAAACTCCCATAATTCCCCCTGCTGTATCCCCAGATGTAGATGCATGGATGGTTTATTATTATTATGATTATTATTTTATTGTATTACTGTAGCACCAACATGACACAGCTCAGGTCAGGGCAGCATTGTTGTTGTACATAGAAAAAGTAAGTGACTGTCTTGAAGAGCTTCTGATCTAAATAGACAAGACAAAGGATGTTAAATGTCACACAACAGATCATTAGCAGACCTAGGAACCAAACCTGTGTCTCCTGAAGATTTTATTTGATGTTTTTATTCATAAATATCATTTCAAACATTTGGTGTTGGAATCAAAACGTTGACTTTTTTACCTACTCTGGATGTTTATCAATATGTTTTCAAGTTTAGAGTAAGAATAATTAAGATATTCAGGAGGTTTTTAATTGATGTGAAATGATATAAGCTTAAAATATAGAACATAGAAGCCCTTCAACACAGAACGACAATGGATAAGCAATAATATATTATTAGGCATCTTGCTGTTAATCTTGATGTTCCGGGGGAATTTTGTTTGAGGCACACTGTGGGATTGGGTGTTCGTTCTGGAGTTCTTGCACCACAATCTGGGAGATTTCCTGCTGAAAGAACACTGGGAAATTAATGCCACTCCAGTTTCCCCTCTATATCTGGTAGCTCCATAGACAGTGTGAGAGATAGTGTGCAGATGTAAGGGACAGTCAATAGCAGCATAGCTCATGAAGGAACTGTGCTACAAAGAGGGGCTGAGTTCATGATAGCTGTTTCTGGAAATCCAAAGACAGAGCCTGCCAATATATTCTCTCTCTAAACAAATTCAGTCTCTTACCTCTAGATCAAAGGAGTGATCCTGAATAACTGGGGCAGCTTATTTTTGTCCCATAGGCAACTTGCTAGTGCAGTGGTTTTCCACCTGTGATCCGTGGACCTCTGGGGGTCCGGAGACGATGTCTAAGGGGTCAGTGAAAGGTTGTTACCATAGAACAGTGGTTTTCAACCTGTGGTCTGCGGACCCCATTCAAAAAATGTTAGAGGTCCACAAATGAAAAAAATGTTGAAAACCACTGTGCTAGTGGTATGAGATAGCGGCCCCTACTGTGTATAGGGGACAACAGGCCCTATTTTGTGATTTGATCTACAGCAGTGCTTCACCTTGATTCAGTTTGGCTCAAGAAGGATTAAGACATGTTGTGACCTGTAGTTTCAATATGTTGCACCTTGTAAAGACAAGGTAGCTGTGGGCCATTATGTAAAACTAGGTGGGCTTCATTTGTCTGCCCCAACTGCAGATAAGTGAAACCTCAGCATGTCTTTCCATTCAAACTCTCACCATTTTAACCATTTGAATAAAAAAGAAATAGCTAATAAAAGATGATTCACCTAATGCCAAATCTGAGCTCTGTAGATCAGCTTTGATCAAATACACTGACATTTGGGTAACTGCATTATTATTATAAAACATCCTTTTAACTTTTTTTCCAGATGCTCTTTGTTTAAACTTTGCTTTGATCACTGCGTGGGTCTTTCCATTTCAGCAGATATTTATCCACAGTGAATGAAATGAAGGTGGATTTTTAGATTTGTTCTTCATATGGATTTTCTTTCCTTTGTTCAAATTTTAAATCAGTGAAGCTACTTTTTAAAACTAATCCTTTTACTCAGGAATACAGCTATTTTATTCTTAACTGCTCTGTGGCCTTTAACAACTCAACTTATCAGTGTCTCAATTTCTCCATCTGTAAAATAGGGCAAACAGTACTTGGTTACCTCACAGAGATGGTTGTGAGGATTAATTAGGTAATGTTTATACAGCATTTTGAAAGTATAAACATCTAAGTGATACAAGCACTAACTAGTAGTAAGTACCGTCTGGTAGTAGTCATTTGAGTTTGCAATATGTTAATTAGTGCTAGTGCTAGAATAGTATATTTTGAAAGGGAATGTTCATCTGAGAAACTAATTTTCAAATAGGGTCTAAGAAGTAAGAACACCAATTTCCATGTAGAGAAGCCCTTTATGGAATTTCTTTTCTGAATAAAGTTACTTGTGTGTAAGTGTTTGCAGGATCAGGCCCTGTCAACTCCATATCAAACATTAAAAATACTTGAGTTGTCACCCAAAACACCATAGATTTGAAGTCCCTATTATTATATCTCTAGATTAAGCAGAAGGTAGTCATTTTTGAACCCAGGCATTCTCAAACATATTCACAGTAGGGCCCACATCTTAATAGACAGATTGTTGTGCAGATTCTATTCATGCTGTCTGCAGTTGCATAACATTTGTGGCAACTACAGCAATGGCAGTTTTGCCATTTACTTCAGTGGAAACAGGACTGGGACAATGCAGTGATAAATTAAGACAGTGGGGAGCTGAAGGGGAAAATGAGGCCACTTCCATTTAGGTTCCTAAATATGTATTTAGGAGCCCAAACTTTAGGCAATCAGTATGAATATTTTGGTCTAACTCACTTTGTAAGTATGAAAGTCCATTAATCCAATAATAACCCTCTTCATGAAGTAGAAGTAAGTTGCAGTATAAAAGAGATGCGTTTGAAACTGATAAATTTGCTCTTCCAAGTGAGCCATGGGATTATTTAAATGTTAGCATAACTAATTAGTATTAACTATTATTTATGTATCCAACTGGTAAAGGTGCAAATAAGTCATTTCTTCATTGGGGCAGAAATTAACAGACTCAGAGACAAGATAGTTCTCCTTAGTTTATATTTATTTAGAACACACTCAGAATTTCTGTTGTTACCTATAACAAAGATGTTTGTTGTTAATACAGTCAGCCATGTTTACAGTTTTCTCTTGTAATAATCTGTTAATATTCCAGCAAAACTGTGGTGTTCAAAAAGCTCTAGTCAGCGAGGTTCTTCCTCTTAATATTGCCTTAAGACACCGCTTCTGAGGCTGTGTGATTGCATATGGGCCCCATCTTGCAAACACCTATACATGTGAGTAACCTGATGGACATGAGTAGTTAAACTAAACTTGGGGCTTGTGCAGGTAAAGTGCACTAGAGGGGTGTGTTTGTAAAACACTCTACTGCCCTGTGTAGACCCTTCTGGCGCATTCTAAAAGGTAAATAGTTTGTGCTGATGTAGTCCTGTTTCAAACAGGACTATGTTAATGTGAACTAGGTATCTTTTAGAACATGCCAGCAAGAGCTATGCAGGGCAGAATAGCACAGCATGTTAGTGCGCTTCACAAATCACAACCCTCTGGCACTCTTTGCCGCACCACATAGAGAAACCCTTTATGGAATTTCTCTTATGAGTAAAGTTACTTGTGTGTAAGTGTTTGCAGGATCAGGCCCGGTAGATGTTAACTCCATATCAAACATTTAAAATACGTGAGCTGTCATCCCAAACCACCATAGACTTGGGGTCCCTATTATTATATCTCTAGGTTAAACAGAAGGTAGTCAATTTTTAACCCATGCATTCTCAAACATATTCCCAGTACGGCCCACATCTTAATAGACAGATTGTTGCGCAGATTCTATTGATGCAGGCTGCTATTGCATAACATTTGTGGCAACTACAGCAATTGTTTACATGGAAAAACAATATCAGGAAAATATTTAATGTAGTTTTAGCAGGACTTAATGCAATTTATCAGGTGGAAACAAGGCATAGAGTAGGACGAGGTGATTACATTCAGAAGAAATATCTGCTTTTGAAACTAGTTGAAATGATGATTGTCAAATTGCCACTAAAGAACCCAGGCTTCCAAACTGTCCACTTCTTTCCTAACTGCAGTGAGACCCAACCTTATAGTACCAGCTGCCAAAGTCAGACCTTATCTACCCTGTTTTTTCTGGAAAACACTATAGAAGACTGAAGAATTAATAGGTTTATGACATTACTGAGACCACAGAAGCCAAGTCTGATTGAGAGGGGAAATAATTTTTATTCAGACTGTTTAAAATAGTTTATTTCTTTTTGTTAACATATATTTAAATCAAATACCTACAAGCATGTGGGAAAAAACCTTTTTTGTTAAAGATTCCATACTGGCCCCTTCATTCAAGGGCTGAGCAAGCTCCCAATCTACATATCCAAGTCCTTTCCAGGGATACCTCTGCCGGAACAGGGAAGACAGCATTTGACCGTCTTCATATTTCTATGTGAAAAAACAAGTAGAAAAAAAGTTAGGCTTTTTTTTTTTATGACATACAAGCAAAAAAACCGCAACCCCAATTTTGCCCCTACCTTTAACATGGGGCCTAATTCTGCAGCTGCTGCATGAAAACAACTCTCACTGAAGCTAGTTGTAACTGCTGACATGCACTGGCTGCAGAATCAGGCCCAGTGCTACTAAATCCTCCCCTTCCTGTTCCCATCATTTTTTCATCCTTAGGGCCAAAGCAGGTCACAGAAGTTTTAAGGTTAAAATGAAAGTGAGCCATTCCTGCATTTGTTTAAAATAAAACTGCCACAATGTCAGAAGCCCTGGGAATGGTAGGAATAAATAATTACTTTCTGATAAGTGTACACTGTGGAGTCTTTTTGTGAGAAGATCTCTATTAGTCATCCTTTTCTTATTGACTTGCTTTGATCATTTCCTTGTTAACCATATCAGGCTATTTCACCTCCTTCATTTATCACAAGAAGGGGCCATTATTGTAAAACTCATTGTCTTATTGGAAAATACTATGAACATATCAAAGCATTTTGTTTGTATTGAGTATTTTTCAGAATTTACAGTGCTGGACTCAGTCATACATCTAATATCAAGCATGTTTTTTTCTCCATAGCTAATTCAAAGTATTAAAAAAACTCCTTTTCTATACCTTAACTAACAATTAAAGGTCACTTTTTAATATACGGTATCCTCTTAAAGTATTGGCATTAGAAAGTCTGAATATTTATTATCCTTTCTCAAATATAATTGTAGGCAACCGTCCTGTACTCTGGGTGTCTATCCTAACATTAAAATAACAAAATACTTAACATGTTGTCTTATAATACATTGGTGAGCATTTCTTAAAATAATAATACAAGGTGGTCTAATTAGTTCAAAATAATGTAAAAGTGTACAGCCACAAGCTGATGTAATTACAACCAAATTTTGGATTCTTCTGCCATTTATACTGTTCATTATTTTTATATTTTGTACATAAAAACTACAATTGCATTTACCTACAATAACAGCAAAGAAAGGATTATATATAAGCAAACTATAGTTCTTTTTATAGTGTTGCATAAATGTAACAATTCAAACAATTCATAATTTAATTAACCTCATCACAACAAAAACAGTATTCGTTGTAGCATTTTAACCATATACTTATACCCTTTAGAAACCAATTCCATTGTAATCTTGTATAAATATACATTTGTTTTCAAACACTCTAAGGAATTGCTGGTTATGTAGTCATAAAATACACACAAGACCAATAAAGATATAAATGCATATGAAAAAATGACAAAAGTTGATAGAAATTATGGATCAAAGAATAAAAAATCTGAATCCAATTTCTTTTCCCTTTCTTCAAACATATATTAAATGAATAATCAAAACTGAGCCATCACTGTCTCCAGACAGCACATCTTCATTGCTGCTTCTCATTTTTAATGTAATTTTTTTTATGGAAGTCATCAATTCATCATATACAAAACATTCGGTTAATAAGCATTTTAGAAAGGTACATTGTATTTGTTCTACAAGACATAGTCAGACCTTAAATAGAACAAAAAAAAAAAGAGAGAAAAATTCCAAGATATCAAACTGAACACTGAAAACAAAATAATGTAAATATCTTAATATCTAATATGCACTAAGTACATTTTAAAATCCATATCTGCATACGGTTAACTGCACTGCCGCAGAAGCATTTGAAAAACTTGAATACTTCACGAAGGTAAAACGTGAATCAGTCCAATTTCAGCTTAAATTGTCCACTAGTCCCCTTCTGTCTCTTCTCATGTTCAGTGAAGAGACAGGATTTGATCGTTCACAGTTTTTAAAAACAGTGTCTTATTTTCATTAAGCTAAGCCTACCGCTGATGTAATTCTTGCATTACAAAGGTCTTAATTTAAACCATGACATAAATGCTTTTCATCAGTTGATTTTTTTGTTCTTCGTGCCAAATTTCTTGCATTTTTAAAATAAAATGTATGGCATATAATAACTGCTGCAGGACAGGCTGCTTTATTCTTAAATATGAAAGACAAATGGGGTGTGACATGCATACATTTCCACATGCAGCACTTATTTCTTCAGGACTTTCCTTTTCCCACTGTTTTCTCAGTAGAGTATATGACTTCCTTTGAATCTGGCCTAACAATAACACTGGATTTGAAGCACAAATCTCAGTCATGATCATACTGACTGGACCAAGAGGTGAAAAGTGTTCTAATCTCTCCGCCCGCCCCCCCCAGTCAGGGATTTGGAGATTTGTGGATTATAATTTATAGCAGCCTTTTGAAAGAAGTATGAGGATGCACTGTGAACATCCAAAATCCTGCTTTGTGTTGCATACCAGTGGTTTCAAAGCACACCCAGATTTCATCATAATCATATAGCCAAGGATCGTTCCTACAACTTTCTGCAGCATAAATACTTTTTCTCTTTGGTATCATTGTAATGAATGACGGATGAGCTATGTTAATGCACTCAGGAGAATTTCATAATTCATTTAGTATCGTTTTATTTTGCAGATAGGAACCTGGTTAATTTTAATTCTGGGTCAGGGGACACCAGCTGTTTTCCCATTTGACCTGTAAAGTATCAGAGACATTTTTCTTGTGTAATATTAATAGGAATAAATTAATATTATAATTACCAACATTCAAACATTGTATTGAAGCAGAAGTTTCAATGTGATCTAGCTACAGAATGCTGTCAAACAGTGTGTGGGTAGTTCATTGATTATTGCAAACAGTATATTATGAGGCATTGACTAGATGAAGACAGTGAACTCTGACATACTTTTAGAAAGAATAGCATTTCAGACAAAATCTGGCTGCACAGTATTTAAGAAGGTGTGGGCTCTTATTTGGATTTCATTTGAATTGTGAGAGGCTGTTTTAGTACATCAAATATTTATATTCAATTAGCTTTTGACTTTATGCTAATTTTTTTAATCGATTACTCATGGGATACCTTACTTCACTTGTAACAATATTATAGTTTTGAGTTGAGAAAATAAAAAATATTTTAAATATCTCATAAAGCAGAGGTCGGCAACGTTCGGCACGCGGCTCGCCAGGGTAAGCACCCTAGCGGGCCGGGCCAGTTTATTTACCTGCTGACGCTGCAGGTTCGGCCGATCGCGGCCCCCACTGGCCGCGGTTCGCCGTCCCGGGCCAATGGGGGTGGCGAGAAGCGGCGCGTGCGAGCGATGTGCTGGCCGCAGCTTCTCGCCGCCCCCATTGGCCCGGGACGACGAACCACGGCCAGTGGGGGCCGCGATCGGCCGAACCTGCCGCGTCAGCAGGTAAATAAAACTGGCCCGGCCCGGCCCGCCAGGGTGCTTACCCTGGCGAGCCGCGTGCCGAACGTTGCCAACCCCTGTCATAGTGACTATTATATGTTGTTACTTTTTCATACTACCGTCTGTGTCTAGAAGGTTTTCCATTGCTTATTTCATTATTTTAGATTTTTGTCTTTATTTACATTATTTTTTTATGAAAATCCTTTTTGTATGGACCCTGTATGGAGCACAAGCTAGCAAGATTTTTGTTAAGAGTATGTTCACCTTTACGTTTTCAATCCCTATTTTGAAGGATTCATATTAGTGCTGTAACAATTCACTCTGGGATGAAACTTGGCATAGAAAATTTCAAATCAAAATATATTTTTCTTTTGTTTTCCTTTTTTAATAAGAAAATTAAAAAATAAGTCATGTTGTTTTTAGAGACACAGGGTGAAGTCCTGGCCACATTGAAGTTGATAAGAGTTTTGCCACTTCAGTGGAAACAGGATTTCAATCATAGTATGGAAAACAATTGAATGTACTATTTTCAGATGGGAGATTTGTGATCCTATAGCTGAAAATTATTTCTTTTTTTTAGTTCATATTGTGTATTCATATTGTGAATTAGTATCTTTGTTTTTTGTTGTTTCTTGATTTAGTAAAACAGCTACTTAGCATGTGTGGTCTCTTTTACACAAAAATTTCCAAAGGAATTTTAGTATTTTGAGATGAGATATAAAACTAACATCCTCCCCGCCCCCGACAAAGATCCCATGGCATTTCTCCTGAGAGTTAGGGGGTGCCACCTACAGTGGCCAAGCCAGATTCTAGTTTGGATAATAACAGTCTGCTTATCTAATTTTCCTCTGCAATTTCAATCGGATATTGGCATTGTTATACATTTCCTGTCCTAAACTATCACATGTCGTTGCTTTGCACTTCAAATAGCTTATACATCTCACCACTCCACCTGTAATGATATTATCATTTGAGCTCAGGGCTAAATCCTACTGTGCTGGTGATGAATTGACAGCACCATAAATGAGCCTGACATGATACAAGTACAGATGTTCAATATGTAGAAGAGTCTGAACAATAAGTCAGACTGTAAGGTAGTGTGGTGCCCCTTTGTGTAAGGGTGTGATGCTTCAAGGAGTCCCCAATGCCTCCTGCTTGCTGCCTGTCACTGAGTCGTCTGTGGCTCAGCCCTCTGGCAAAATCACATAAAGTCCAAACCCTTTCTGGGGTAACAAAGAGGCCTAAACAAAAGTTCTAACAAATCCAAAGTAATAATTCTTCAGCCCCTCTTTGATCAAATTAATAATTATTTCTTCTCTGGCAGGATTCCACATGCTGCCTCCCTCCCCCAAGGACTGTAGCAGTTTACCTCTGAGGTCACCCTGCTCCCACTTACAAGGCCTATTCCCGGACTTCTCCCGCAAAAGTCTACTCTATTCTCCATGGGTTTCTTCTATCAGAGCTAATTTTTACTTCCTGGAGGCCTACACCAGCTAGGGTTGCCAACCCTCTCAATTTCGCTGGAAGTCTCCCAGAATCAGGCTCTATCTCCTGGAGATTACTGAAGCCAAACCGGGAGATTTTAGGCCACTAAAAGTCCGGTGGCGCAGCGGGGCTAAGTCAGGCTCCCTGCCTGCCCTGGCCCTGCGCTGCTCCCGGAAGCGGGCTGGCACATCTCTGTGGCCCCAGGGCTGGGGTGGGGGAGAGAAAGGGGTCTCCATGCGCTGCCCCTGCCCCGAGTGCTGACTCTGCAGCTCCCATTGGCTGGGAGCTGCGGGGGCGGTGCCTGCAGGCAGGGGCAGCCCACGGAGTCCCCCAGGAGCTGCAGGGATGTGCCGGCTGCTTCTGGGAGTGGCGCGGGGGCCCGCTGCACTGCTGACCAAGAACTGCCTGAGGTAAGTGCCATCCGGCCAGAGCCTGCACCCCTCACCCCCTCCTGCACCCCAACCCCTACCTCAGCCCTTAGCCCCCTCCTGCACCCAAACTCCTTCCCAGAGCTTGCACCCCCAACCCTTCCTTCACCCCAACTCCCTGCCCCAGGCTCAGCCTGGAGCCCCCTCCCACACTCCGAACTCCTCGGCCCCAGCCCAGAATCCACACCCCAACCCCCTACCCCAGCCCGGTGAAAGTGAGTGGGGGGGGAGAGTGAGTGATGGAGGTGGGATGGAGTGAGCGGGGCGGGGCCTCAAAGAAGGGGCAGGGCCGGGGCAAGGGTGTTTGGGTTTGTATGATTAGACAGTTGGCAACCCTAACCTGCTCTCTTCCCAGAGCTTAATGAGAGGAGCTCCACCGCTGTCTCCCTTCCCCAGAGACCCTGACCCCTCATTCAGGGCTTGACCCCACAAAGGCCTACTCTACCTCCTGTGGGCAGCAGCTGCAGGGCTTCTGTAGTGAAAGCTCATTTTCTTTCCCCCTTCCTTCTAAGCAACTTTTCCTTTAACTGTTCTAGCAGCCTCTTTCTAGTTCAGCTGCTCCATTACTAATTAGCTAAAGGGGCACCACCTGGAGCACCTGATTGCTCCCAGGTGAAGCACACAGGATCATCATAGGCCAATTAGGTCCTAATTTTCCTGAAGCACTGTTGGCTCCATTGTTCAGAAAGGTTGTTCTTTGTGTTCAGAAAGATTGTTCTATGTGTGAGCATAAAGATATAGAACCAAGACAGTGCAACATTCAGGCTTCTTCCTTCCTCCACAGATACTGTCCTCTCTTTCCAAGCACTTCCTGAAAGTAGAGTTCTCTAAGTTCCTAGAATTTACCTTCTATATAAATATATTGCAACTCCCCCTATTGGCAAGCTGTTTATCATAACATCCCTTTTGTCACATTTATTTGATAACAAGGTTAAACATTAATACCATAAAACCTGCTTACATACTTAGCATTTTATTACACCCCCATAAAGTATCTCAATGTATGTGTCATGACCCATGGGTCTCAAAACCACCTCTGCAAGGTTCATGGGAGCAGCCTTGCTCCAACCCGCCACGTAGCAGCCTGCTAACAGTTTCTAACCTGGAACCCAAGAAGCCCAGCCCCAGGTTGAGGCTCTGTCCCTGAGGTCCTATAGGCAAAGTTCCAGAGCAGCTGATTGGCTCCCGGGCCCCACTTAAGCAGCAGGAACAGGAAGTTGTTTGAACAAGTGGGTTCCACACTGTGTCTGCTCCTCCTCCCTTGGCTTGATTTCCTGGCATTCTGTCTGAGAGTGACTCTGTTTCCCGACTCATGGTTCTGATCCCCAGTTTGTCTCCTGCTTCTGACTGGCAAGTATCCTGACCCAGATGACACTTGACTCCTGTCTCATGACTGCAGACTCTAGCTCTGACTACTAGGTCTGACTGCTCACAACCTGGCTGTGACAGTTTGTTCAGACCACAGTAACCCTGAGGGCCAAGCTTGGTGTGAGAAGGATGGTCCCAGCAGCATCTCTGGAGCCACTAAAAGCCTCAGACTCACCTAAATGGGTCCTCTGCCTTCAGGCGGATAATCAAACACTGCAGGCCCAAGTTGTGCAGCCGACCTCGGACAACCAGCGTCTGCAGGAGCAAGTGAGGCAGCTCAACACTGAGAATACTGTACTGCTAACACAGCCTGCAATATCCTTCCCCCAACGGGTTGACAAGAACTGCCAGTGATTCCCGGATTTCATGAACCAATCATAGAATCATAGGACTGGAAGGGTCCTGAGGGGTCATCTAGTCCAGTCCCTTGCACTCATGGCAGGACTAAATATTATCTAGACCATCCCTGACAGGTGTTTGTCTAATCTGCTCTTAAAAGTCTCTAATGATGGAGATTCCATAGCTTCCCTAGGCAATTTATTCTAGTGCTTAACCACCCTGACAGGAAATTTTTCCTAATTTCCAACCTAAACCTCCCTTGCTGCAATTTAAGCCCATTGCTTCTTGTCCTATCCTCAGAGGTTAAGGAGAATAATTTTTCTCCCTCCTCCTTGTAACAACCTTTTACGTACTTGAAAACTGTTATCCTGCCCCCCCTCAGTCTTCTCATCTCCAGACTAAACAAACCAATTTTTTTCAGTTTTCCCTCATAGGTCATGTTTTCTAGACCTTTAATCATTTTTGTTGCTCTTCTCTGGACTTTCTCCAATTTGTCCCCATCCTTCTTGAATTGTGGCACCCAGAACTGGACACAATACTCCAGTTGAGGCCTAATCAGCGCAGAGCAGAGTGGAAGAATTACTTCTCGTGTCTTGCTAGACACTAAAAATGATGGACTGCATCTGTGTTCCCTCAGGGTGGCGGTTCTTCAACTGTGCCATGAGTCCATCTTGGCAGGACATTTAAGGTGATATAAAACCCAACAATTAATATCTTGTTTCTTCTGGTGGCCCCAAATGTGCCCTATGATAAAGACCTTTGTAGCTTCCTGCCAGGTGTATGCCCACCAAAAACTCTGCTGTCTCCTCCAATCTTTAGCCATCCCATCTTGGCCCTCGGAGGCAATTTCCTTGGACTTTGTGGTGGAACTACCAGAATCCAGTGGTTTCACAAGCATCCTGACAGTGGTAGATCACTTATCTAAGCGGAGGAAATTGCCCGGCTCTGGATAAACAACATAATCCATCTTCATGGCCTCCTGGATCATATCACCTCCGACTGGAAGTCGCAGTTTACTGCCCACTTCTGGCACGATGCCCTACATTTATTAGGTGCACCTGTCCTCTGCCTATCATCCTCAGTCAAACAAAAAGAATCAACCAGAGCCTCGAACAATACTTATGATGCTACACCATCAATACCAGGATGACTGTTACCATATTCAGAGGAACATAAAAATGGCCATACTGGGTCAGACCAAAGCTCCATCTAGCCCAGTATCCTGTCTTCTGACAGTGGCCAATGTCAGGTGCTCCAGAGGGAATGAACAGAACAGGTAATCATCAAGTGATCCATCCCCTGTTGCCAATTCCCAGCTTCTGGGAAATAGAGGCTAGGGACACCATCCCTGCCCATCCTGGCTAATAGCCATTGATGGACCTATTCTCCATGAATTTATCTAGCTCTTTTTTGAACCCTGTTATAGTCTTGGCCCTCACAACATCTCTGGCAAGGAGTTCCACAGGTTGACTGTGCATTGTGTGAAAAAATACTTCCTTTTGTTTGTTTGTTTTAAACCTGCTGCCTATTAATTTCATTTGGTGGCCCTTAGTTCTTATGTTATGAGAAGGAGTAAATAACACTTTCCCATTTACTTTTTCCACACCAATCATGATTTTATAGACCTCTATCATATCCCCTCTTAGTCATCTCTTTTCCAAGCTGAAAAGTCCCTCATATGGCAGCTGTTCCATACCCCTAAGCATTTTTGTTGCCCTTTTCTGAACCTTTTCCAATTCCAATATATCTTTTTTGAGATGGGGCAACCACATCTGCACGCAGTATTGAAGATGTGGGTGTACCATGGATTAATGTAGAGGCAATATGATATTTTCTGTCTTATTAGCTATCCCTTGCTTAATGATTCCGAACATTCTGTTCACTTTTTTGACTGCCGCTGCACATTGAGTGGATGTTTTCAGAGAACTATCCACAATGACTCCAAGATCTCTTTCTTGAGTGGTAACAGCTAATTTAGATCCCATCATTTTATATGTATAGTTGGGATTATGTTTTCCAATGTGTATTACTTTACATTTATCAACACTGAATTTCATCTGCCATTTTGTTGCCCAGTCACCCAGTTTTGAGAGATCCTTTTGGAGCCATTTGCAGCCTGCCTGGAACTTAACTATCTTGAATAGTTTTGTATCATCTGCAAATTTTGCGACCTCACTGTTTACTCCTTTTTCCAGATAATTTATGAATATGTTAAATAGGACTGGTCCCAGTACAGACCCCTGGGGTACACCACTATTTACCGCTCTCTATTCTGAAAACTACCATTTATTCCTACCCGTAGTTTATTTTTTAACCAGTTACCAATCCATGAGAGAACCTTCCCTCTTACCCCATGACTGCTTACTTTGCTTAAGAGCCTTTGGTGAGGGACCTTGTCAAAGACTTTCTGAAAATCTAAGTACACTATATCCAAGGGATCCCCCTTGTCCACATGCTTGTTGCCCCCCCTCCCCAAATAATTCTAGTAGATTGGTGAGGCATGATTTCGCTTTACAAAAAACATGTTGACTATTCCCAAACAAATTATGTTTATCTATGTATCTGACAAATTTGTTCTTTACTATTGTTTCAACCAGTTTGCCCAGGACTGAAGTCAGGCATTAATTGCCAGGGTCACCTCTGGAGCCCTTTTTAAAAATTGACATCACATTAGCTATCTTCCAGTCATTTGGTACAGAAGCTGATTTAAATGCTAGGTTACAGATGCAAGTTAGTAGTCCTGCAATTTCACATTTGAGTTCCTTCAGAATTCTTGGGTGACTACCATCTGGTCCTTGTGACTTATTACTGTTTAGTTTATCAATTTGTTCCAAAACCTCCTCTAATAGGACAATTCCTCAGATTTGTCACCTAAAAAGAATGGCTCAGATTTGGGAATCTGCCTCACATCCTCAACCGTGAAGACCGATGCAAATAGTTTCTCTGCAATGGTTTTATCGTCCTTGAGTGCTCCTATAGCATCTCAGACCGTGGCTACACTCGAAACTCCAAAGTGCTGCCGCGGGAGCGCTCCCACGGCAGCGCTTTGAAGTGCGAGTGTGGTCGCGCGCCAGCGCTGGGAGAGAGCTCTCCACCTCCATGAGGGGATTAGTTTACAGGGGCACTGTTTACACTGGCTCTTTACAGCGCTGTAACTTGCTGCGCTCAGGGGGGGTGTTTTTTTCACACCCCTGAGCAAGAAAGTTGCAGCGCTGTAAAGCGCCAGTGTAGCCATAGCCTCAAACATCCAGTGGCACCACTGGTTGTTTACTGGGCTTCCTGATTCTGATGTACTTAAACATCTTTTGCTATTACTTTTTGAGTCTCTAGCTGTTCTTCAAATTCTTTTTTGGCCTTCCTAATTATATTTTTACACTTCATTTGCCAGAGTTTATGCTCCTTTCTATTTTCCTCCCTAGGATTTAACTTCCACTTTTTAAAGGATGCCTTTTTGCCTCTCACTGCTTCTTTTACTTTGTAGTTTAGCCACGGTGGCTCTTTTTTGGTTCTCTTACCATGTTTTTTAATTTGGGGTATACATTTAAGTTGAGCCTCTATTATGGTGTCTTTAAAAAGTTTTCATGCAGCTTGCAGGGATTTTACTTTTGGTGCTGTACCTTTTAATTTCTGTTTCATAAACCTCATTTTTCTGTAGTTCCCCTTTCTGAAATTAAATGCTCCAGTGTTGGTCCACTGTAGTGTTTTCCCTGCCACAGGATGTTAAATTTAATTATATTATGGTCACTGTTACCAAGCGGTCCAGCTATATTCCCCCTTTGGACCTGATCCTGTGCTCCACTTAGGACTAAATCAAGAATTGCCTCTCCTCTTGTGGGTTCCAGGACTAGCTGCTCCAAGAAGCAGTCATTTAAGGCATCAAGAAACTTTATCTCTGCATCCCATCCTGAGGTGACATGTACCCAGTCAATATGGGGATAGTTGAAATCCCCCATTATTATTGAGTTTTTATTTTAATAGCCTCTCTAATCTCCCTGAGCATTTCACAGTCACTATCACCATACTGGTCAGGTGGTCGGTAATATATCTCTCAAACAATAATGCAGACCATACATCCATAGGCCACAGCCCTTCTTTTTCAAGTATGGATATCACCCCCAATTTCACCCACAACTACTCATATCCTCCCCCAACCCATCTGCCTTGAACCTAGTACAACACATCCATCACATCCAAGAGGAGAAGATGAAGAAGGACAACAAAAGTTATGCGGATGAGCATAGACAACCGGGCCCCATCTACTCTGTAGGACAAAAGGTCTGGCTTTCAACAGAACACCTCCACATGGACAGACCCTCCCAGAAACTAGACTATCGGTTCCTTGGTCCGTACCAGATTTGGTGACTAGTCAACCTGGTCACCTCTGAGCTCCAACTACCTCAATCTCTTAGAGTCCACCTGTATTCCATTTCTCACTTCTAAACCCATACACTGAGAATACATTTCCCCATAAAGGTTAATCACCGCCCTCACTGATACAAGTATAGGGTCAGGAGGAATACATTGTTTGTGAAGTCCTCGACTCTAAGATCAACTGGGGCAAATTATGGTGTGATGGGTTGGACCCCCTTCTGGGATTCCACCTGATGTACTGGGATTTCACTGAGCCACCCCTGCTCAATCAGCCAGGGTTCCCTTCCCTGCTTTGCTGAATTAGGTTCTCTGGCCTCTTGCAGCACATACACATAGGTAGGGGCACACCCCGCCATAGGTGCCGACTTCTGCTTGCACCAGTGGGTGCTCGACCCCCCTCTGCTCCCAGCCCTGCCCCGACTCAATCCTGCCCCGCCCTCTCCCACACCTGCCCCGCCCCCATTTCAACCTCTTTCCCAAAGTCCTCGCCCCAACTCCGCCCCCCTCTCTGCCCCTATTCTGACTCCTTCCCCAAATCCCTGCCCTGGCCCCGCCTCTTCCCCGGCTCCGCCCCTGAGCATGCCACGTTCCCGCTCCTCCCCCCTCCCTCCTGGAACTTGCTACGCTGCCAAACAGCTGTTTGGCAGAGGCAAGTGCTGGGAGGTAGACGGAGGAGCGGGGACACGGCGCGCTCAGGGGAGGAGGAGGAGGTGAGGTGGGGTGGAGGAGCAGGGAGGGGAGCTTGGCTGCCAGTGGGTGCAGAGCACCCACTAATTTTTCCCCTCCAGCCCCGGAGCACCCACGGAGTCGGCACCTATGCACCCCGCTGCAGAGAGAGACTGAAGTCAGCTATGTGTGAGAGGCTCTCCCTGCACTTATGTGCATACCCCTTTTTGGGAGATAAACTCAAAATAATACTGTCTTGAACTGTATAGAAAAATCTGCACAGCACAAGCTCATAAAAATCCGCCCTCTTCCTCAATGTGAAGAGAGATGTGCACACTTCTTGCCTCTTCAGTTAGAAATTGCATAAACTGGGTTTTATTATAAACAAGAAATAAGTTCCAAAGGTGAATTTTAAGTGAATATAAGAGATAACAGACAGAACAAAGCAGATTACTAAGCAAATGAAACCAAATACGCAAACAAAGCTAGTATCAGTAAAGAAATTGGTTACAAATAGTTTTTTTCACCTTAGATGTTGTTGCAGACAGATTACAGAAAGTCTTGAAAGGCAGCTGTACTGGTCTCCTTCTTGAGACCTCAGGTATATTACTCACAAGCTAGATGCTCTTCCAGCTTGGGCTCAACCCTTCTCCCCCCAGTTCAGTTCTTGCTTCCAGGTCTTTTTTCAGTGTCTCTTAGGGTGGAGAGGCAGAGGAGAACCTCGATGATGTCACTCCCCTGCCTTATATAGCACTTGTGTAAGGTGGGAATCCTTTGTCTTCTAGTGGAAAACCACTGGGATCCCAAAAGGGGAGGATTGGTATCCAGTACCAGGTGACTCCAACCCAGATCTCTACATGGCTGTGGCAGCCATTGCTTGTAAGCTGTCTCCAGCGTCCACAGGAAGACTAAGCTCTTTCACAGTCCATTGTCTCTGCTAATGGCCCATGAGCCCAGTCTGGCTTTTCCATTGTGTACCTGAAGCACTGATTGAGGGGTGACACCCAAAGTAACACATTTGAAATACAGATACATAGTTAATATTCCTAACTTCAGATACAGAAATGATACAGGCATACAAATTGGATAATCATATTTAGTAAATCATAACCTTTCCAATGATATCTCACATGAGCCATCTTGCTTAAAGTATATCTCAGTTATGTCATATTCATATAATCATATTTTCATAAAGAATATGGAGTGAAATGTCCCATATGGTACCTGATCGACTAGGAAGGTTATTGCCCAGAGGAATGCACTTGGGAGCTAAGGGAAAGTATTCACGTGCACACGCTGGTTTGGGCCTTCCATAGGAGCCACCATGAGAAACCTGGACCTATGTTGCCCGGAGAGGAGGAGATGATGTCATGACCCACAGGTCTCAAACCCACAGGTCCCGCAGGGTTCAATCCTCCACCTGGCAGCCTGCTAGCAATTGCTTATCAGGGACGGAACCCCAAGTTGTGGCTCTCTCCTTGACGTCCTGTTGGTGGAGTCCCAGAACAGCTGATTGGCCTGCTGGCCCCACTTAAGCCAGCAGCAGGAGTAGGAAGCTGTCTGAGCTGGACTGTGTGCCTTGTACTTCCTGCTCCCCCAGCTTGATTTCCTGGCATCCTGACCTGGTGTGACTCTGGTTCCTGACTTGTGGTTCTGATCCCTAGTTTGTCTACTGCTTCTGAACTCCTGGTATCCTGACCCAGCTGACAACTGACTCTTGTCTCATGACTGTGGACTCTGGCTCTGACTACTAGGTCTGGCTGCTCATGACATGGCTGTGACAGTATGTATAACATAACACAAACTTTAAAAAAAAATTAGCTAACTCTTAACTTGCTTGGCAACTAAGGTATTTTCCTACGGTTTGGAAGGGTTCTTTTGTGCCATTGGGTTTGTCTACATGGTGCAGTAATGCATACTTTGGAGATGTGGTTTCTATAGTGCACTAACACGTTGCACATTAATTGGTCCTTGTAGACCCTACTGCTGCGCACTAAAAGTAGTGCTTAGTACTATATTAAAGTGCACTAGGAAACTTTTAGTGCACACTGGCAGTGTCTACATGGGTCAGTTAATGCACAACATGTTAGTGCACTTTAGAAATCACATGCTTGTAGTGAGGATTACCCCACTATATAGACAAGCACCAAGTATTGTACAAAATCTTGTGTACACCTTGCAGGCAGTTTTATGTTGAAGCAAGTGCAGGTCTTGTAGTGACAGGAGGCTGCTTTGCACATGGTTCTTCTGGTTGTGTAGTGTTTTGAGAGTTTGTTCCAGTATGTGTCAATCACTTATCTGCCTGGGTTCCTTCCATGTCCTGCTGATCAAGTCTGAACAGAGTGCATATTTCACAATCCTCCACGTCCATGTTTATGTTTTGTGCTTGTAGTGGGTGAATGCGCTTGTGGTTTCAGTGAAATATATGCCTATCCACTGCTATATTTGTCTGTTCAACACAAGCAGCTTGCTTCCAAATGCATGATTTGTACTGAGACAAATCTGGGAGGGAGGGGGTGTGAGTTGCTGGGCCAGGGGGTGCCCCATGGCTAGGCTCTAGGGAGAAAGGGTCTGAGTATCAGGCCCCCTGGCTGGGCTCTGGTGGGGGAGGGGGCAGAGAAGCAGGAACTGGGCTGTCATAGTGGTTTCTTTAACTCTCTACTCCTGGGGGAATTTTTGAGTGTGTTTGTATTGTTACAGACACACTTGCTGACAGGTATTTTGAAATAAATTACCAAAATAATTGAAACTGGTGTGATTATATAGTGTTATTTTGAAAAATTAAATTTGCAGAATTTTTCAGAATTTTAAAATATCATGTGCAGAATTTTTAATTTCTTGGCACAGAATTCCGCCAGGAGTAATGTTACCCTTTTGGATATGGAACCAAAATCAGTGAGTTCCTGCACAGGGCACATGCCACAAGAAGGTGGCAGCATCAGCTTGACTGTCTCCACCTTGCCCCACTACCTCGGCGTTAGGCCAACCCAATACTGAGACAATCTGGGAACAAATTGGCACCTATATCAGAAAGGCACACTCCATCCTCTCAATAGAGCTCAGCAACACTCTGGGCTATGTGGCCGCGTCACATAATGAAGCCCCCTCCGGACTCCAGCCATGTTGATACTTTCCGGTTGGCCTTCTGACCCTATCCACCTTTGGTGGGTGGACTGAAGTCCACCAAATCTTGCCAACCAGCATCTCCAACCATAATATCCCCATACCAGGAAACATATCCACCAGCAGTCCATCATCCAGCTTATTCCTCCAAATCATTCCAGCCTGGAGCATGTTCCCAGCTCATTCTCCCCTAAGTGAATAACAGTGATGTCCAGTGTGTGCTTTCGGGGGCCAGGTCATGCAAGAAAGGCCAAGACAAAATCGCATCCCACCTGAGGTCCAGTGTGAGCCTCTCACTGTATTACACACCCTCTTGTATGTGCAGTGCACTATGCTGGGCCTGCAAATCAATATTCTCAGGTGTAGACATGCTCCGATACATTCTAAATGAGAGAAATGGGGAAGAAGCAGACACGGTTAAAACCCGAGGTGCTCACGGCCTCACCTCAGACAGGTGTATGTAAGCCCTGGATCACCAGCATCCTATAACCTGAACCTCTGATGCATCCAAACCCAACTGGGTAGCCACAGTTGCGACCTCTATATGGAATGAGTGGGAGCCATGCTGTCCCAGTGGCATGCCCAATAGGAAGGGGCTGTCACTCAACACTTCCACAAACTGGAATTTGGTTAGGAAGGAAAGGTGCCTCTGCAGGAACACAGGTGGCTCAGGAACATATGCCCGCAGTGCCCACACAAGTCCATCTCACCAGAGCAGTGCAGAGCAACAGCCTTGCTGACCCCTCTTTATTTGGTTTTTGACCTGTGGACCTTCAGCTGTAGAGTCACTGAATAGCCTGTAGTTCAAGAGCCAGCCGAAGGGACTAGTTCACTGGCCCAGAAGACCGCATAGAAGTCAAACAGAAAGGCTGCCTAGAAAAGTACAGCCTCACCCCCATGAACTGCAGATCCAATGAAATGCCTTGACTAATTGCTTCAGTACCTGAAAGTCACTGGCTTCCTGACATTGCTTCATGTCCCAGTAGCCCCAGGCCCAACCCTCCAGCATCCTATGGGCCAAGAATCCCTGACAGGGGTCTGGACAACCCACAGACCTGCAGTAAAAGCCCCCTCCCACCCCCCGACACCTGGTTAGCTTTGTCAGTGATGCCAGTCCCCCCACCTATGCAGCAAGACAATGAACTGCCAGATTTGGGGTTCTGGTATAGGCTGGACCCTGGATAGACCCACAGCCCTCCTGAATGACTGAAACTCCCAAATTCTGTTGTGTAAGCCAAAAAGCTGTGCAGTGCAAGTGATCCCTTTGCCGCGGATATTGCTTCTATCAACCAAGATTCCATAGGGCTACCAGCATCTGTTCAGGCATCTCCATGGCCTCCAGTGCTAGTGTTCAGAATCTGTCAACCTGCAATCAAGAAAGAGCATTGGCTAGGCCATTGTTAAGCCAAGGCACATGCTTGGCAGTGAAATGAATATTGCATTTGAGGCAAAGGAGAATGAAAGGCCTCACTAACCTGGCAGAATTAGTGGACTGAGAGTTCACCACATGGACAACCACTTGATTGTCACACCAAAACCTGACCATCTTGTTCCTGAACTCCCCATCCCAGATGGTGACCAGGACTCCAGGAATGTGATGTCCTTCAAAATTCTAGACTCCTTCCACTCCTGGGTATACCAATGCACCCTAAAATACAAGTCAAAACCTATCTCCTTGTGGCAAACAAGTTGACCTGCAGGGCTGCCTCGAGCATGTAAACATACCTTCATCCCTCGAGGTCCCTTCCAGTTCTATGATTCTATATGGAAACCCCATTATAGTGAGTGAGTAAATGGTGCCAGGTCTTTCTTCATCTCTGTTGTTACCCTTAAAAAGTGGTGCAGGGCATGCACTTGTAGCGAAATACACAGAAGATGTGCCTGGGGCTATGACTTTGCATGTAAATTCAGATGGCCCAACAGATATTGGAGATCCCTCAAACAAACCTTTTTGGCCCTGCTGACATTAACAACCATATGTTCTAGCACCGTAAGCTTGTCCCAAGGAAGGCAGAACTGCATCAAGCACAATGCCTAGGTATGTCAATGTGGTAGTAGGGCCCTCAGATTTTTCATCAGCTAAGGGAACACCCAATTTGCCCATCAGCTCCCCCAAAACCCCAAAGCAGCCCCTTACATTGTAAGACCCCATAGGTCTAGAACCCAGGGCTGCCAGGCTACTTACATCTTCATGCTATCACCCAGCAGCAGCTGTAACTAGCTTTCACTCCATGGCACTATGACCTGCTGTGGACACAGACCATGGGAAGTCCCACCTCAAGGGCACCCTATATAAACCCAAAGGGCATTCCAGAAAGTGTCCAGGCAACAGTGTGGACCTTCTGTAGCTGCTGCCATGACCATTTCTGCTCATGAACTCCTGGCTTCAATCTTGGCTTGAATCAGACTTTGCCTCCTGACCCAGACCCTGAAACCTGCCTCTGACCTTTGGTATTGACCCTGGCCTGGAACCTGACTATGAACTCCTCCACTACTCCGAGACTCAGGTTTGCTCCTGCTCTGACCCTTGGTCCCAAGCACCCTTGTTGGGATGCCAACAGTTTGCCTGGATCACGCTAGCCTATGGTGAAGGCCTATCCTGGGGGAACATGGAGGCAGCAGGCCACTCCCTGCCCAGCATGCTCCAGAGAGTCTCTTAGATGCCTGAATGAGTTGACTGCTTCCAGGAGGAGCTCCCCATGCTTTGAGCCCAAGTATTGTAGCTTGCAAGAGAGAGCCAAGCTCTGTACAGGCAATCCACCCAGCTCCAAGATGAAAACATGGCACTGTAGGCCCAGCTGGCACAGCATGCTGCAGATAACCAGATGCTATGAAGGTTGGAGGCCCAGCTGCAGGATGAGAATGCTGCATTATGAGCATGTGCTGCAGCTGCATACCTGGAACCAGTCCCCCTCCCAGAATATTTTAGTGGGTATCACCAAAAATTAACCAATACTGCCTGCTGTTTCTGCTCTGTCCCGAGTCCTACCCCACTGACCAAGAAAAGTAGGACTCACTAGTCTCTTGATGGGAGATGCACTGGACTGGGCCTCACCCCTACTCGAACGAGTAGGCCCAACTCTGTTGAACTGGGATGCCTTTCTACGGGCAATTCTCTGCCATATTTGACAATCCCCACTTTGCCTGGTTGGCAAAGATGACACTGCACAAACTCCAGCAGGGGCAGGGACAGGCCTCTTCTTACCCTGTACGCTTTCAGTGACTAATCCCTGACATTGAGTGGAACGAAGTGGCCCAGCTCTACCAAATCCGGTGGGGACTATGCGAGCAGATTAAGGATGAGTTAGCTCGTGTGGAGGCCCTGTCCAACTTAGATACCTTTGTTGACGATGTTATACTCATCGACTACAGGTTCAGCAAATGACATGAGGAAAGGAAAGGGTCCATGTTACCATTTGGCTGGTAGCACCCACCGCCATGTGACTCCTGAGGAAATAGAGCGCCGTCGCCACCACGGGCTGTTTTTCTACTGGGGAGGATCCAACCATATGCTTGCCAACTACCCACCTCAAGACCTAGCATGATGCAGTTTTGGAAATGACTTGGCCAGTAGAGGGGGTTGGCCTGGGAAAGTCCCAAGATAATGCCCCCCTCACTGAATTCTACCTCAGTGGCAATGATGGATTCTGGGATAGCGGCCAACTTCATAGATGCTGATACTGCCCAAGCCCTGGGTATTCTGATTCATCCAAAGACTGTCCCTGACCTAGTGGGAACTAGATTACGCATTCCTGTCTTTGGGGCCAGTGCCTCTGGAAGATGCCTTTCAGGACCATCGGGAGGTCCTTCAGTTCAGAATGATTCGCTCACCATACTTTCCCATAATCCTTGGCATTTCATGGCTGTTGGCTGATTCACACATTCTTTGGCATTAGCCAGGTTAGTATCTGCTCCAAGTTCTGCCAGTCAGTCTGCCTACATGAACTGTCTGATGAGCCCCAGAACAAAGACATGCCCTCCGCCCCCATGGGGTCTGGCCATGGGTCAGGTGGGACCACCACCAAAGTTGACTCCAGCACTGCCTCCCAAGTACAGTGACTATGGCAGTGATCCTCAAACTTTATACCTTATGTCCCTCCTTACACCTGTCCACATCCTCCCGTGCCGGGGCTGAGAGGGCCGTGGTTCCAGGAGCGGGGGGACGCAGACATGGGTAAGGGGGCTGAGGCTAGGGCCACAGCTGGGGCTGCAGGTGGGAGTGGAGCATCAGTTGGGGGCTGATGCTGGCAGTCGGGGCCAGCAGCTGGGGCCAGGAGCGGAGCTGGGTGGCGCTCCCTCCCCATCTCTTGTGGAGGCTGGCTGTGGCCCCAGCCGTGCCCCCACAGCTTGGGGACCTCTGGATTATGGTGTCTTCTAAAAGAACACCCATTCCACCACCACACCAGTATTATGGCTGCCCTGAAGACACTTGGCATGTTCTGGGACCTCCCACCCCCATTTATGTCTCCCTTGTGCTACCTCACAGACCTGACTTTGAAGCCACCTGGAGTCCCGCCTGTTGCTCCCACCAGAACTGCCCTCCTGAGACCACGTGGTGTCACAAGGGAGTGTGCTGAACCCCAAACACATCTGCCAAGGATGCCAGACCACTGGGCCATGCCCTCCCTGTGAACTGTTTGTGAACTCACCCTGCTGCAAGGATCAGGGATTTCATGTTGCACCTGACCACTGTTTTACAGGTCTCCAAGATGATCTGAAACACACTGCATCATCTCCGTGAGTTGCCCTATCCCTGGCCACTTAGGACATGGTTCCCTTCCTGGCCTCTTGCTCTTTCTTCCCTCCCTCCCCTTTTCCAGTATCCTCCTGGTCCAGGATAGGCAACACACAGCCCTCTGCATCAAGTGGCTGCAAGGGGCCTGTTAGCTTGTCCTGCTGCACTGCGTCTTGGTGCCAGCCCTACAGCTGGCTAGCCACGTGCCCTGCATAATTGAGCACGTTTTGGTCGTTGCCAGACTGCTGCCTATGATCCATGTGTTCAGGGCCTCCTTTGACGGCTAGAAACCAAAAAACAGGAAGTGGCCCTGAGCCTATCATGGTGATAAATCCCATGAGAATTTATGGTCCCAAATCTTGTGCCAAATCCTGCGAGACCAGATGTTCTGTGGGGGCTGGAAATATTGCAGGATCCAGCCCATCCTGTTCTTTTTAGCCCTCTACTGATGCAGGAACCACTAAACTCACCCCTCGCTAGGCTTGGGGCCCTCTTATAAGAGTTATTTCTCTCTTGATTTTCCTCATAATTACCTCATGAGTTTGGCACAAAAGAGAATGGATTTTTTTTCTCCAAATTGCAATATCTTACAAAGACATTTATGGGAAAATAGTTTTGACCATATAGAAATAATACTTGCATTTCCATACTGGCTGTCATGTGAGGATCTCAAAGCCCTAGAGTTTGAACTAATTAGGTCCCACAGCTCCCCTGTTAGATATGTAAGTGTTGGATTTGTTTTGCATATAGGAAGGTTAAGGAATGGAGAGAGGATGTGACTTAGCTGCCACAAAGCAAGGCAGTGGCAGAGCCAGGAACAGAATTCAGGAGACCTAGAAACCAATAAAAACATCAACATTGTAAACATACTTATTGGTTAAGAAACAAACACATACAACTTTTATTCTTTGTTATTTTTTAATTAATTTGCAGTTAGGAGGCCATGTTTCCTCACATGAAAACTCTGCATTTACTGCTGATTAAGTACATTACAGAACAAAGACAATGATAAAACCAGTCTTTCAGTCCTTGCATACCCAATAATCCCATGAAATCAATGAGTGTTACAGGTGCTAAAAGATGTCAGTATCAGATCTAACGTGGAAATATCTTGGGCCAAATCTGCCTTCATTCATAAAGGTACAATTCTCATTCTAGTCAATGGGAGATGCACAATTGGCCTCTATATGTTTATTTTTTTCTATGTAAGGGGTCGGACTCACCCCTGCGGCGCCTCCTGCTGGTCATCTGGGGAATCAGCTCAATCCAGCCCAGAGCGCCCTCTGCAGGCCAGTGATCCACCTTGTTGTTCGCACTGGCCCCCGTGTCCCTCCCAGGACCCTGGTGCCCCTTGCTCTGGGTGCTGCCCCCTGGCAGTACCCACACACACTGGGTTTCCCCTCCCAGGGGAACCCCACCCCACCTCACCTCAGAATAAGGCTACTGCCAGTCACCATCTAGCCCCACGCCCAGGGGCAGGCTGCAGTATCAGCCACTCATCACTGGCAGGGTTGGGTTTGGACCTGCTGCCTTGGCCTACACCTGGGTTGCCCTCTGCAACCCCCAGTACCCCTTAGCCTAATACTAGGCCACAGCCTGGGGCTTTCCAGCCTGTCTCAAGCTCCCTACAGCCAGGCCCTTCTCTCTCTCTGAGTGTAGAGAGAGACTGCTGGGCTTCTGGCTCCCAGCCTCTTTATACAGGCCAGCTGAGGCCTGATTGGGGTGTGGCCCAACTGCGGCTACTTCCCCAATCAGCCTAGGTAGCTTTTCTTCCACAGCCCCAGCCCTCTGCAGGGCTGGCTTTAACCCTTCCCAGGCAGAAGCGGGTGTCCACCCCGCTACATTCTATTTTTAAGATTCAAATGTATATAGAGAGATGTAGCTGAATACTGTATTCAGTGGGCCAAATTCTCCTCTGTGGATTTTAATGGGATTGCACCAGTACAAATGAGAATAGAATTTGGCTGTTGTGTGTGTCTATACATTCTCCGAAGCATTGGAATAGATAATCTCTAATGAAACAGACTTCTTCACATCAATTTCATAGCTGACAAAAGGATGCAATTCTCAGCTTTACTAGAGTGGGCAAGATTTCACACTAGTCTTACAATATCAGATGTTCTTCTTCGAGAGATGTCCCTGTGGGTGCTTCACTCCAGGTATTGGTGCGTCCCTGCGCCTTCGCTCGGAGATTTTGACAGCAGTACTCATACCCGTTGTGCACGCGCAGAGCCTGCCCCACGCGTTGAGTGTGCTTTAATAGTACGCATGCACGACCAGTCCCCTCAGTTCCTTCTCTACCATCCCCAGCCTGAGACGGAGCTCAGCAGACTCGTTAGAATTTCTTCTCTCCCTTGTTCAACTCATTTCCCTCTCAGTTTAGTTTCCCAGTAATAGATTCCCTTTTCCCTTCTCTTTTCTTAAAAAAAAAAAAAAGCAAACAAACAAAAAAACCCTTTTTTGTTCCTGTCAGCGGCAGCCACTTCCAACATGCCTGGCTCTCCAGATTTTAAGCACTGCTGTAACTGTAATAATGTCATCCCTCTTTCAGATGGCCACTGTAAATGTATTAAATGTTTGGGGGAGTCCCACATCCCCCCAAAATGTGCCCGCTGCAGCAAGTTAAAATCCAGGGCATGCAAGGACAGGGAGCTGCGGTTAAAACTGCTCCTGCTACAAAAATCTCTCAGACCAGCCTCAGACCCAGGCTCTGACCTGCTGCACACCGCAGCCACCCCGCTTCAAAGAAAGAAAAGAAAACTTCAAAAAAGCACCAGTCTCTCTCACCCGACAAGACTTTCCTGGGCAGATCCACTGCATCCCTCCCAGTGCTTCCCCAGCTGAGTACCTTTCACGTGCCGGGCTCTTCCAGTGCCATGCGAAACCCGCCTGCGGCTGCGGAGGTCACACCAACCTCTGGTGGCGAGGCTTCAGGCTTTCAGTTGCCTGCCTCTCACATGGCACCGTTCGACACCGCAATGGAAGCAGTGCCGACGTATAGCAGGAAGCCTGCCTGACCCCCCGCAGCTCCTCTCACTCTCCCAGCACCGGCAGCCTCTGAGCTATCCGGCAGTGACATAAGGCTCAGGATACCGGTCCGGTGCAGAGGAACCGTTCCTCACAACAAATTCCTCTCACGCAGCCCTCACCTCACAGAGGCGCTGCGGCACTGCAGTTCACACAGTCAAGGGATCTGCTGGTGTCACCTATCTTGCAGTCACCCCTACTTAACACCTACTTCTCTCCGGACACTCAGGCAAGGTCCGCACAGCTTTCCTCCAGTGATGAGGAATCTGGGCTGCAGGGAGAATTTTCACCTTATCAGATCTCCTGTCCATAGACCCCAGTCAAGAGAGGTAATAGAAAAGCTACCTCGTCCTACTCCATGGGTCCTGCCCCATGGTGCATGAACCCCTGGATGGCACTACCCATGCCCTTCCCACCACAGTGGCAATGGGCTCCTTATACTCGGGACCACTCATTATACCACTGCAGCTACGCGTGAGACCTCCTCGGTACCACCAGCTGACGACCCTGCCACTGACTCAAGACACCAGGCAGTCCTGTCACAACCACAAGATCAATCATGGCCTACCTCTAACCCGGTAGAACCAGTTGTTCCGCTTGATGAAGCATTGCTTCCTCCTCCCCTGACATCTTTGTACGACTTCTCAAAATTTCAAGGCCTCTTTAAAAGAGTTGCCAATGAGCTACGAATTAACCTGGAGGAAGTCCCTGAACAGCAGCATGAGCTAACCAACATCCTGCAGCCCTCTTCTTCTTCTAGAATTGCATTACCTATCAACGCAGCCCTTTTAGAACCTGCCAAGGCCATCTGGCAAACTCCGGCTGCAAGCCTGCCTACCTGTAAGCGAGCAGATCGGAAGTACTTTATTCCTTCCAAGGGCTTGGAATTCCTTTTCACTCACCCAGCGCCAAACTCGCTGGTAGTAGATGCAGTCAACCAAAAGAACAAACACCAGTTTCCCCGCTCCACCCCTTCCGACAAGGACAGTAAGCGATTAGACCTGCTTGGACATAAGGTATACGCTTCTTCCACATTGCAATTTCGTATTGCTAATTATACAGCCGTTCTGGCAAAATATGACCACAAGAATTACAATAAATTCATGGACTTTATTGATCACATTCCAAAAGAAAAGAAACAACAATTTACAGCCATAGTTTCAGAGGGACAAATCATCTCCCGCACCGCTCTTCAAGCTCCCTTGATGCAGCCAATACTGTGGCACGGTCCACTGCCACAGCAGTTGTGATGCGCCGAGGTTCATGGCTCTCGTCCTCTTCCTTTCCCCGCAAGCTCCAGAGTACCACTGAGGATCTCCCTTCGACGGTGACAAACTCTTCGCCTCCACTACGAATGACGTACTCCACTCCATGAAGGACTCCAGGGCAACTCTCCAGTCTCTAGGAATTCAAACCCCTACGACCAAAAGGTGACAATATAGATACCAGCCTTATCAGCGACCACGCTATCCCACATACTCCCAACAATTCCATAGAACACACGAGCAATAGCAACAACAGCAACGCCAGATACCCAGATACCAACGCCGCCGTCCCAACTCCTCGGCAGCGTCTCAACCTCCGCCGACCAATAAGCAAATTTGAAGCCTTGGTCGAGGGTATAAAAAACAATATTCCCACTTCAGAGCTTACACCGCCTGCCCCTATTTTTGGACACCGCCTATGCCCATTCTCCCATCAATGGCGAAATATTACCACCGACAAGTGGGCTTTAGCGGTCATCACAATTGGCTATTTCATCTCTTTCCTCACCCCGCCTCCCACCCACCCACCCACCCTCCCCGTCCCTCTGCAGGGACCCCTCTCATCAGCAACTTCTCCTCCAAGAAGTACAACATCTCCTTCAATTGGGGGCAGTGGAAATCATGCCCGAACAACACAGAGGGAAAGGTTTCTATTCCCATTACTTCTTAACAGAAAAGAAAACCAGGGGATGGCGACCGATAATGAAGACAACATCGCATGCATGTTCTGTGTCAACAGGCAGGGAGGGGCTCGATCTCACTTGTTTTGCACAGAAGCCATGAAGCTCTGGAATTGGTGCCTCATGAACAACATCCGGATATCAGCCGCCTATCTTCCCGGGGCCCTGAATACCATCATGGACGAACTAAGCAGACGTTTTCCCTGGGATCACGAATGGGAGATAAACGACACGATCATATGCAACATATTCCACGTTTGGGGCTATCCAACCCTGGACCTTTTCACAACTGCGAAGAACAAGAAATGTCCCAAATTTTGCTCCAGAGCGGGGTTGGGCAAACATTCCCTAGGAGATGCGTTCCTGATCTCATGGGCTCATCACGTAATGTATGCTTTTCCCCCGATACCGCTTCTCCACAGAGTTCTGACAAAGATACGAACAGATCGTGCCACTGCAATTTTGATTGCCCTGTCATGGCCCAGACAACCGTGGTATCTATTCCTCACCAGAATGTCAATTCGTCAACCGATTTCATTGCCTCTCACTCCGAACCTCCTATTGCAGCAACACAGCTGATTTCTTCACCCCAACCTATCCATGCTTCACCTCAAAGCTTGGTTCCTCCATGGTTCCCACAAAGTGAACTAGCATGTTCAAAGAGTACTCTTACATAGTAGAACACAATCTACTCGCACCACATATCTCCAAAAGTGGAAATGATTCACACATTGGTGCTTGAACAACCAAATTCTTCCCACTTCCGCACCTCTTCCAGCCATACTTGATTACTTACTGGACCTTAAGAATATAAGAACATAAGAACGGCCATACTGGGTCAGACCAAAGGTCCATCAAGCCCAGTATCCTATCCTCTGACAGTGGCCAATGGCAGGTGCCCCAAAGGGAATGAACAGACAGGTTATCATCAAGTGATCCATGCCCTGTCACCTTAAGCAATCCAGCCTTTCTTTCAGCTCCATCAAAGTCCATTTAGCTGCTATTACAACTTTTCACGACAAGATGGTACTTCTGTTTTTGCTCATCCAATCACCAAGCGCTTTCTTAAAGGGCTCCAATCCCTATACCCGGACATTAAACCTCCTACCCCTCTGTGGGACCTTCACTTAGTATTAACCTGTTTAATGTAACAACCTTTCGAACCCCTAGCCACTTGCTCCCTCTTACACCTCTCTATGAAAACAGCACTCTTAGTGGCAATCACCTCTGCCAGATATAGCAGCTCTCATGGCGGACCCACCCTACACAATATTTTTTAAGGACAAGGTTACCCTCCGACTACACCCCAAATTTCATCCAAAGGTACATTCGTCATTCCACATCAACAAACCTATACACCTACCAACCTTCTTTCCGAAACCGCATGCAAACTCCTTTGAATCCACGATGCATATGTTGGATGTACACAGGGCTTTGTCCTTTTATTTGGATAGAACCAGACCCTTTAGGAACTCTTCCAGACTCTTTGTCTCCATTGCAAAACAATCCAAGGGGACACCTATTTCCACCCAGAGACTTTCCAACTGGATCTCTGCTTGCATCCATCTGTGCTACCAATTAAAGGAGACAATTCCTCCAGCCTGCATCAGGACTCACTCCATTAGATCTGTAGCTACCTCTGTGGCTTTTCTACACAGAGTTTCTCTGGCTGACATCTGTAAAGCGGCCACTTGGACTTCTGAACACACATTTGTCAAGCATTATGCCCTTACTCAAGGCCCTCTCACTGACACATGATTGGGCAGAGCTGTATTATCTACCGCATTCCTACCAGATCCGAAGTCCCTACCTCCTTGAGATACACTGCTTTTAAGTTGCCTGGAGTGGAGCACCCACAGGGACATCTCTCGAAGAAGAAGAGGATGTTACTCACCTGTGAAGTAATTGACGTTCTTTGAGATGAGTGTCCCTGCGGGTACTCCACTACTCACTCTCCTCCCCTCTACTTCAGAGTTGGGGTAGCCTCCGTTGTAGAGAAGGAACTGAGGGGACTGGTCACGCACACGTACTATTAAAGCACATTCAACGCATGGGGCAGGCTCTGCACGTGCACGACCAGTACGAGTACTGCTGTCAAAATCTCCGAGCGAAGGCGCAGGGATGCACCAACACCTGGAGTGGAGCACCCACAGGGACACTCACCTCGAAGAACATCAGTTACTGCACAGGTGAGTAACCTCTTCTTATCACAGATCTGTGGAGTGCACTTTTATGAAATGAAGATAAATTAGGGAAAAGAAAAAAAATCTTGATAGGTAAGTATAATTTCTGAATGCTGTCATCATGGTAGTGTTCTCATATTTCAAACAAGTACTAATTTTCATGGTATAGGGCAAGTAATTCTTTAGAGCCATTAATCGCATTCAGTTAGGAAGGTATAATGTGTCAAAAAGAGAGACAGGTATAATAAAAGGTATAATAAAAGGTATAATAGTGTCAAAAAGAGAGACAGAGCTTTGAAGGGTTTGGCTTTTTTTCCCATTGGAAAAAAAGCAAAAAGCACATAATGCTAAAAGGAAGAGTAAAAGGACAGAAGCTCTTACATGGCACTATATGCTTGTGCTCTTGGATCCATAGCCTTGTGTATACAACAAGAATTCCTCATTGATGACAATGAGCATCAGTAACAGATAAAGCTGAAAACAGTTTAATAGCAAATGCAGCCAAGACAAATTCTGTTCAGCACTTTTTCAAAAACCATGCTTAAAATCTGCCTGATGCAGAACGTTTGGGAGCTGGTAGTGACTAGAACATATTCCTCCAGAGACAGAGCCTTGATATAGCTCCATGTCCTCTTCATAGGGTTAACCTGATCACAACCTTAACTCCACAAAGGCCCATCAACCTGGACCTGTCCCCTCTCATTCAGTAATTTATGTATTTTAATGTCGAAACTGTGCAAATTGGTATAGTCTCTAATTATATGTATCATATTTACAAGCACTATAATAAAACAGCTACTACTAGGATCTGAGAAGCATTACATTTATGTCAACAACATCTAACAATAAATACTCAATAGTTTAATTAAGTGTTTCTTGGAGTGCACAGAACTTGGTTGTGGGCTCATTAGAAATGGATGGTTCTCCTTGTTTCACTTAGCATACTTACATATTGTGTGTTTATCAATAGCATAAAAAGCTATGAGTAGATAGGACAAAATAAACATTTTTAAACATGGACAGACTGCATTTAGTAGCAGTGGAATGTATCTAGTTAATTAAAGAGATTGTCCTTAGGCACTCCACAGATTATAATGACAGTTTCTCACTCCACCTTCTGGCATATTTTGCTCAGAGGAGTCCCAAGAGTTTGGAGTCTTTAGGTTGAATGAATGTGGATACCTCCTTCAGGGTCTGAAACAGGAAAAATTGACAGCCACATTCCAAAGGAAGCTTAGCCGGATGGAAAATGACTGCTTATAGTACCAATGTTCTCTAACCTCTGTTTAGCTGAGGCAAAGCTGTGTCATCTCTTTAAAAAGGTGTAGCTATGATAAATACTAGATCCTGGAACCAGAAAATTCCACTTTACTCATTTCATGAGCTAGTTTAAAGATTTTATTATGAAGATTCTGTTAAATATATGAAATCAAACATATGTGGGGAAGTACATTTGGAAGATCTAGCAGATAGCATTCTGGCTATTTCAAGAGAGATTGTGGTAGTACAAAGCCAAATAAATCAGATAGAAATTTAGAGTAAAAAAAAAACCCAATCCAGCTAGCTAAATCTCTGATTTCTTTTTTTCGGGAATTTCTAAAAGTATCAAGTTTCTGATCATGGCATTGTTTTCCAATAGCTCTAATTTTTCTTAAGAGCTGTAATACCATTGTAGATACATCATTGCCACCAGAAGTAGTATGTTTCACATCCACATCTTCTATTATCCAAACCTATCAGTTCATAGGAATTAATTTTCAATTTATTCACATTGGTAGATAAGTAACTTAAACCTGTGTCCAAACTTTCATGTACCAGGCTCAGAATCTGGATACAGTTTCATACTTATGTGAAAACAAGCTAGAATAGCCAGTTGTATAGGCTATCAGGTAGGCAGAGAACTTTGATGGCCAGGCAGCCAATTTCTGGTATAGTAGTGTTCACTACAAACCAATTGCCAAGAAATCATTTGCTTCACATGAGCCATATATTGAAAGGGAATGTCCACAGATTGAATTCATAAGACATATTTCCTGACTTTTATTACACAATTGTTAGCCATAATTAAATACAAACCAATTATTAGCTTGACCATTATCTTGGCTATCCAGACTTCTTGCTTGAATTTGAGAAGTCCAATTTTCCTAGTTTTGGATGGGTGCACATTGCCCAGTCACTGCCTCCATTTTGGACCAATTAGGGGATTAATTTTTGGATCCCCTATTCCCTAGCTGTTTTACCATGTCTAGTCTAATAACTGTTATGTTTGAGCCAGTGTTTACTATTCCCTGTATTTCACAGATCCTCTTTCACATTCCATAGCCAAACTCCCACTGTTGTTGTTTAACTGCCCAGATCTAAACAAAAACTGTGGGGTTGATCCTTGTAGCTCCAAGCTTTGCCTCTTAGCTTCACAATATGTTGGAGAAGAGTCAAAATGGCTTTTGTAAAGGCAAATCTTGCCTCACCAATCTATTAGAATTCCTTGAGGGGGTCAACAAG
Organism: Terrapene triunguis; assembly: GCF_002925995.2. NCBI lineage: Eukaryota > Metazoa > Chordata > Testudines > Emydidae > Terrapene > Terrapene triunguis. Next base: position 76,448,152 of record NW_020664409.1, read on the forward strand.
CATGTGCATAAGGGTGATTCAGTTGCTATAGTGTACTTGGACTTTCAGAAAGCCTTTGATAAAGTCCCACACCAAAGGCTCTTAAGCAAAGTAACCAGTCATGGGATAAGAGGGAAGGTCCTATCAGTAACTGGTTAAAAGATAGGAAACAAAAGGTAGGAATAAATGGTGAGTTTTCACAGTGGAGAGAGGTAAATAGCAGGGTCTCCCAAGGATCTGTAGTGGGACCAGTGCTGCTCAATATATTCAGAAATGATCTGGAAAAAGGGGTAAACAGTGATGTGGCAAAATTTGCAAACAATACAAAATTACTCAAGATAGTTAAGTCCAAAGTTGGTTGTGAAGTGTTACAAAGGGAGCTCACAAAACTGGGTAACAAAATGGCAGATGAAATTTAATATTGATAAATACAATGTAATATACACACTGGAAAGCATAGTCCCACCTATACATAAAAAGTGATGGGGTCTAAATTAACTCAAGAAAGAGCTCTTAGAGTCATCATGGATAATTCTTTGAAAACATCTGCTCTTTGTGCTGTGGCAGTCAAAAAAACTAACAAGAGTTTTAGGAACCATTAGGAAAGAGATAGATAATGAGACAGAAGATATCATAATGCCAGTATATAAATCCATGGTACGCCCACACCTTGAATACTGCATGCAGTTCTGGTTGCTCCATCTCAAAAAAGTATTGGAAAAAGTACAGAGAAGGGCAACCAAAATGATTAGGGATATGGAACAGCTTTCATACAAGGAGAGATTAAAAAGACGTGGACTGTTCATCTTAGAAAAGAGACGACTAAGGGGGGATATGATAGAGGTCTATAAAATCATGAATGGTGTGGAGGAAGTGTTATTTACTCTTTCACATAACACAAGAACCAATGGTCACCCAATGAAATGAATAGTTAGCAGGTTTAAAACAAATATAAGGTAGTACTTCTTCACACAACACACAGTCAGTCTATGGAACTCGTTTCCAAGGGATGTTGCGAAGGTCAAAAATATAACTGTTCAAAAAACAATTAGATAAATTAATGGGGGATAGGTCCATAAATGGCTGTTAGCCCAGATGCTTAGGAACGCAACCCCATGCTCTGGGCGACCCTAAACCTCTGACGACTGGAAGCTGGGACAGGATGATAGAGGAGGGATCACTCAATAATTGCCCTGTTCTGTTCATTCCCTCTGAAGCAGCTGGCACTGACCACTGTTGGAAGACAGGATACTGGGCTAGATGGACCATTGGTCTGACCCAGTGTGGCCATTCTTATATTCTTGTTTTCTGAACTGGGAGAGGGAATTTCAATATGCATTTGTGACTCTGCTCTGGCCAACCTTATATTTACAACAATCCTGCTTTTTGTGGCCAATTATTTCACAGTACCGGTATTTAACTTAATTGATTCACTTATTTTTTGCATTATTGCCCATTTCCCTTGTTTTACAAAACAAATTCATCCCTTTTTCTAATAATTGAAAAATATCCAGGAACCAGATCAGAATCCCCTCTTTCATCATACATGTTAGACACAGAGCTGTACTTAAAAGGCTCATGGCCATAAGCTTCCATTTTCCTCACTAGTGGCTGCTTCCTCTCCTGGTGTACTGCTGCAGGGAAAGATTCAGGTTCCATCATAAATTCCATAGCTTCTCACAGTCTTTTTGCTTCCTTTTTGTTGATCTTGACCCACAACTCTAAATCCAGCTAAGCACATAGAAATTTGTCCATTGCCAGTTTATCCTGGAATTCCTCACTGAGATCTGGATATGCCAGGAATACAAGTCTCCACATATCCTCTGCCTATTCAGGTGGAGTATCTTCTTTCTCTCTCATTCTAGTTCTCAGTTGTGGCCTGGCCAGCAGATTGCTGGCTGGATCCCAACCACACAGCAAGTGCTTGTACCAGATCTGGATAACTCAGTCTTTTTTCTGGGGGTAAGGTCTGCAGTACTATCAGAGCTGGGCCATTCAAGTTGGCTGGTAGAAACCACCCTTTCTGAACATCCTCCCAGCCATTTATTTGGGTGATGATGAACTGAGCCAAATAAGTCTCCCAGGAGTTTTTGCATGATTTCAGCTGGGGCAGCCTTACTTCTTCCCTCTGGGCCTTTGTGGATCACTAACAGGGTAGAAAACTGTTTCAGTTGTCTAGTCTTACCCAAGACCTCTGGCTGGCCCAATTCCACATTTACGTGGCTGACTTCCATAGTGATCCGTGACACTTCTCAAGATGATTTCTCAGCCCCTTAAGTCCTTGCTGAAGCTCATCTCTGTTACTGAATTCCAAGTTGTCCAGAGCTTTCTTGGTCTCCCCTATTTCATGTAAGACCTTTTGGTCCATGACAGTCAAGTTGTTGGTCACCTCATTGACCATTCTGGCATTCTGGACTGGGAGTGTTGCCACTGGGCTTCACAGTCTTTCCTGACACTTTGTAATAACTGCCCAACAGAGATTTCAGCTCTGCCTGCAACTCATCTTTTAGTCCTTTCTAGAAAACCTCCAGATGCTGCTTTAATTAGTTTTGTGAAGCCTGCAGATCCTGTTTTGGATCTTGTTTTAACTCCTTTTGCAAAGTCTCCAATTGTTCTGTTTCTGTGTTACTTGTTTCTTCCCTCTCACACATCATTCTAATCTAATCAATCCCCTGTCCCTAAATTTATCTGATCGCAGTAGAACCCCCTTGGGCTGCACAGCTAACCCCTACTTCAGCCTTCCATGTGTCTTTGTTTTAGGCAGAGGCCATTATTGTTTCAGTTAACCATTCCATGAAAGAGCTCAACTGCTTTTTATGTACGTCCTGAATGAAAGGGAACTGTTATACCCATCACTTTCAGTGAGGTTTGACCCAACCCATAACAATATTTTACTGACATGATTTCTCCATTGTATTTGGCCTTATAAATGTCACATGCTATGGGCCAGATCCTGTCCTTAGTTACACCCCTGCAATTCCCTTAGATTTCAATTACAGATCTGTAACCCTTTTACTTACTGTACTTTCTTTCAAGGCAGTTCACTCTTTGCATGCCTCTTGAAGCTATATTACCAAAACATATCCATTACAGGCAGATTGGTTAGCTTCATTAGCCAGGACAAAGATGTGAGTGTTTGAATCACAGCCCCTTTACGTAAGGAATCCCTTTGATTTAAATCCAAGTCAAATGTGGGAGATTTGCGTTGCTTTGGGGGTATAATCATGGCTATCCAGTGACCATTTCAGGCTATGTCATGAGGATAAGCCCAGGATAGATGTTGGGTTGGGCATTTGAGGGAGAACTCTGTGTTAGTAGTAGGTGCATTTTGTGGAATGCTTCCAGGACAACCTCCAGTGTGAGAACAACCATGGATGTGTCCCAAGTCTGGCCTGACTAGATGACCTTGGAAAGTGATTATCTTAATTTTCCCTGCCACGCCCCAACTCCTGTGGCTGAAATAGTAGCAGTGCCATAGTATGATATCTCCTTTAAACCCAGACCCTGCCCCTTGTTTCCTGCAGAACAGATTATGAAAGTAAGCATGGAAGTGTTGCTATAACACAGGCTAGAACTGCAAGTATTTGGGCAACCATAATGGTCTTCACATGCACTCACTTCAACTCCTGGACTCCATGGCAAACTGATAATGGCCCTGGATATGAGTGAGAGAGAGAGAGAGAACAAAAAAGAGATAAGTTTTCCCAAAGTAATAGCTAACATACTGTAAAATCCTACTATAGGCAGGGCAAGTTAGGGCCAGCTACATGGAGGTAAAACTGCAACTTACCCAGTCTGTACTAGGATTTTACTAGTTAATGTATTAGCTATCATGCTGAAAAAAAAACACGCCTTTTCCCTAGTGTAGACATACCCATAGATAGGTGAGCACAGCCCCGAACAGAAATGGGGAGGGGAAGGCATGAGGAAGCCAAGAAGAGAGCAGTGGGGAGGGAGTGGAGCCTTAGTGGAAGTGAGAATGCAAGGAGAAGGCAGGAGTATTAGAGAAGAAAATGTGAATAATTGAGGGGCACAATATTGGCCCATCCACACTGGAAATTAAACCATTTCAGCATAAGAGATAACATCTATGGAATGTTTTTAGAATACTGTTTTAAACAGTTATGTCTGGTACACATTGGTCAGAGAGATGGTGTTTAAACTCTATTAGCCAGAACTGTATCCCTACTGAGTTCAAAATCAATTTAGTTAATACAATGTAATTTCTATTGTTGATGCTGTCTTAGAGAGGGAGGAAGGATGTAAAAGAAAAGTGAACTGGATGGAAGAGAGATGCTGAAAAGAAAAGAAAAAAGTGGAGGAAAAGAAGAGACAGGAAGAATAAAAAACAAGGGAGATGTAGTAAGTTTCTGATTTTTTAAAATTTTATTTTATAGACATTTTGCTGCCAAAATATTATAAACTGCCTACCTGAATAGTAACTGTAAAGTATATGCAGAACACAGACACACACCGCTAGCTTCTCTTTGTATTACACTTATGGGGGAAATGCCACAAGAAAGATTTAGATGCCATGTTGTCATATCTTCTTATGTTTTAAATCTATCAAAAATGAAAACTTTGTTTGACGTGCAGAAAGGTTTTTGGCTGGCTATACATGAAAATATCATAATAAATTCCTCCTTTTTTTTAATTGCTGGCATTATTATAAACAATGTACTCTGTCTATTATTGGGTTATAAAGGAATTCTTGTGTTATTTGAAAGTTAATACATCAGCTAATGTATAAAGTGACATATCTATTTTTTAAAGTCTAAATTCTAAGCTCAATACAGCTTCTTTTTCTATCCTGTGGGATTTTTACTGAGACTCAGAAAAAAATCTCTAGGTACACTTGTGTGACGGGTTGGATCACAGAAACCCCCTTGGGAGCTGCCACCTGATGTGCCAAGACTACCCCTGCTTCTGTTTTCCCTGCCAGCTCAGAACTCCAGCACCCTGTCTTGCTGAATTAGACACTCCAGTCCACTTCAACACAGACCCAGGGTCTGAATCACTTGTCCCAAAGCTGCAAGTTTACCTGAAAACAGCTCACAGTAGTGTGCTTGTCTTTAGCACTCAGATGCCCAACTCCCAATGGGGTCTAAACCCAGATAAATCAGTTTTACCCTGCATAAAGCTTATGCAGAGTAAACTCATAAATTGTTCGCCCTCTATAACACTGATAGAGAGATATGCACAGTTGTTTGCTCCCCCAGGTATTAATACATACTCTGAGTAAATTACTAAATAAAAAGTGATTTTATTAAATACAGACAGTAGGATTTAAGTGGTTCAAGGTAGTAACAGACAGAACAAAGTAAGTCACAAGCAAAATAAAATAAAATGCGCAAATCTATGCCTAATCAAACTAAATACAGATAATCTCACCCTCAGAGATGCTTCAGTAAGTTTTTCTCAGACTGGACACCTTCCAGGCCTGGGCACAATTCTTTCCCCTGGTACAGCTCTTGTTCCAGCTTAGGTGTTATCTAGGGGATTCTCCATGATGGCTCCTCAGAGTTATGTTTTATATTTCTAGTTTTAGATACAAGAGTGGTACATTTCTACAAATAGGATGATCACACTCAGTAGATTATGAGCTTTGTAATGATACCTTACAAGAGACCTTGTGCATGAAGCATATCCCAATTACATTACATTCACTTATATTTTTATAAAACCATATAGACTGCACAACGTCACACCCTCCTCCTGAACTTACTGCCAGAGACTTGGACACTGACCATGGCGGAGGCAGTATACCTAAAATTCGTTTTTGGGCTCCCCTATGGGGCAGACACTCCTGTGTCCCCCAAAAGGGAAAGAGACCCTGATCCAGCTGTAGGCTCACAGCTCCAAGCTATGAGAGACCTTTCGCTGGCCAGCAAAATCCCCCCCCTTTCACTCAGGTTGGGTTTGCTTCCAGCTAGAGTCCTTGGGGTTTGTTCCCACCGCAGCAGTCACCAGGACCCCAACTTCCAGCTCCAGGATACATGTCTCTGTGCACCTCTTCCACTCCATTACAGCCAGGTCATGCTTCTGGGTCTTACTTGCTTTGTCTCTTAAGTCCAGGCTGGTGGGCAGCCTTTTCCTTTCCCAGGTCTGCCTTTTCCCAGGCAAATTGTACATCAATTTCCATTTGTCTCCCCTTGAGACCATCGCTTGATGAGCTGGGATACCACAGAGAAGACCCTCCTGCCAGAACAGGCACCCCTCCACTCCTGTCTTGCTAGGTTAGACACTTCAGTTAGCTTCAGCACAGACAGAGGTTGGGCCACACCCATCTGCAGTTCACTGAAACTGAGATGCACTCAGTTCAGGGGCTTCTTAGTTAACAGAGACATTCCCAGCGCCCATTGTTCAGTCTTTCTGGGCAATTTGCAACTTGTGTAGTTTTAGCTTTTTTTGATCTTCATTCTTACTTATTTTGCTTCCTTTTCTGTCCCTAATTCCCTTTCCCGAAATAAGCAAACAGAAAATAACAAACCAGTAACCACTTTGTCTGTTCTCCAGCCACCACACTTAAAACTCACTTAAAATCACTACCAGTATCTCAAAGCAATCAGCTGTGCACAGATCCTGCTCGACTACGCCACTGTGACGGGTTGGATCACAGAAACCCCCTTGGGAGCTGCCACCCGATGTGCCAAGACTACCCCTGCTTCTGTTTTCCCTGCCAGCTCAGAACTCCAGCACCCTGTCTTGCTGAATTAGACACTCTAGTCCACTTCAACACAGACCCAGGGTCTGAATCACTTGTCCCAAAGCTGCAAGTTTACCTGAAAACAGCTCACAGTAGTGTGCTTGTCTTTAGCACTCAGATGCCCAACTCCCAAGGGGGTTTCTGTGATCCAACCCGTCACAACTTGCCTAAGACTTCCATGCCTACTATTTGTAATGAGATCTTTGGGCTGTTAGTATTCCTATGTGCCAATTTTGCCGACCCACATTCAGATGTGCATAGACTCCCTTGCCCCTCTTTATGCCTTTGGGGTTCCACTTCTATATTTTGTCCACGGCCCTGAAAATATTGGCTGCTACCTTGATGCTTCTCAGTGCATTATAAGGTATGACACAAATTGATTTTTTTGGCCATTCCATTTCACCTAGGCTGTGGCATGCCATATTATCTGTCTCAGATGGGAAAACACATGTGAATGAGCGTAATCCATTTATTGGTTTATGGTCACAAAGTCCTCTAGGGAGTGTCCCACATAAACAGGGTGTTCCTGCATGCTGGATTTGGTATTTCAGTGTTTGAGCTGAAAGATGTGAAAACCAAATGTAACTTCCTATTAATAACTAACACAGCTGAGGTGGTTTGTGTGTATAGTCTATTCCATCAAAGGTGTGGAACAATTACATACAAAAATATTCATAATAGACATATTCCTCAGGGTAATCTATGCATAACTGATGCACAAGGGGAAACCTCTCACTTTGGGACAAACCATTATTTTTGAGATCTTCAAACACAACTGCAGTAAACATGCATCTCTGTTCTAATCTGGTGTATTGGAGGTTGTTTATATCAAAATGACTCAGATGAAGAACATATTTTATGGAAGATGTTACTAGACCTGACCAAGTACTTTTACTTTTAGGTGTGTGGATGTAGAAGGACAGACCTGAGCCTTACATACCCGTGTGTGTGTGTGTGTTTGTGTGAATTTACTGTTTATGATTGGTGCTAGTGCCTGAAATCCTTAATCAGTAGAACATAGGTAGTGGCAGCAAAAACTTGCCCAGACTCCCACCCTAAGTATGCTTCAGCTTTGAGCTGGAGGAAACAGCTGCATTGATGAGAGGACTGTTTAGTCTCCCTGCACTTTTAATCTTTAGCCTTGCTGCTGAGACTGTCAAATATGGTAGCTGTTTTTGCGATATAGTCACTTGCACAGTTGGAAAGGAATTGAGACTATTAAAATTGTTTAATAGATCACCAAGCAACCACCATTTGGACACTCTCCACCCAGGCTGGATTCCCATCAGTATCATAGAGGTGAAAGATGAGCCCCATATTTCTTAAGTACATATATAGATGCCCGTTATATAGAATCTTTGGGCCAGTTTACAAGTGAAAGACAATGCTGCCACTTATTAAACCAGCAGCTTACGAATCTATACGAATTGGTTCATGGCTCATACAGAGAAGCTAAGACATCAGCATAGATTTATTTTAAAATTTTTGTAGGCAGACCGTGTGATCTACAGTACTGAGTACTGAAGCAGGAAATCCTGAGTTCTAGTCCTGGTTCAACTATTAATAATTATTTTATTTTATTATTTATTTGTATTGCAGAGGCATGTAGGGGCCCAACTTGTGTGGCACTGTGCAAGTCATTTAATCTTTCAATGCATCAGTTTCCCAATCTGATAAATGGAGGTAGCAATATACCAACCTTCAAGGTGTGCTATGGGGATGAATTGATAATGTTTGCACAGTGCTCTGAATAGGAAAAGTAGTGTATTAGTGGTGAGTATTATGCTCTTTTTAAAAAAAAACTTCATTATTTTTCAAAAGCAAACAATTTTGGCAAGGTGATAAAGGAAGAAAGAAACAGGGAGGGGAAGGCTGAAGACAGTATGCTCATTTTCTCCAGTAAATAGTAAGCTCTTTAAGGAACACTATATTCTTTCTTTTTCATTGTTCTATCAATCAGCCTCTTACGCTCAAGAGCAGTTTTCATATCTGTATTTACCTTCTCAAGCCATACTTTACACTCATGCTTTTCAGCACTTTACACATTTATTTAAGGCTCAACTCTGAGCACTTATTCCTTTCATTAGGAAAACACATCACACTCACACACTACAGGCCATAACCGCAAAGCTGTTATAAATCATACAATATCACTGACATCCTCCCTTTCATCTTCATGTGGATGCAGTACTCTTTCCTGGCTTATTGCTCTCACACGGGCTGCTGTGGAGCTTCCTCCTGTGATTGAAAATAAATAGTCTTTAGTTTCCTTTCTAAGTCAATAGAAAATGTATTCCTGGTACCTCTCAGCAACATAGTTGATAGCAGTTAATGCATTCAGGTCAACCCACACACATCTGTCAATCAAAACTTATATTGCAAAAATCACTTTTGTACAATAAGGCAAACACCCATATGAAAGCCATTCATCTAATGTTAATGCAGTCAGGAAATGACATTAAATCTGTTGATTATATATTTACTGTACATTTTCTTTGTCTACATACCAGCTTGGGGTTGAAGGACAAGGAAGTACAATCTAAGTCCTGCTACTTTATGTGACGGGCCCTACTAAATTCACGGTCCATTTTGGTCAATTTCACAATCATAGATTTTAAAGGTTTCAGAGTAGCAGCCGTGTTAGTCTGTATCCGCAAAAAGAACAGGAGTACTTGTGGCACCTTAGAGACTAACAAATTTATTAGAGCATAAGCTTTCGTGGGCTACTGTCTGTACTGGGCTATCTTGATTATCACTTCAAAAGTTTTTTTTTTTTTTTTTCTCTTACTTAATTGGCCTCTCAGAGTTGGTAAGACAACTCCCACCTGTTCATGCTCTCTGTATGTGTGTATATATATCTCCTCAATGTTTCACTCTATATGCATCCGAAGAAGTGGGTTGTAGCCCACGAAAGCTTATGCTCTAATAAATTTGTTAGTCTCTAAGGTGCCACAAGTACTCCTGTTCTTTTTATAGATTTTAAAAATAATAAATTTCATGATTTCATATATTTAAATCTGAAATTTCACGATGTTGTAATTGTAGGGGTTCCGAAAAAGGAGTTGGGGGGCGTTTGCAAGGTTATTGTAGGGGGGTGCAGTACTGCTACCCTTATTTCTGTGCTGTTGCTAGTGGCGGCGCTGCTTTGAGAGCTGGGTGGCCAGAGAGCTGCAGCTGCTGGCTGGGAGCCCAGCTCTGAAGGCAGAGCTGCTGCCAGCAGCAACACAGAAGTAAGGCTGGCATGGTATGGTATTGCCACC
>NW_020664409.1:76458106-76611067 GCF_002925995.2 Terrapene triunguis
CCAGCAGCAACACAGAAGTAAGGCTGGCATGGTATGGTATTGCCACCCTTACTTCTGCGCTGCTGCACTCAGAGCTGGGTTCCTGGCCAAGAGCTACTGCTCTCTGGTCACCCATTTCTGAAGGCAGCGCAGAAGTAAGGGTGGCAATACCATGATTCCCCTAAAATAGCCTTGCGACCCCCCCTACAAATCCCTTTTGGGTCAGAACCCCCAATTTGAGAAACGCTGGTCACCACTGTGAAATCTGTATAGTATTGGGTAAAAGCACAAAAAAGACCAGATTTCATTGGGGAGACCAGATTTCACGGTCTGTGACACATTTTTTTGGCTGTGAATTTGGTAGGGCCCTATTTATGTGGTAGTAACAGGCAGCCAGATTTTGACTTCACTTACACCAGTTTTACAATTACACTGATATAAATCAGGAGTAACCCCAGTCAAATCAATAAGTAAATTCAGGATAACTAAGAGGGAATATGGAGCAGCGAGGGGAAAAAACACAAAGTCAAGGATGAGAAGAGGATACAGGAGGAGGATGTTTAGAAGAGAGGTCAGTTTGGGAGCACCATACACAGTAGGAGGGAGGAGTAGGAGTTGGAGGAAGATTGCAGAGATGGAGGCAGAACCATTTCTTTTTTAAAAAAGGTTGCTTTTCATGTTGAACTCTGCTTGTAAATCCGCACCATCCTTAAACTTCATTCACATGCTGGTACTTGTCTGCTTAGTAAGTCAGTCCTGTTGTTTTTTAATCTTGTGTATTTGATATAATATGAATGCAAATGTTTTGTGGCGATATCATGTGCCACCTACATACTCATTGAAAAGTCTTATCAAGCTTTAAAGCAGAACAGGAATATAGAGCGATTCTACAGATTTTGTTGGAATTTTGTGTTTTTTTATCATGAAAAACAGAAATATATTTGAAAAGTGAAGCAAAACTCCCCAAGATTTGACAAAAGAAAAACAAACAGTCTGGACTAGGCAGTTTAGATGAATTTAGCTGGCATTAATGAGCTGCTAAACGTGTGGTGTGGCCAACATTCTGATAGGGTGAGTAAACTTTGCATTTCTTACTGGAAACACCTTAAAGTTCACTACTAGTGTGTACTTACCCCCAATTAATTTACTAAACTGAAAGAAAGTTGCTAATCTCTGAGCAGCAGGTCGTGAGATGCTGACCTGATGATAAATTAATAACCTCCGGGATAATGTGACTATGAGCCTGCTGTCTTAATAATGACGGGCCCAATCCTGAAAACTCAATTGAGCACACCTATGGCCCTTTCTATTTTAGAAGAATAGCCTATATTTGAACTCACATTTTCAAACATTTCCTAATTGAAACAGAACCAATGGGGTCTCTTTGTGGTAGAAAAATCTCTGCTTTGTTTACAGGATCAGGCCTTTACCATAGTTTAGTATCATTCACATAGTGTTGTGTAATGGTAAAAGTATTTGGTTGGAACAGCACAGCTTTATGATTGACTGGTGATATTCTACTGAAGAAGATCTAAGTGAAGATAACATTTTTCAAAAGAAAGATATTGCTGGCACTTGACTACCTGTTCCATGAAGCATTTATTTGCATTTGTCAAAAAACCAAAATGAAGCCTTTACTGCTGCCAATTTGTGACTTTCTTTGCTGTAAAAATATTCTGTTACTCAATCAGCACTTGTCTTCTGTCTGTGTTTGTCTTAAACTCTTGTGTGAAATAGTATATACCTCCTTAGAGACTTTTACTGCCCTTGCTGTTTAGGCAATGAGAGTTCTGTACAAAGATCAATGGGAGATTAGGTGCAGTTACATAGATGTGATAGTGATGTACGGTTTACTTTAGGGTTGCTCATTTATTAGCATATATTTTGTGTTTTCTTACCGAAGAACAATTCAGATGTATTCAAATCTTTTTTGTTTACTTTTTGTTCTCACCAGTTATGATAGTTTTCAGAGTAATTACAATGAGCTGCAGACTTTTTTTAAAGTAGTAAGTTAAAGCTGCATAAAACAGTTGTGATTCATCAACTGTTTTGTGGAACATTAACAGTGAAATCTGGTTTTTCTATCTAAGTATTTAAGTCCAAATAATATAAGCAAAAATAATTTCTCTAGTCAACTATCTTGAATAAAATTATTATTCAATGTAATATTGCTGTAAACTGTAATGACTGATTTTTCCTGATGAAATGATGAGAGGGAGAGATGTTAAGTTCTTAGGAATTATCTTTGATGAACAGGAAGTATTGTTGATTCAGCAATATCACCTTAGGGTTGATTTTATCAGTTTAGACAGATATAGTTGGTTCTACTCAGTATTTGCATGGGAGACCTCCAAGGAAAACGCAGGTGCTACAGGAAGCAGTGTTGGTAATTGAAGAGTTGAACTTTTTCCACTGAGTTAATCCTGAAGCAGTACTCCAGCAGCATAGGGGGAATTGGGGGGAGGGGAGGGCATGGATCAGCGTTCACGTCACACTCCCAGTCAGTACCCAGTCCGAGCTAATGATCCAACCAGCGGACCAAATTCAGTGATGAATCCTGGTCACGTTGCTGAGAAGAAGGGAGAATTGTGCTCCAAGTGGTGCAAGTTTTTGGAAGAAACCCAAAACAGATTTTGACCTCACTATCAGGGTGGATGCCAGATTGGAAAAAAATCAAAATTGTCTTCATTTCTGTTTCAAACAATGGAATTTTTTGAGAAAGACAAGATGTCTTTGTGAAAATATACATTTCTGAAAAATAGAGTTTTGTGAACAAAAAATGTTGTCCAACTCTAATTTTAAATTTCAGATGGTAATTAAAGATTCCACAGGCCTTTTTGCAAGAGCAGGATTGTTTAGCCCTGGTGTCCCAGCCAAATCTCATTTTGTGTTAATAACATTCTGCAAACCTAAATTCTATCTGCTGTCTGCTGTTTCAACTCTTCACTTTCTGCCTGTCTAATCTTCTCTTTATGTATTTCCAGTGGGACAGTCACTGTGACACATGCTCATAGGCACTGGAACTAGGGTGCTGAGGGTGCGACAGCACTCCCTGGCTTGAAGTGATTTCTGTCATATACAGGGTTTACAGTTTGGTTCAATGGCTCTCAGCATCCCCACTATAGAAATTGTTCCATTACCACTGCACATGCTGTTATCTTGCTGAAGTACTTCACCTTAGCGGTATGGTTTGTGTTTGGAACACAAAGTCTGCCACTGTGTTCCCCCTGAATGGGACAGTAGTGGGGTGGTCACCCCACTCCAGCCCTGAAGGAGTTAAAGCAGCCCTGGAGAGGGCTGCAGCTGGAAAAGGTAGACTGATGGGGAAAACAGCCACAGCTGTGGCCACCTTAATCAGGGCCCAGCTGGCCCTTATAAGAGGACAGTGGGCCAGAAGCTAGGATAGAGACTCTCTCTAGCTTCTCAGAGAGCGAAGGACCTGGCTGCCTGGGAAGCTGAGGAGGAGGAGGGTACGTAGGGTGGAGCAGTGTTGGGGAAGGGCAGAGGGAGCTAGGGAGCTCCAGCCTAGCAAAGCCCCAGGCTGCAGGCCGAGTTAAGGGCCCACAAAGGGTACTGGGGCTGCAGAGAGGCAGCCCAGAGATAAGCAGAGGCAGCTTGTCCAACCCCCCCTTGCCGATGATGAGTGGTTTACAGACTGCAGTCTGCCCCAGGGAGCGGGGGCTAGACGATGACTGGCAGTAGCCACTGAGGTGAGGTGGGGATAGGGGGTTGGGGTTTCCCTGGGAGGAAAGACCCAGAGTGAGGGGGTACTGCAGTGGGCAGAACCCCTGGGCAAAGGGCACCGGGATCTGGGAAGGACACGGGGCCAGCGGCAGGCGAGACACTGGCCTGCAGAGGGCACTCTGGAGGCTGAAGAGCTAATTCCCTGGACAACCAGCAGGAGGTGCTGCGCCGGTGAATCGTTGCCCTGCCACAGGGACCCTTTAAATGTCAATTTTAACTACTGCTCAATTAAAACAAAAAAGTTTCTAGTCTTTTTTGTTGCAGAGAACCTTCTGATGTAAACAAGTCACTAATTTGTGTTGAATGGTTTTTCCTAAACAATTTCAGGTTTCTCCTTTTCCACCATACAGCTACTCAGAGCTGGGTTTGGGACCCATGAAACCCAGGGCCATGGAGTCTCTTCTTTTACTTTGTATGTGTGGATGTGGGGCAATGAACTACCCCTAGCCAAAATTCTAAGGCTGACCCTGCTTAAAGGTGCCTACATTTCTGAGGTAGGCAACTCATTTCCTGCTCTTTAAGAGCTTGTGAAGCCCTATGGCATTTTTCTAGGTGAGAGGTGCAATTATAAACATTATTTCTTCTAAAAATAAATTGAATTCCCACTGATGAAGAAAATGATAGATTTTTTCCCCCTCCTGGGAACAGCAGTTCTACTTCCCCATAAAGAAATAATTTAATTAATAAGCATATTCCTTGGAAGCTATTCACATTACAGCAGAAAAAAGTTAAATGATTGTAACATTTGTTTCACTTGTAGAATAGGTTAGCAACTTTTCACATAAAATAATGCAATCTCAATTTGGATTTTGTTGGCTATTTTTTCCTGAGGTGTATGAAATCCTCTTAATACAACTTCTACACCTAGTAGGCTGGATTTCTATTCCTTTGTATTTTAATTTGGCTAGGCATTAATCTGCCTATTTTAGATTGCCAGTACTAACAAGAAGTTTGCAAAGTTTCATATGCTGTGTTGGAGCAGTGATTACAAAAGCAATACAAGTAAAAAAGAAGAATTTTATTTTCAAGCAATAAGTCTCCTCTAAAAGTAATAAAACAAATATGATTCTCTCCAGACCTGCATGTGACCAGAGGAGTAACATTTATGAGTTTATACAAAAGCATTTGTTTGTATTAAGACAATCAATTATGTGTATTTGGGGATTAAAACCTATTTACATCACTAATGCAGCTGCACAGAGGAGTAGGAGGGAATAAGAATTCATCTCACTGTCTCATGTCCAAAACACATACCTCAGATAGTAATGAGGGACTTAACTACACAGACATCAGTTGGAAAAGTAATATTGGACATTTTGTGTTTTACCATAAGTTCTTAGAGTATATTGGGGACAACTTTGTTTCAGAAGGTGGAGGAAGTAACCAGGGGAACAGTCATTTATATTTGATTCTGACCAACAGGGACGAATTGGTCATAATCTGAAGGTTGAAGGCAATTTGGGTGAGATATCATAAAATGACAGAACTCATGATTCTAAGGAAAGGAAGGAGTGAGAGCAGCAGAATAAGGATCATCATCCTCATGTTCCTAGTACGCCTCTGGTGTTTAGGGCAGTGACGAAGCTCCTTCATTCCTGTTTGTTTCTGGCAAGTCTCTCAGTGGTTTCCCCAGCTGTGCCCCAGGTTTTTCAGCTCGGCTTCCACAACTCTTCGCCATGTTGTTTTTGGGTGGCCTCGTTTTCGCTTGCCTTGAGGTGTCCATCTTATTGCTACTCTCGTGATGGAATCAGTTTCCATCCAAAGCACTTGACTGATCCATCTCCAACACCACCTGGCAATGATGGTGCTCAGATCCTCTTGGCTGCACTGTGTCAATAGATCTTGGTTTGAGATTGTTCTGGGTCAAAAGATACAGAGGATTTTTCTAAGGCAGGTTGTATGGAATGAAGACAGTTTGGACATGTCATACTTTCTTATTCCCCAGCATTCTGCACTATAAAGTAGTGTTGAAAGTATGTAGCTCTGATAAATCTTGAGTTTGGTTTTGGTGTTGTATTTTGATTATTTCCAGACTGTATTTAAGCTCCTAAAGGTGTTCCTGGCTTTATTGATTTTGTTCCAGATGTCCTGGCTTGTTCCACTGTCCTGGCTGATGGTGCTGCCAAAGTATCTGAATGTTTCTACATTGGTGAGAACATAATCCTCTATCCATACTGATGATGGTGAGGCAATATTAAAGATCATGATATCTGTCTTATTGCGGTTGATTTTTCAGTCCAATTTGCTGGCTGAATGCATTGAGTAGAGTTGTTTTTTCTTGTATATGGTGTTGGGTATGTGATAGAGCGACATTATCTGCGAAGTCCAGGTCTTCAAGGGATGAGAAGAGTGTCCATTTAATGCCTCTTGGCATGTCTTCTGTTGTATGCTGCATTACCCAGTCGATGGCAATGTTGAAGAGGATTGTAGACATGACACACCCTTGACGTACTCCTGTTTTGACTTCAAAACTGAGCTCCCTGTGGTAAAGTTGAAATAGAAGCTTTTTGATGACGTTGATCATACGGAAAGGAATTCCATATGCCCGCAGAATGTGCCATAGGCTGGTCTTGTGAATGCTATCAAAAGCCTTCTCAAAATTTATGTAGAGTTGCCATTGCCATTCTAAGCACTGTTCTATTATGTTTCGTAGAGTGAAGATCTGGTCTATGCATCCACGCCCTTTCCAAAAACCAGCTTGCTCTTTTCTGAGAATGCTATCACAATACTTTGCTTGGCACAGATAAAAGTGTGATACCACGCCAGTTATTACAATCACTGAGAGTTCCTTTCTTTGATATCTTCACTATAACCCCATTGGTCCACTCATCTGGCACTTTTTCCTTTTCCCAGACTGATGTAACTAGAGGGGCCAGGTTAGATGCTGCTAATTTAGGGCTTACCTTGAACAATTCTGCATTCAAGTTATCCTTGCCAGGAGCTTTCCCATCTTTTAAGGATTTGATGGCTTGAATGATCTCTTCCTTAGTTGTAGTGTCTGTGTTGATATCAAGATCTTCTGCCTCCTGGATGTTTGCTTCCTCTTTAGGTGGCTCCCTGTTCAGCAATTCTTTGAAATGCTCTGTCCAGTGCATTTCTTGTTCTTTTTCAATTTTTAGTAGGTATCCTTGTTTGTTCCTGATGAGAGTGTTTGTTGGTGTCTGCAGTTTACCACTGATAAGCCATGTCATTTTGTAGATGGTTCCTTGTTCACCATGAGCAGCTGCATCCTCTGCTTGTGTTGCCAGATTATCAATATAAGGCAGTTTGTCCTCTCTCACAAGGCGTTTGACCTCCCAGTGTGCCTTGCTATACTGCTCATGGTATTTTTCCTTTAGCTTCTGGGATTTTGTATCTAAAACTTTTTTCTTCAGGGCTCGTCTGGTTTCTATGGAGTTCCATGTGCTGGGTAATCCACTCCTTCCTTCTCTTCTGTCAGTAGCCTAGACAGGCTTCACTGCACTGTTTATAAATTGCTGTTACTTTGTCCACTTCTTGTTGATCTCCTCATCTACATTCCCCTTCTCTTCATCAAGCTCTGAAAGTGCTTGAAAGTGAAACCTATGCTTTAACTGCAGAACGAAGGCTTTCTGTATTTCAAGGGACTCTAGCTTGTTAATATCATAACGTCTATGTCCCTTGTTTGGTGGACCCACACTTCTCAGTTTTAGCTTGATGGAGGCTGTCACAAGGTGATCGTCACTGCCAACAGCTGTACCCCTTCTCATTTTCACATCTGTCAGTGAGCGTCGCCATTTGCCATTGATCATATGGTCAATCTGGTTCTTATATCTGCCATTTGGAGAACACCATGTCAGCTTGTGAATTTCACAATGTTCAGATATGGTTCCGCCGATGACTAAGTCATTCATATTACGGAAATCAACAAGTCTTTCTCCATTTTCATTCATGGTGCCACACCCATGTCTTCCCATTGCTCTGTCGTTGTTTGTGTTGTCCTTACCGACCTTGGAATTCCAGCCTCCCATGACGATAGTTAGGTCGTGGCGTGGTACTCTCTCTAACTCTGCCTGTAGTGTAAGGTAGAATTTGTCCTTTACTACTTCATCACTGTCATTTGTCAGAGCATAGCACTGGAATCAGGGTGATATGATTATGTTTCCATTTCAGTCTGGCTCTCATAAGCTAATGGATTTCCATTCAAGCAGGGAATGCTCCACTCCTTTCTTCAAAAGGATGGCAATATCCTCATGGTGTTGTCCATCATCCCATCCAGAAAACAGCAAAGTTTCTCCCGAGGCTGTTAATCTTCCTGATCCCGTCCATCTGCTCTTGCTGACACCCAGGATGTGTAAGCTGTAGTGTCTCAACTCTGCCATGACCTGAGTTAGCTTCCCTGTTTCGTACATTGTCTGTACATTCCAAAAACCAAGTTTGGTTTTTGTCTTGGTGTTGCGCACTTCAGTCTTCATGCCAGTGGCTTCCTTTCGGCTTTCACCCCTGGCAGTCATACAGGTCATTGACTCCTGAAGGCCATCACAGACAGTAATGGTCGATTTCTCTGCCGCTTTTTCCGTAACATATTTTGTTTTTTATGGAATAAGGTTGTTAGCCTTGTGCCTATCCCCCAATCTGGAGGACCAGGGTGTCTGTTTGGTCTGGCCCCTCCCCCACAGACCAATCCAGCATGGTTGAACCTACCAGGAGCAAAAAGCCCCCACCGACACAGACTTTGGGGATCGTAAGAGCACACAAGTTGTCCCGCCACGACAAGGCATGGACTCCAGAGGACAGAGAATAAGGATAATGGACTTCAAAAAGACAGACTTTAACAAACCCAGAGCACTGGCATGTAAGGTCCCATGTCAAGAAAATCTAAGGGAAAAAAGAGTTCAGGAGAGCTGGCTGTTTTTCAAAGAAAATATTAAAGGTGCAACAGCAAATTAACACAAAGCAAAATAAAGATAGGAAGAATAGTAAAAGGCCAATATGACCTAAAAATCAAAAAGGAATCCTATAAGAAGTGGCAACATAGACAAATTGCTAAGGAAGAGTATGAAAGAATAGCACATGAATATAGGGACAAAAATCAGGCTAAGGCACAAGATGCAATAAGAAGAGATTCTTTAAATACATTAGGAATATGAGAAAGATGAACGAAAGTATAGGGCTTCCATTTAGCAGGGAAGGAAAGCTAAGAACAGATAACATCAAGAACACTAAGGTGTTCAATGCCTATTTTGCTTCAGTCTTCACTAGAAAAGGTTATGGTGACCAGATACTCAACACAATTAATATTAACAGCAAGGGAAAAGGAATGTAAGCCAGAATAGGGAAAGAACAGGTTAAAGAATATTTAGCTAAGTTTAGATGTATTCAAATCAGCAGGGCCTGATGAAATGCATTAGGATGCTTAAGGAGCTAGCTGAAAATCTTGGAAATACTACTGATTATCTTCAAGATTTCATGGATGAACACAGAGTACTGAAGATGGGCAAAAAACGTATTAGCGTTTTTTTTTTTTAAAGAGGATCTGTAAAATTATAGAACAGTCAGCCTAACTTCAGTACCTAGAAAGATACTAGAAGCAATCAGTTTGTAAGTACTTGGAGGATAATAGGGTGAAAAGCCAATGTGGATTTCTCAAACAACTCACACGAATCTAACCTAATTTCCTTCTTCAACAGGATTACTGGCCTAGTAGATGGTGGGGTGAGGGGAGAGGAGCTATAGAATTGATATATCTTGATTTTTATTAAGGCTTTTGACAGTCCCACATGACATTTGCATAAGCAAACAAAGGAAATATAGTCTAGATGAAATTACTATAAAGTGGGTGCAAAATTGGTTGAAAGACTGTACTCAAAGAGTAGTTATCCATGGTTCACTGTCACACTGAGGGGGAATGTATCTAGTGGGATCCCACAGGAGTCTGTCCTGGGTCAGTACTATTAAATATTTTCATTAATGACTTGGATAATGGAGTGGAGAGTATGCTTATCAATCTGAAGATGACGCAAAGTTGTTAGGGGTTGCTAGCACTTTGGAGGGCAGGATTAGTATTCAAAATGACCTTGACAAATTGGAGAATTGGTGTGAAATTAACAAGATGACATTCAGTTAAAAAAAAAAAAAGGTACTATACTTAAAAAGGAAAAATCAAATGTACAATTACAAAATAAAGAATAACTGGCTAGGTGGTAGTACAGCAGAAAAAGATCTGGGGGCTACAGTGGATCATAAATTGAATGAGTCAACAATGTGATGCACTTATTAAAAAGGCTAATATTCTGGGGAGTATTAACAGGAGTGTCATAAGTCATGGGAGGTAATTGTTCAATTGTACTCAGTACTTCAACTGTGGCCTCACCAATGCTATGTCCAGTTCTGGGCTTCCCATTCTAAGAAAAAGGGACAAATTGGAGAGAGTTGAGGAGAGCAACAAAAATAATAAAATGTTTAGAAATCCTGACCTCTGAGGAAAGGTTAAAAAAACTGGGCATATGTAGTCTTCCAATATGTTAAGTAGGGCTGTTGATTAATCGCAGTTAACTCATGCAATTAACTCAAAAATAGTAATCGTCATTAAAAAAATTAATCACGATTAATTGCAGTTTTAATCACACTGTTAAACAATAGAATACCAATTGAAATGTGTTAAGTATTTTTGGATGTTTTTCTACATTTTCAAATATATTGATTTCAATTACAACACAGAATACAAAGTGTACAGTGCTTACTTTATATTATTATTTTTGATTACAAATATTCGCACTGTAAAAATGATAAACAATAGGAATAGTTTCTCAATTCACCTCATAAAGTACTGTAGTGCAATCTCTTTATCGTGAAAGTGCAACTTACAAATGTAGATTTTTGTTTTGTTTTGTTACATAACTGCACTCAAAACCAAAACAATATAAAACTTTAGAGCCTACAAGTCCACTCAGTCCTACCTCTTGTTCAGCCAATCGCTAAGACAAACAAATTTGTTTACATTTACAGGAGATAATGCTGCCCGCTTCTTATTTACAATGTCACCTGAAAGTGAGAACAGGTGTTCTCATGGCATTTTTGTAGCTGGCATTGCAAGGTATTTACATGCTAGATATGCTTCGGCCATCATTCAGAGGACATGTTTCCATGCTGATGACATTTGTTAAAAAAAGAATGCATTAATTAAATTTGTGACTGAACTCCTTGTGGGAGAATTGAATGTCTCCTGCTCTGTTTTACCCGCATTCTGCCATATATTTCATGTTATAGCAATCTCGGATGATGACCCAGCACATGTTCATTTTAAGAACACTTTCACTTCAGATTTGATAAAACACAAAGAAGGTACCAATGTGAGATTTCTAAAGATAGCTACAGCACTCAACCCAAGGTTTAAGAATCTGAAGTGCCTTCCAAAATCTGAGGGACAAGGTGTGGAGCATGCTTTCAGAAGTCTTAAAAGACCAACACTCCAATGTAAGAACTACAGAACCAGAACCACCAAAAAAGAAAACCTTCTCCTGGTGGCATCTGACTCAGATAATGAAAATGAACATGCGTCGGTCCACGCTGCTTTGGATTGTTATTGAGCAGAACCCATCAGCAGCATGGACACATGTCCTCTGGAATAGTGGCTGAAGCATGAAGGGACAGTATGAGGTATGAATCTGTAGCACATCTGGCATGTAAATACCTTGTGACGTTAGCTACAACAGTGCCACGTGAACGCCTATTCTCACTTTCAGGTGATGTAAACAAGCAGGCAGCATTATAGCCTGCAAATGCAAACAAACTTGTTGGTCTGAGTGATTGGCTGAACAAAAAGTAAGACTGAGTGGACTTGTAGGCTCTAAAGTTTTACATTTTATTTTTGAATGCAGTTTTTTTGTACATAATTCTACATTTGCACGTTCAACTTTCATGGTAAAGAAATTGCACTACAGTACTTGTATTAGGTGAATTGAAAGACTTTCTTTTGTTTTTTACAGTGCAAATATTTATAATAAAAAAATAAATATAAAGTGAGCACTGTACAATTTGTATTCTGTGTTGTAATTGAAATCAATATATTTGAAAATGTAGAAAACATCCAAAAATATTTAAACAAATGGTATTCTATTATTGTTTAACAGCACAATTAATCGTGCAAATTTTTTTATCACAGTTTTTTTTAATTGCTTGACAGCCCTAATGTTAAGGGTTGTTATAAAGAGGACAGGGATCCATTGTTCTCTCTATTGACTGAAGGTAGGACAAGAATTAATGCGTTTAATCTGTAGCAAGGGAGATTTAGGTTAGATATTAGGAAAAACTCTCAAGTATAAGGATAGTTAACCACTGGAATAAGCTTCCAAGGGAGGTTGTGGAATCCCCATCATTGGAGGTTTTTAAGAACAGGGTTAACAGACATTGATCAGGAATCACAGAATCATAGAAGATTAGAGTTGGAAGAGACTTCAGGAGGTCATCTAGTCCAATCCCCTGCTCAAAGCAGGACCAACCTCAACTAAATCATCCCAGCCAGGGCTTTGTCAAGCCAGGCCTTGGTCTAGGTATACTTGGTCCTGCCTCAGCACAGAGGGATGGACTAGATGACCTCTCAAGGTCTCTTCCAGTCCTATGTATTTTGTCTGTGTAAGTGGTACTGATTGCAGCTCCAGTACTCAGACACCAACTGAGCTGGAAGTGGGAAGAAACTAGTTAAAGCTGTAGCTCCTCCCCACACGCCACCCATCAGAGCTGGTACATCCTATAAAGGGGTGTCCCAACTTCCTTCCTATCCTCCCACATATAACCAGACAGATGAGGAGAAATTGTACTCTTCTAAGGCACAATGCCTCTTGGTGGTGTACCGCCTCCTGAAGGGGCACAGTCTAGCCCATAATGAACCTACTAACATGCAGAGCACAAGATGGACAGGACAGCATCAGGAAGAGAATCGGTATCTATATTGGGAATGAAAAGCTGAAACTGTCCAGCGTTCAAGCATATGAAGAGAGTGAACCAACATAGTATACCATTCAAGCATTGTTCCTTTCTCCACAGATACCTTCTTCTCTCACCAAAGCACTTCCTGAAAGCAGATATCCCAAAGGCTACATCTGCAATGTGAACTAGCCCTGCAGTTCCCAGCTTGTGTATACCTACTGTTGCTAGCTCTTATCAAGTTAGTGGGCGTATAGTGTAGCTGCGATAGCATGGGAAGTACCAATAGGGCTTATCTGTCCTGAGTCCTAAGCCACCTCAACCCCGTGGTTATGTACATGGCACAGCTTAGCCATGCTACTGCTGCCCTTACTACGCTGACATTTATACATGACTAGCTTGAGAAGAACTAGCCTGAGTATAGGTTTCAGAGTGGTAGCCGTGTTAGTCTGTATTAGCAAAAACAACAAGGAGTCCTTGTGGCACCTTAGAGACTAACAAATTTATTTGGGCATAAGCTGTCGTGGGCTAGAGCCCTCTTCATCAGATGCATGTGTATGAGAGCTGGGAATTGCACCCCTAGCACATAGTGGAGATTTAGTTTAAATTCCTAGAGGTTACCCCATAGGCCACAGAGCTTGCAGGGAGGATGCCACCTGGGCCATGGCTCAGTCACTTTTTGACTGGGAAAAATATACATGGTGCCACAATCCCACATGTCCAGTTACAGTACCATTCACTCAAACATGGCCCAGCTGCCCCTCCATCGTGACTCCTTTGGGATGCTGTAACCTCATGACTGGATACAAAAAGTGTTGACCACTGAGAATTTTTTATGAAAATATTCTGTAGCTATTCAAAACTGGTTAGAACTGATTTAATTAGTAAAAGAAACAAAAACAACGGAGTTGTGAACAAAAGCACTAAGTGCAGTTTGCTATTTGTGGCATCACCTCATAGTTGCAACTGCTGTGGCATATGGAAGATGAATTATTCTTGATAAGGCTTATATTTAATAACACAGCAAAGTTGCAACCCCAATATGCTCCCTCCTGGCTGGATGTGGCATGACAGAACCTTTGCCTCAGTTTCCCCCACTATCCCTTGGCCAACTCCAGCTGTAAGATTGTCCTGGCCCTCTGACTAAGCCACTTTGCAAACTCCTGCCCTTTTCAGGACCCCTGAGTCCTTTACCAAACTCCAGCAGAAATGTATACAAAAACTAAACCTTCAGCACAGCTAGGCTCAGCTTACAGGCACCCCTCTGCTGCTCTGTGCTGTTCTCCTGTCTATCCACAGGCATCTGTGCCTCAATCAACCTCACAGCGGAAGGGCTAGCACACATACCTTCCCTCATTCAGGGGTTCAGGTAGGCTCTAGTATCTTAGGGCTCCTAGCTTCAGTAAGACTCACAGTTCACCACAGAGAAGTGGGCTCCAGGAGGGAGTTGGGTGTGGAAGGGGGCTCAGCGTTGGGGCATGGAGTTGCAGTGTAGGAGGGGGTGAGGAGTGCAGTCTCCAGGTGGTGCTTAACTCAGACAGCTTCCAGGAAGCTGCTGGCATGTCCTTCCGGTTCCTAGGCGTAGGGTCAGCCATGGGGGCTCCGCACACTGCCCCTGCAGCTCCCATTGGCCCCGGTTCCTTGCCAATGGGAGCTGTGGAGCTGACGCTCAGGGTGGGGACAGCGCGCAGAGCACCAGTGGCTGCCCCTAAGCCTAGAAGCCGAAAGGACATGCTGGCAGCTTCCCAGGAGCGTGCTGAGCCGGGTAGGGAACCTGCCAGCCCTGCCCCAACTGGACTTTTAACGGCCCCATCAGCACCGGACACCTGCCAACCCTAAGACAGAGATAGAACCTGGGAAGAGGTGAGGCTGCTTATGTTGGGGGAGGAAAGGTTGCATGTGTGTGTGAAGTTTTGGGAGGAGCTTGTATAACAAATCCCCTGGGGCCTGGGTTTGTGGGGGAGCCTGCAAGTAGGATTGTGAGGGGATTTCTGGAACCTGAAAATGGGAGCAGATCTTGGTGGAGACTGCATGTTTCTGTATTTGCTTCAGTTCTGGGGTTGAGAAAGAGAATTCGGAGGTGAAAGGCAGAAGAGTGTATGTGTGATTTTTGTGGCTGGGGAAGAAGCATCCATGTGTGAGAGAACTTTTGGTGGTGGAAATAGAAGTATGTGTTTGGGAGCAGATGAAGGTAGAGAAACTGGGAATGGAGAAATTAGTGAGAGAGATTGAGACATTAAGGGAAGAAGGAATATAATGGAACAAAAGAAAGATGAAGGGGAAGAGAAGGAAAGAACAATTATCACACAATATATGGAAAGGATAGTGAGGGGAAATAGACTGGAAAAGATATCACTAATAAGATATTGTAGAAGAAGGGAAAATACTGAGTCAAGGGAATAAAGAAATTCAAGGAAGACAATGTCAATTTAAAAAAAAATTATTTAATTAAAAGTACAGATGCAAAATGTTGCAACAACCAACCATATTTAAAATATTTTTTTCAATGTGTGGGGTTTTCTTTTTGATATAACATGTGCTGTGGGGCCTAAGGTCAGTCCTGGTTAGCTGTCTTGCCTCTTTTATCATTATTTAAGGTGCACAAAATTATTCTCAGTCTCAAATCTCTTTCTGTGTTTGTACCTATGCATCATAAGTGTTATTTGCAAGTATTCAAACAGCCCGAATGCACACACGAACATTTTCATGTGTCTCAAAAGTTTCACAGTTTTATCATCTTGATCTAAACCATGATGAGTAAGGGCTCTGATCCTGCATTCCTTGGGCAGCTGAAATTGTCATTGACTTTAGAGGAATATGCAAAAAAGCAGGATATTTTAATCAAAATCATGGGAATAAAAATCTTCTGCAATATTTCTGTTAATGTCCAATAAGCAACTCCCCACACTGGTGATACATACAAAACTAAAGGGAAGGCAAAGCAAAGAGCCAGCCCAGCAAATAAAGAGTAGGAAGCAAAAGAGAAACACATGTGGCAGAGAAAAAAAACAAAGTAAGAGTAGACAGATCAAGGTAATAAAACCAATAAAGGAAATGGGAAATAGAAGCAGAAAAACTTGGTAGGTAAAGTATAGATACCAAAAATAGTGAATGAGAAGAATGGAGAGAATGAAAAAGAAAAGGTAACTAAAATAGATATTAAAAAAGAGCAGACTGAAACAAAAGTATACACAAATGAGGAAAATATGCAGAGTAATGGAAAGAGGTTTATAGAAAGTCTCGGACAAAATAGATGCAAATAAAAATAATAAAATAGGGAAAAAAGATGGAACAGTCAGAAGAATAAAAGAGAGCCAAAAATCACAAATGACAGGGCTTATTTATTAGGGCTATCAAGCGATTAAAAACTTAATCGTGTGATTAATCATCTGATTAAAATAATTGAGATTAATCATGCGATCAATTGTGCTGTTAAACAATAATAGAATACCATTTATTTCAATATTTTTGATGTTTTCTACATTTTCAAATATATTGATTTCAATTACAACTAGGGCGATCGATTAATCGCAGTTAATCACGCGATTAACTCAAAAAAATTAATCACGATTAATTGCAATTTTAATTGCACTGTTAAACAATAGAATACCAATTGAAATTAAATATTTTGGATGTTTTTCTACATCTTCATATACATTGTATTCTGTGTTGTAATTGAAATCAGTATATATTTTTTATTACAAATATTTGCACTGTAAAAATGATTAACAAAAGAAATAATATTTTTCAGTTCACCTGATACAAGTACTGTAGTGCAATTTCTTTGTCGTGCAAGTGCAACTTACAAATGTGGATTTTTTTTGTTATATAACTGCACTCAAAAACAAAACAATGTAAAACTTCAGAGCCTACAAGTCCACCCAGTTCTACTTCTTGTTCAGCCAATCACTAAGACAAATAAGTTTTGTTTACACTTACAGGATATAATGCTGCCCTCTTCTTATTTACAATGACACTCGTTAAAAAAAATGCATTAATTAAATTTGTGACTGAACTTCTTGAGGGAGAATTGTATGTCCCCTGCTCTGTTTTACCTACATTTTGCCATATATTTCATGTTATAGCAGTCTCGGATGATGAACCAGAACATGTTGTTCAGTTTAAGAACACAGTCACTGCAGATTTCACAAAATGCAAAGAAGGTTCCAATGTGAGATTTCTAATGATAGCCACAGCACTGGACCCAAGGTTTAAGAATCTGAAATACCTTCCAAAATCTGAGAGGGATGAGGTGTGGAGCATGCTTTCAGAAGTCTTAAAAGAGCAACACTCTGATGAGGAAACTAGAATAATAGAATCCTAGAAATGGAAGGGACCTTGAGAGGTCATCTAGTCCAGTCCCCTGCACTCAAGGCAGGACTAAGTATTATCTCTTAGACCATCCCTGACAGGTGTTTGTCCAACCTGCTCTTAAAAATCCCCAATGATGGAGACTCCACAACCTCCCTAGGCAATTTAGCCAGTGCTTAACAACTCTGACAGTTGGGAAGTTTTTCCTAATGTCCAACCTAAACCGCCCTTGCTGCAATTTAAGCCTATTGCTTTTTGTCCTATTCTCAGAGGTTAAGAAGAACAATTTTTCCTCCCTCCTTGTAACAACCTTTTATGTACTTGAAACCTGTTATGTCCAGTCTCAGTCTTCTCTTCTCCAGACTAAACAAACCCAATTTTTTCAACCTTACCTCATAGGTCATGTTTTCTAGACCTTTAATCCTTTTTGTTGCTCTTCTCTGGACTTTCTCCAATTTGTCCACATCTTTTCTGAAATGTGGTGCCCAAAACTGGTCACAATACTCCAGTTGAGACCTAATCAGCACGGAGTATAGCGGAAGAATTACTTCTCATGTCTTGCTTACAACACTCCTGTTAATACATCCCAGAATGATGTTTGCTTTTTTTTTTTTGCAACAGTGTTACACTGACTCATATTTAGCTTGTGATACACTATGGCCCCCTGATCCCTTTCCGTAGTACTCCTACCTAGCCAGTCATTTCCCATTTTGTATGTGTGCAACTGATTGTTCCTTCCTAGGTGGAGTACTTTGCATTTGTCCTTATTGAATTTCATTCTGTTTACTTCAGACCATTTCTCCAGTTTGTCCAGATCATTTTGAGTTTTAATCCTTTCCTCTAAAGCACTTGCAACCCCTCCCAGCTTGATATCATCCGCAAAGTACGGAACCTGAACCACCAAAAAAGAAAACCAACCTTCTGCTGGTGGTATTTGACTTACATAATGAAAATGAACCTGCGTCGGTCCGCATTGCTGTGGATTGTTATTGAGCAGAACCCATCATCAGCATGGATGCATGTCCCCTGTAATGGTGGTTGAATCATGAAGGGACACATGAACCTTTAGCGCATCTGGCACGTAAATATCTTGCGACGCCGACTACAACAATGCATAAGAACGCCTGTTCTCACTTTCAGGTGACATTGTAAACAAGAAGCGGGCAGCATTATCTCCTGCATATGTAAACAAACTTGTTTGTCTGAGCGATTGGCTGAAGAAGAAGTAGGACTGAGTGGACTTGCAAACTCTAAAATGTTACATTGTTTTATTTTTTAAGGCAGTTTTTTGTACATAATTCTACATTTGTAAGTTCAACTTTCATGATAAAGAGATTGCACTACAGTACTTGTATTAGGTGAATTGAAAAATACTGTTTCTTTTGTTTCTTTACAGTGCAAATATTGTAATAAAAAATAAATATAAAGTGAGCATTGTACACTTTGTATTCTGTGTTGTAATTGAAATTAATATATTTGAAAATGTAGAAAACATCCAAAAATATTTAAATAAATGGTATTGTATTATTGGTTAACAGTGCGATTAATTGTGATTAATTTTTTTAATTGCACGATAATCACGGTTAATTTTTTTTATAGCTTGACAGCCCTAATTACAACACAGAATACAAATTGTACAGTGCTCGCTTTATATTTATTTTTGATTACAAATATTTGCACTGTAAACAAAAGAAATAGTCTTTTTCAATTAACCTAATACAAGTAGTCATAAACATACAGCTAAGGGTAGCATAAAATCCCTCTTTACCTGTAAAGGGTTAAGAAGCTCAGATAACCTGGTTGGCACCTGACCAGAAGGACCAATGGGGAAAGAAGATACTTTCAAATTTGGGGGGGTGGGGGGAAGGCTTTGTTTTGTGCTGTGTGGGTGTTCTCTCCAGAGACAAAGGGAGAGACCAAGCAAGTAATCCAGCTCCCACTGAAATGATACATCTAATATTACAGAAATAGTAAGTAATAGCAAGGAAATGCGTTAGAGTATATTTTGGTTTAGTTTGTGAATTTTCCCTGATTCTTTGTCTAAATCACTTGGTGGTGGCAGCATACTGTTCAAGGACAAGGTGGAATTTGTGCCTTGGAAAAGTTTTTAACCTAAGCTGGTAAAAATAAGCTTAGGGGGTCTTTCATGCGGTTCCCAACATCTATTCCCCAGAGTTCAGAGTGGGGAAGGAACCCTGACATGGTGGCAGAGCAATGGGATCATTTTGAACCAAAAGCACAGTAGGATTTTAAAATTCCCCCCTCCCCCCCTTTTGGCTGCTTGGAAAGCAGGGAAGGTTTTTTAAGGATTTTTTTTGTTTGTTTTTAAGCTATGAGCAGCTGGAGGTTTTTTTTTCCTCTCTGCCTGATGGCAGGGTAGTTAACTTCCTGCAAGGGAATTCACAAGTGGTGTTTTTTTTCTTTTTTTTTTTTTTCTTTCTTTCTTTCTAGCTCTTGGGTTAGGCTAGGTTAAGCACAGGAAGGCTAGGATGACGGACAGTGAAGTCCAAAAGAAATTAGAATTAGCCAGATTCGGAGCTGAAGAGAGACAAAAAGAACATGATAGACAGATGGCCTTAAGGCGCTTGGATATGGAGGCAGAAAAAGCCAGGGTGGAGGCAGAAGAAGCTGCCCACAAGAGAGCCCTGGAGGATAAAGAAAGAGAGAGGAAGTATGAACTGGAGTTAGAGATGGCGAGGGCTAAGCAAAATATACCAGACAACCCTAGCAATCCTTCTCCAGGTACCGCTTCCCATCCCAGGAAGTTCCCCACCTACAAGGTAGGCGATGATACAGAGGCCTTCTTAGAAAATTTCAAAAGGGCCTGCCTTGGGTACATCATTTCTACAGACCAGTATATGGTGGACCTGAGGCCGCAGCTCAGTGGACCCTTAGCAGAGGTGGCAGCTGAAATGCCTAAGGAACACACAAACAGCTACGAACTTTTTAAAAACAAGGCCAGTATTAGAATGGGGCTAACACCTGAGCATGCCCATCGGCAGTTCAGAGCCCTAAGGTGGAAACCAGACATGACATTTTCCCGACACGCCTACCACATTGTAAAAAATTGGGATGCCTGGATATCAGGAGCAAGTGTTAAATCTCTGGAAGATCTGTCTTTCCTAATGCAAATGGAGCCGTTCTTGGAGGGTGTTCTTGAGGAAATAGAAAGGCATATCCTAGATGGGAAGCCTAAAACTGTAATCGAGGTGGGGGAGATTGGAACCAAATGGGTGGAGGTGGCAGAAAAGAAAAAAACTAGTAGCAGTTGGAGCAAATATCAGAAGGGGCAACCCGAAACAAAACCCTACCATCGGGGGCAGCCCACGGCCCCACCTACATCCCAAGGAAAACCCCAAATCCCTTATCGTCCCACCACACCAGTCTCCAGCAACCCACCTTGCGCCAGTGACCAGTCAGCTGGGCGATGTTTTAAATGTAATGAGCTGGGGCATATAAAGGCCAACTGCCCCAAGAGCCCCAACAGATTGCAGTTCATTACACCAGAATCACACCAAAGGTCCCCAGGCCCAGATGACTCCCAGATACCCTCAAAGCGAAGGGAAACCATGAGTGTGGGCAGGAAGGTTATCGTGTGGAGGGACACTGGAGGACAAGTGTCAGCTATCCACCAATCCTTAGTGGACCCCAAATTAATCAACCCAGAGGCCCAGTGACGATTCAACTCTTCATGTCAAACTCTCTAAACTTGCCTACAGCCAAGTTGCCTGTCTAGTACAAGGGCTGGTCAGGAATGTGGACTTTTGCAGTCTATGATGATTATCCCATTCCCATGCTGCTGGGGGAAGACTTGGCCAACCATGTAAAGCTAGCCAAGAGGGTGGGAATGGTCACCCGCAGCCAGGCTAAGTAAACCTTCACATCTAGCTCCGTTCCTGCGCCTTCTATAAGGGCCCAGTCTGTGTTACCAGAGACCCAGACTGAGGTGGTGGAACTGGACCCCATGCCAAGGTCTGCGACAGTCCCAGATCCAGTCGCAGAGACCCAGACAGAGCCAGTCCCAGAACCAGAACTGGCGGAGCAACCAGCACCAGAACCATTGCCAGCACTGAATCCAGTGCTTGCAACCCAGTCTACAACTCGAACACCAGAGGGCACCAGCGAGCTTGCACTGGCAACAGCAGATAAACCTACGCAAGAGGCTCATCAGGAGCCTGAAATACAACATAGTGTGCCAGTGGAGAGCGGTTCACAGTCAGTGGAAACAGCCCCATCACCTACATCGCTTCCAGAGGGACCAAGCCGAAGTCCACAATTCAATGAGGAACTGATGTCTCCAGCATCAAGGGAACAGTTCCAGGCCGAGCAGGAAGCAGATGACAGCCTCCAGGGAGCTTGGGTGGCGGCATGGAGCACCCCACTGCCTCTCAGCTCTTCTAATCGATCCCAGTTTGTTGTAGAAGGAGGACTTTTATACAAGGAAACTCTTTCTGGTGGACACCAGGAAGACTGGCATCCTCAAAGACAGTTGGTAGTGGCAACTAATTTACCGGGTGAAGCTCTTGAGCTTAGCCCACGATCATCCTAGTGGCCATGCTGGGGTGAACAGGACCAAAGACCGTTTGGGGAAGTCCTTCCACTGAGAGGGAATGGGCAAAGACGTTTCTACTTATGTCTGGTCTTGTGAGGTGTGCTAAAGAGTGGGGAAAACCCCAAGACCAGGTCAAAGCCCCTCTCCAGCCACTCCCCATAATTGAGGTTCCATTTCAGGGAGTAGCTGTGGATATTCTGGGTCCTTTTCCAAAAAAGATACCCAGAGGAAAGCAGTACATACTGACTTTCATGGATTTTGCCACCCGATGGCCGGAAGCAGTAGCTTTAAGCAACACCACGGCTAAAAGTGTGTGCCAGGCATTAACAGGCATTTTTGCCAGGGTAGGTTGGCCCTCCGACATCCTTACAGATTCGGGAACTAATTTCCTGGCATGGACCATGAAAAGCCTGTGGGAAGCTCATGGGGTGAACCACTTGGTTGCCACCCCTTACCACCATCAAACAAATGGCCTGGTGGAGAAGTTTAATGGAACTTTGGGGGCCATGATACGTAAATTCTTAAATGAGCACTCCAATGATTGGGACCTAATGTTGCAGCAGTTGCTTTTTGCCTACAGGGTTATGTTTAGGGTTAGGCCTACAGTTTAGGGTTTTCACCATTTGAACTTGTGTATGGCCGCGAGGTTAAGGGGCCATTACAGTTGGTAAAACAGCAATGGGAGGGGTTTAAGCCTTCTCCAGGAACTAACATTCTAGACTTTGTAAGCAACCTACAAAACACCTTCTGAAACTCTTTAACCCTTGCTAGAGAAAACTTAAAAGATGCTCAGGAAGAGCAAAAAGCCTGGTATGATAAACATGCCAGCGAGTGTTCCTTCAAAGTAGGGGACCAAGTCATGATCTTGAAGGCGCTCCAGGCCCATAAGATGGAAGCATTGTGGGAAGGGCCATTCACGGTCCAAGAGCATCTGGGAGCTGTTAACTATCTCATAGCACCTCAAACCTAAAGCCTAAGGTATACCATGTTAATTCTCCCCCACCTCAAACCTAAAGCCTAAGGTATACCATGTTAATTCTCCCCCACCTCAAACCTAAAGCCTAAGGTATACCATGTTAATTCTCTAAAGCCCTTTTATTCCAGAGAATTAAAGGTTTTCCAGTTTACAGCCCAGGGAGGAGATGATGCTGAGTGGCCTGAAGGTGTCTACTACGAAGGGAAAAGTGATGGTGGCGTGGAAGAGGTTAACCTCTCCATGACCCTTGGACGTATGCAGCGACAGCGGATCAAGGAGCTGTGCACTAGCTTCACGCCGATGTTCTCAGCCACCCCAGGATGGACCGAACGGGCATACCACTCCATTGACACAGGTAATGCTCGCCCAATTAGAGCTCAACCTTACCGTCTGTCTCCTCAAGCCAAAATTGCTATAGAATGGTGTGACGGGTTGGATCACAGAAACCCCCTTGGGAGCTGCCACCTGATGTACCAAGACTACCCCTGCTCCTGTTTTCCCTGCCAGCTCAGGACTCCAGCACCCTGTCTTGCTGAGCCAGACACTCCCGTCTGCTCCAACACAGACCCAGGGTCTGAATAACTTGCCCCAAAGCTGCAGGTTTACCTGAAAACAGCTCACAGAAGTGTGCTTGTCTGTAGCACTCAGATGCCCAACTCCCAATGGGGTCTAAACCCAAATAAATCCGTTTTACCCTGTATAAAGCTTATACAGCGTAAACTCATAAATTGTTCGCCCTCTAACACTGATAGAGAGATATGCACAGTTGTTTGCTCCCCCAGGTATTAATACATACTCTGAGTTAATTACTAAGTAGAAAGTGATTTTATTAAATACAGAAAGTAGGATTTAAGTGGTTCCAAGTAGTAACAGACAGAACAAAGCAAGTCACCAAGCAAAATAAAATAAAATGCGCGAATCTATGTCTAATCAAACTGAATACAGATAATCTCACCCTCAGAGATGCTTCAGTAAGTTTTTTCTCAGACTGGACACCTTCCAGGCCTGGGCACAATTCTTTCCCCTGGTACAGCTCTTGTTCCAGCTCAGGTGATAGCTAGGGGATTCTTCATGAAGGCTCCTCTCCTCCTCTGTTCTCTTCCACTCCATTATATATCTTTTGCATAAGGCGGGAACCCTTTGTCCCTCTGGGTTTCCACCCCCTCTCACTGGAAAAGCACCAGGTTAAAGATGGATTCCAGTTCAGGTGACATGATCACATGTCACTGCAAGACTTCATTACCCATTTGCCAGCACACACACATACAGGAAGACTCACAGGTAAACACAGCCATCTGCAGACAATGGGAGTCATCAAGATTCCAAACCACCATTAATGGCCCCCACTTTGCATAATTACAATAGGCCCTCAGAGTTATATTTCATATTTCTAGTTTCAGATACAAGAGTGGTACATTTATATGAATAGGATGATCACACTCACTAGATTATAAGCTTTGTAATGATACCTTACAAGAGACCTTTTGCATGAAGCAAATTCCAGTTACATTA
This sequence comes from Terrapene triunguis, assembly GCF_002925995.2. NCBI lineage: Eukaryota > Metazoa > Chordata > Testudines > Emydidae > Terrapene > Terrapene triunguis. The sequence continues at coordinate 76,482,064 of NW_020664409.1, forward strand.
TATTCACTTATTCTCATGTTTTTATAAAACTATTCCAGTTACATTATATTCACTTATTATCATGTTTTTATAAAACCATATAGACTGCACAAAGTCACAAACGGGAAATCCAGGACATGCTACAGATGGGTGTAATCCGCCCTACTAACAGTGCATGGGCATCTCCAGTGATTCTAGTTCCCAAACCAGATAGGGAGATACGCTTTTGCGTGGACTACCGTAAGCTAAATGCTGTAACTCACCCAGACAACTATCCAATGCCATGCACAGATGAGCTATTGGAGAAACTGGGATGTGCCCAGTTCATCTCTACCTTAGACTTAACCAAGGGGTACTGGCAAGTACTGCTAAATGAACCTGCCAAGGAAAGGTCAGCCTTCATCACCCATGCAGGGCTGTATGAATTTAATGTGCTCCCTTTCGAGCTGCGAAATGCACCTGCCACCTTCCAGAAACTTGTAGATGGTCTCCTAGCGGGATTGGGAGAATCTGCAGTCGCCTACCTTGATGATGTGGCCATTTTTTCTGATTCATGGGCAGAACACCTGGAGCATCTGCCAAACGTCTTCAAGTGCATAAGGGAGGCAGGACTAACTGTTAAGGCTAAAAAGTGTCAAATAGGCCTAAACAGAGTGACTTACCTTGGACACGAGGTGGGTCAATGAACTATCAGTCCCCTACAGGCCAAAGTGACTGCTATCCAAAAGTGGCCTGTCCTAAAGACAAAGGAACAGGTCCAATCCTTTTTAGGCTTGGCTGGATATTACAGGCGATTTGTACCGCACTACAGCCAAATTGCCGCCCCACTAACAGACCTAACCAAAAAGAAACAGCCAAATGCAGTTCAGTGGACTGAAGAGTGTCAGAAGGCCTTTAACCAGCTTAAAGTGACACTCATGTCTGACCCTGTGCTAAGGGCCCCATACTTTGACAAACCTTTCCTAGTAACCACAGATGCGTCTGAGCATGGTGTGGGAGCAGTTTTAATGCAGGAAGGACCGGATCAAGAATTCCATCCTGTGGTGTTTCTCAGCAAAAAACTGTCTGAGAGGGAAAGCCACTGCTCAATCAGCGAAAAGGAATGTTACGCCATTGTGTACACTTTGGAAAAGCTACGCCCATACGGACAATAACAAAAAACTTCTTCAATGGAGTTTAGCTCTCCAAGATTTTGATTTTGAGATGCAACACATTTCAGAAGCTTCTAACAAAGTAGCTGATGCACTCTCCCATGAAAGTTTCCCAGAATCAACTGGTTAAAATCTTCCTTAAAATGTGGAAAATATGTTAGGTTTTCTATAATCAGTAGTATATCTAGAGGTGCATGTGTCTTATTAATTCTGTTTTCTCCTAGAGCTCCAGGAAGAAATCACAGCCAGTATGGAGCAGGCTGTCCAGCACCGTCTGTGATTTGGGGGGGGCGTGTCATAAACATACAGCTAAGGATAGCATAAAATCCCTCCTTACCTTTAAAGGGTTAAAAAGCTCAGATAACCCAGTTGGCACCTGACCAGAAGGACCAATGGGGAAAGAAGATATTTTCAAATGGGGGGGGGGTGAGAAAGGCATTGTTTTATGCTGTGTGGGTGTTCTCTCCGGAGACAAAGGGAGAGACCAAGCAAGTAATCCAGCTCCCACTGAAATGATACATCTAATATTACAAAAATAGTAAGTAATTGCAAGGAAATGCGTTAAAGTATCTTTCGTTTTAGCTTGTGACTTTTCCCTGATTCTTTGTCTAAATCACTTGGTGGTGGCAGCATACTGTTCAAGGACAAGGTGGAATTTGTGCCTTGGAAAAGTTTTAACCTAAGCTGGTAAAAATAAGCCTAGGGGGTCTTTCATGCAGGTCCCCACACCTATACCCCAGAGTTCAGAGTGGGGAAGGAACCCTGACACAAGTACTGTAGTGCAATTTCTTTATCATGAAAGTTGAATTTACAACTGTAGAATTATGTACAAAAAAAAAACTGCATTCAAAAATAAACAAAGGAAAACTTTAGCACCTACAACTCCACTCAGTCTTACATTTTGTTCAGCCAATTGCTCAGACCAACAAGTTTGTTTACATTTGCAGGATATAATGCTGCCGCCTTGTTTACAATGTCACCTGAAAACGAGAATAGGCATTCGCATGACACTGTTGTAGCGAACGTCACAAGATATTTACATGCCAGTTGTGCAAAAGATACATACTTCATACTGTCCCTTCATGCTTCAGCCACCATTCCAGAGGACATGTGTCCACGCTGATGACGGGTTCTGCTCGATAATGATCCAAAGCAGTGCGGACCGACTCATGTTCATTTTCCTCATCTGAGTCAGATGCCACTAGAGAAGGTTTTCTTTTTTGGTGGTTCGGGTTCTGTAGTTTCCGCATCAGAGTGTTTGTTCTTTTAAGACTTCTGAAAGCATGCTCCACACCTCGTCCCTCAGATTTTGGAAGGCACTTCAGATTGTTAAACCTTGGGTCGAGTGCCGTAGCTATCTTTAGTAATCTCACATTGGTACCTTCTTTGCAAATCTGCAGTGAAAGTGTTCTTAAAATGAACAACATGTTCATGGCAGGGGGTTGGGGTGCGGGAGCGGGTGTGGGCTCTGCGAGGTTGTTTGGATGTGGGAGGGGACTCAGGGCTGGAGCGGAGATGGGAGTGCAGGCTCTGGTCGGTGCTTACCTCAGGTGGCTCCCGGAAGCGGCCGGCATGTCCCTCTGGCTCCTAGGCAGAGGCACGGCCAGGGGCTCTGTATGCTGCCAGTTCCTGGCCAATGGGAGCTGCAGAACTGATGCTTGGGGCAGCGCCTGCGCAGTGGGCAGGGGCAGCACGCGGAGCCCCCTGGCCACCCCTGTGCCTAGGAACCGGAGGGATATGCCAGCCACTTCTGGGAGCCGCACAGAGCCGGCCAACCGGACTTTTAGCAGCCCGATCAGCTGTGCTGACCAGAGTCGCCATGGTCCCTTTTTGACCTGGTGTTCCAGTCGAAAAACAGACACCTGGCAACCCTAGTTCTTTTAAATACATAGGCCCAATTCTGCAGCTTTATGTGCACTAATGAGCATTTAATAACCTGAGTATTCCCATTGGCTTTGCCTGTGTATGTGAGTGCTCGCTGTGGTAAGAGCCATTTTTAATGTTTTTAATCCACAAAGTAAATTGTTCTTTTAGTGTGAAACAATACTTTTTTATTAGTTAAACATATGCAGCTGGCTGGACTTTTTATGCATTAGAATAAGGACAGAAAACCTCCCTTTTGTTTTAAGTTTTCTTTTGCTTAGATTGTACTCTCATTCCTTGTATTTTATATTTATAGCTTTTAATGTAGATTGTTTAAAATGCTTATAAGAGCAAGGAAGGGAACAGTTTAACCTTTGACAAAGGCAGCATTTTTAGATTTAACTGAAAGTACTTAGTTAAAAAAAATCTGTTTCCATTTACTGATGGGATCCTTTTAAAAAAAACCTGCAGGTTAACTACATACAGTAGAGCCATGATTAGCCTTGCCAAGAAAGGCCAGATCTTGCAAAGCCCCAGTCACATGAACCGTCCTTACTAATGTGAGTCCAGTTGAAGTAGATGGAACTACTCACATGATTAAGGTTTTGAAGAAGCTGGTCCCAATTTAAACACTTGGCAAAACTTGTGCCTCCATAATATTTGTGGTCCATAGTAAAACCTCCTAAGTGGTTTCTGATTCCTTTCCAGTGCTAAACTCCTTTTAAAGGAAAAGCCTACCAATTGATGAGCTTGCATGAACTCCCAAACATCTTTGCTAAAATAGTAACAAAACAAGTCCCACAAAAACTGAGTCATAGGATTACATTTTTCTCTGATACAATGGTATAATCCAGAGGGAACCTAATGATACTATTTATGGACTAACAGTGGTGAAAACAAGAGCAGAATTTGGCTCACTGCTTGGAAGGAGTCTGTTGTTGCAAACTGAAAGACAGCCTATTTTCCTCCAAAATAGGCCAAATCTTGTAGTTCTTACCCAAAATTCCCATTGTCAATTGACATCAAAGGGAGTTTTGCCTGAGTAAGAACTGTAGAATGTGGCCCTGTAACAAGATCTCCAGAAGAAGAAAGAGGAGAACCCATGTACCTCCAATGCAGATAGAGGTAAGAAACTGTTTTCAGGCTCTCTGCACAGGTACTACAACGGAGAATGATTTGGAAGAGTAATCCGAGGGAAGGGATCAGAAGGAGACCCTATAGACTGGAAGGCATGGGATGCATTGTCCTAGGGATGGGGGTTCCAAGACCACCACTCCCTAAAGTAGGAGATGGGTGGTGGTGGTTGGGGATTCCTTCCTAAGGGGGATGGAGTCATCCATCTGCCATCCAAACCGGGAGACTTGAGGAGTGTGCTGCTTGCCTGGAGCTAGAATTCAGGATGTGATGGAGTGTCTGCCGAGACCGATCAAGCCCTCGGACCGCTATCCCTTCCTACTTCTCCATGTGGGCACCAATGATACTGACAAGAATGACCTTGAGCAGGTCATTGCAGACTATGTGGCTCTGGGAAGAAGGTTAAAGGAGTTTGAGGTGTAAGTCGTGTTGAAGGAAAAGGCCCAGGTAGGGACCATCAAATTGCGAAAGTAAATGTGTGGTTGCGCAGGGGGTGCCAGAGGGAGGGCTTTGGATTCTTCAACCATGGGATGTTGTTGCAGGAAGAAGAAATGGGATCCACCTAACGAAGAGAGGGAAGAGCATCTTCGCAGGCAGGCTTGCTAACCTAGTGAGGAGGGCTTTAAACTAGGTTTGCTGGGGGATGGAGACCTAAGCCCTGAGGTAAGTGGGGAAATGGGATACTGGGAGGAAACACAAGGAGGAGGGTGCAACAGGGGAGGCCTCCTGATTCATACTGAGAAAGTAGGGCAATCAGCTAGTTATCTTAGCTGCCTGTATATGAACTCAAGACGCCTGGGAAAGAAGCAGGAAGAATTGGAAGTCCTGGTACAGTCAAGGAACTATGATGTGATTGGAATAACAGAGACTTGGTGAGGGAACTCACATGACTGGAGCACTGTCATGGATGAGTATAAACTCTTCAGGAAGGACAGGCGCGGGAGAAAAGGTGAAGGAGTTGCACTGTATGTAAGAGAGCATTATGGTTGCTCAGAGTTCCAGTATGAAACTGGAGAAAAGCCTGTTGAAAGTCTTTGGGTTAAGTTTAGAGGCGAGAGCAACAAGGGTGATGTCGTGGTGAGCATCTGCTGTAGACCACCAGACCAGGAGGATGAGGTAGACGAGGCTTTCTTCGTACAACTAACAGAAATTTCCAGATCACAGGCCCTGGTTCTCATGGGGGACTTCAGGAAGGTGATCAGGAACAGTCAACATGGATTCACAAAGGGCAAGTCATGCTTGACCAACCTGATTGCCTTTTATGATGAGATAACTGGCTCTTTGGATATGTGGAAAGCAGTGGATGTGATATACCTTGACTTTAGCAAAGCTTTTGATACGGTCTCCCACAGTATTCTTGCCAGCAAGTTAAAGAAGTATGGATTGGATGAATGGACTATAAGATGGGTAGAAAGATGGCTAGATCATTGGGCTCAATGGGTAGTGATCAACGGCTCAATGTCTAGTTGGTAGCTGGTATTAAGTGGAGTGCCCCGGGGTTGGTCCTGGGGCCGGTTTTGTTCAACATCTTTATTAATGATCCGGATGATGGGATGGATTGCACCCTCAGCAAGTTCGTGGATGACACTACGCTGGGGGGAGAGGTAGATAGGCTGGAGGGTAGGGATAGGGTCCAGAGTGACCTAGACAAATTGGAGGATTGGGCCAAAAGAAATCTGATGAGGTTCAACAAGGACAATTGCAGAGTCCTGCACTTAGGATGGAAGAATCCCATGCACTGCTACAGGATGGGGACCGACTGTCTAAGTGGCAGTTCTGCAGAAAAGGACCTGAGGATTACAGTGGACAAGAAGCTGGATATGAGTCAACAGTGTGCCCTTGTTGTCAAGAAGGCTAAAGGCATATTGGGCTGTATAAGTAGGGGCATTGGCAGCAGATCAAGGGACGTGATCATTCCCCTCTATTTGACATTGGTGAGGCCTCATCTGGAGTACTGTGTCCAGTTTTGGACCCCCCACTACAGCAAGGATGTGGACAAATTGGAGAGAATCCAGCGGAGGGCAACAAAAATTATTAGGGGGGTGGGGCACATGATTTATGAGGAGAGGCTGAGGGAACTGGGCTTATTTAGTCTCCAGAAGAGAAGCGTGAGGGGAGATTTGATAGCAGCCTTCAACCATAGGCGCCGACTTCTGCTCCCGCCAGTGGGTGCTCGACCCCCCTCTACCCCTGCCCCCGCCCCTCCCCCTTCCACCCCTGCCCCCATTCGAACCCCTTCCCCAAAGTCCCTGCCCCAACTCTGCCCCCTCCCTGCCCCTATTCCGACTCCTTCCCCAAATCCCCACCGTGGCCCTGCCTCTTCCCCGCCTCCTCCCCTGAGTGTGCCACATCCCGCTCCTCCCTCTCCCTCCCAGAGCTTGCTACGCTGCCAAACAGCTGTTTGGCGGTGGCCTGGCAGGAAGCGCTGGGAGGTAGGCGGAGGAGCAGGGACGCGGCACGCTGTGGGGGGGGAGGCGAAGGAGGAGGAGGTGGAGCAGGGTGGAGGGGAGCTTGGCTGCCACTAAGTTTTCCCCGTGGGTGCTCCAGCCCTGGAACACCCACGGAGTCGGCGCCTCTGCCTTCAACTACCTGAAGGGGGTTCCAAAGATGTCTAGGTTGGATATTAGGAAAAACTATTTCACTAGGAGGGTGGTGAAGCACTGGAATGAGTTACCTAGGGAGATGGTGGAATCTCCATCCTTAGAGGTTTTTAAGGCCCATCTTGACAAAGCCCTGGCTGGAACGATTTAGTTGGGGTTGGTCCTGCTTTGAGCAGCGGGTTGGACTAGATGACCTCCTGAGGTCTCTTCCAACCCTAATCTTTTATGATGCTAAGGAATCTGTTGCAAACTGAAAGACAGCCTATTTTCCTCCAAAATAGGCCAAATCTTGTAGTTCTTACCAGAAATTCCCATTGTCAATTGACATTAAAGGGAGTATTGCCTGCGTAAGGACTGTGGCCCTGTAACAAGAGATGTGTCAACTAGCTGAATTAGCCCATTTACCCAAAAGAAATTATAGCTGCAGATGTTAAAGCAAGGCATAGCACAACTTCCACTCCTGTACTGAAAAGCAGCTTGCCTCTTTTTTCTGCCTGGCTTGAGAAAGCAGTGCTCCACCACACCTCTCCCTCTTCTTTGGCTGGTGCAGTAAGAATGCCCCCTCCTGTTTCAATCACTTTAACCAGTGGATTTTAGGGGGCAACATTCACACTATTCACTCCTGTGGGAGTTGGATTTGAAGTGGAGAGGGGGAAACAGGAAGCAAAATATCTTCCTAATATTTACTGGGCTAAATCCTTGATTACAACCAAGGAGGGATGCTTAAAAGGCCTCATCTTTGCACTCGTCCAATCCAGGGCTGACTGTGTACTGGGCTAATCCCTTATACAAATTAGAGCAACCTAAAGGCTGATCTAAATTATGTCACTGTTAGTGGCAGCCTGGTTTAAGAGCAATATCTCCTATATCAACAGCAGGGTGTCAAAGGCTGGCTGGCTGGCTTGTTAAGAGAGTTCATCTCAGCCTTGCCTGTAAGGAGCAGTTAACACCACCTGAGCCTGATCCAGTGACTTTATTACAGTTAGTGGTCTAGCTGTGAAAGGGTATCAGTGAGAAGACCCAGAAGAGAGGAGTAAAGGGAATTTCTGTGTTCTCTGGGAAGAGCCCTGGTGAAGCTGGGCTGGAGAGAACTACATGGGGCAGGTCAGGCTCCTGTGTGGGGTCTCTCAGTTAAGGCTTGTGAGAAGTAGGGAGGTTGCTGAGGGAAACTGACAGAGTCCCTGGGGAGGGAAGGAGTGGGGGAAATCAGCTGGGAAGCATCAGCATAGAAGAACTCTGCAGTGCCGGGGTGTGACAGGTTGCATCACAGAAACGCTCTTGGGGCTGCCAACTGATGTGCCAAGACTACTTCTACCCCTGCTTTCCCTGCCAGCTTGGGACTTCAGTACCATGTCTTGTTGAGCCAGACGCGCCAGTCTGCTCCAACACAGACCCAGGGTCTGAACCACGTGCCCCAAAGCTGCAGACTTAACTGAAAGCAACTTGAGAAGTGTTCCTGTCTTTAACATTCAGATGCCCAACTCCCAAAGGGGTCCAAACCCCAAATAAATCCATTTTACCCTGTATAAAGCTTATACAGGGTAAACTCATACATTGTTCACCCTCTATAACACTGATAGAGAGATATGCACAGCTGTTTGCCCCCCCCCCCCAGGTATTAATACAAACTCTGGGTTAATTAATAAGTAGAAAGTGATTTTATTAAATACAGAAAGTAGGATTTAAGTGGTTCCAAGTAATTACGGGCAGAACAAAGTGAATTACCAAGAAAAATAAAATAAAATACGCAAATTGAAGCCTAATACAGTAATAACTGAATAACGATAAAACCTCACCCTCAGAGGTGTTCCAGTAAGCTTCCTTTTACAGACTAGTCCCCTGCTAGTCTGGTCCAGCAATCACTCACACCCCCTATAGTTACTGTCCTTTGTTCCAGTTTCTCTCAGGTATCCTTAGGGGTGGAGAGGCTATCTCTTGAGCCAGCTAAAGACAAAATGGAGGGGTTTAAATAGACTTTCTCTTGTGGGTGGAGACTCCCTCCTATGCAACGTCCAGCTCCAAGATGGAGTTTTGGAGTCACATGGGCAAGTCACATGTCCATGCATGACTCAGTTTTTACAGGCAGCAGCCATTATTTACATGCTACCGTGAACGTCCTCAGGTAGACTTCTTATGTGGATTGGAGCCTTCCAAGATTCATTGTCCTTTTAAGTGTTTCTTGATTGGACACTTAATTTGCACATTCCTTTCTTAAAGAAGCTGACCAAATGCTTTATTAAGCCTACTTAGAAATCAAGCAAGTACACAGCCACTATTCATAACTTCAAATACAACGACACATGCATACAAATAGGATGAATATATTCAGTAGATCATAACCTTTACATAGATATGTTACATGGCATATGTAGCATAAAACATATTCCAGTTATATCATATATACATTCATAAGCATATTTCCCTGAAGCCTTTTGGGTGCAATGTCACACATAACGTTACACTGGGAGCAGGGGTGAAGGGCAAAGGACTTCAGGGTAGCCCAAGAGGAGAAGAAGAATTATTGGTTTGGCTATTGATATGGATTTACAGTTGGATTTGCATTACCCTAGAAAATGACTGAATTTAGGAGTTGATCTGGCCAGAGGACTGGGCTATGGTGGAAGACCCAGAAAGGGCCAAAGAGGTGACCAATGTGGGGGATGAAGTCCCCTGCAATGTCCTGACTGAACACCAGGAGGTGTTACAGTAGTGAGTGCAACCACTGATAGGGTGGCACAAGGAACACTACGCTGGCTATACTACTGACTAGTGACTATATCATGAAGGGTGAGCCTCCTAAGGCCATTTACACCACTTATATGACCACGCTGTAGTGCAAGCACAGAATTGGGCCACACTCTCTAATCCTGCCAGAAATGAGAACATAAATGCCACAGAGCAAGTAGTCCTCAAGCTAGGCTTGCAGTGCAAAAAGAACAGAGTTACTGTAGATTCATAACAGAAATGCAACTGTTCCCTACTCCATGTCATCTCAAACTCCATCTGATTATCCAAATAGATTTGGCAAGTGCCCAAATGGAATTCTATGGATATCTAGTTTTGTGAGAATAAATAACTGTATAAAGCTAGTCACGCTCTCTGCAACAGATTTCTGTGATTTATTAGTAAACCCACCAAAGAAACTTGCTTCAAAATAAAAGGGATAACAATAAAATCTCAGCTGCATCCGTGTACATGGAAGCTCTTTTGGTGGCTAATGACATTAGGCCACAAAGATTTTATTGGAACTCATTTGGGATTGCTGGAATAACTTATGCATGGCTTCACCACTTGTGAGTAAGGTGGCCATCCCAAGCTCATGCCTTTATACCACCCCATTCTACCTGGCATTCCTTTTATGAACCATTTTACAGGAAATCTATTTTAGAAATGTTAGAGGTGGTTTCTTTCTAAAAGTATTAGTACTGTAATTTAAAATATTGTTCCTTTAAAATCAAGTTACTTTAGTATTGTGAGTTCAACCGTACAGGCCCTTTAGGGAGAGGAAAATCATAACTAATACAATTTTAGAAACTTCTAACATGACCCCAGAATAGCTTTTCCATGCGTAATAATGTTATGATTTTAAGGTCTGCTATTTCAAGGCCTACCAGAACTGGAAGGCAGTATTGTGCCTCATCAAAAGCTTGATAGGTTGTGAGGTATTCCATCTTGAATCAAGTGTAGCAGTGAATATTGCTGCTCTTGAGTCTCAGGTCTGTGTGGTTTCCACATTTGGTGGGAAAGTTCCAAAGTTGAGGGGGAAAGGAAACATTTAAATGGCAATTCAGGTTTTTTAATTATTTCAAGCTGCTCAGAGTTAGTCCCAGTGGTGGAGATGGCTTAATGGGCAAAGGGTAGGTTAAGCAGTTGTAGGTGCATGATAAATGCAACTTGTCACATGGCTATTGCCTCCACATTTGTAGTATTTGTGTATGTGTTTCTCCAGCTGCTGTGTTCATTATTCTTGATTCAGATACCGAGTCAGACATCTGAGCATATGGTTGCAGACAGCCTATGTTGTTTGTGCTTTTTTTTGTTAAATTAGTCCTTACCATTGGCCGGATTGTAATCTTGCAATCTGCCCTGAGTGTGGTGTGTCCCAGAAGCAGACCAGGGAACAAATTGTGACTCAGACTTCTAACTCTTCCTTTGCTCTGGGGGGGAGTAAGTTACTTTATCCTTTCTGAAGCATCTTGCTTCTCCATCCCCCTGCCACAGATTCACAGCCAACTACTTTGGGTTGCTTCCACTCCTGTCCCCCTCTGCCTCCACCCACCCACTTGCTCAAAGTGTGGAGTAGCAAATAACCCCAGCTCTCTTCCCCAGGGCTGCTGTCATAATTTCAGCAATGGAGGAAGTGGAACTTTACTCCCCTGTGCAGCTGTGTGAGAGCTGTGACAGTCTGGCCTCAGAAATGTAATGATGATTGTTTAGATTGATTTTGTCTTTCTCCATACCCGTTAATCAAGAATTTATAGTCTGTTCCAATTGATGCTTTATTCTCTCAGGGTTTTAAAAACATATGTAATGAGACAGTTCACTTTTATATGTAACTCTGTTAGTCTTCAACAGTTTTATGGAGGGAACACACAAATTTCAAGGGACATTCCATACTTGAAGTTAGCACTGAAAATGACTTCATTTCACTCATTAAAGCCAATAATTCTGGCTGAAAGCTGAAATGCCAATAATCATTACTGCTCATTTAAGACTTCACCCCCCCACACTCAAAGATGCTTTGTCATGTTCAAACTGTCAGGAAGTTTTTGTTAGAAGGGATGAGGAGATTTAAGGAAAGACTCAGAATTCCTAGCCCTTTGTGCAGTACATGGTAGAAAATGATGGCTGACTTGTTCATGAACACATTTAAATTAATACAGAACTACATTCTAGCCTTGTCTAAGGCAGTAGAGATAAGGGCCAATCTAGCAGTTATCTGTGGGTAGCTGACTGTGCTTATGGCATGGCACGAGATATTTTGTTGAGCGTAGCAGGATGACTCAGGGCAGGCTGCAGTTTACATGTGGATCCTGCTGCTGCTTGATAGAAACATGCACACTAGCTGGTTTAGAGGCCAGTTTGGAGCCTAATAGACTGTTGGCTATTTGCTGTTGCTATGTGGCTTGCACCCTAGCATGCCTCTCACCATTTGTACTTCTGTGCATGATGGAAGTATCTTGCCTAGCAGCTTAAAGGGGAGAAAAAACTATGCCTATGCCTTTTCCCCTGCCTCATTGTATACCAGTAAACTTGACATCAGTATCAGGACTCAGCCCAGTATATCTGACTTGAAGATTCCCATTAAAAATATACTGAATAGCAAATATCTTGTCTTTGTACTTACACTTTTTGTGGTGGTGTCTTTAAAATGTATCCCTTTTCTTTTCAACGAGAAAAGATTCAGTCTCATAATGCTGGGAGTGGAGTGGGAGGAAAATCAGAATTACTGTAGTGCTAACTCAAGTGTGCAGTGATGCCAGTCCTGTTATCTTGGGATTCCCACCAACCTCTCAGAACAGACAGAACCAGCTGTTTAAGGGGGGAATGTACAATCTTCTGAATGTTGAGGCTTAAGGCAGGCTAATGGTCAGCAAAATTACTATGTTAAAACACACATTTTTATTCAACAGATCTACTCCTTGCATATTTTGGAGTTATAGCTCCTTACTTTACTGACCAAAAACCTGTTTTTACTATTGTTAGCACTACAGAGCTGATAGAGCTTTGGGAGAGTGAGCAGGTTTCTATTCTGTTTTGCACATCATTAAGAAAATTGTCAGCTGATCTCTTATTGCAGAATCTTTATTACTGGTGATGCAGAAAGAACACTATTTTCACACAACAGCTGGAATTTTCGGTCTGATAGAAAAAACATCATTTTAACTTGTACACTGAACAGATTTCATATGGAAGTCACTGAGTGTGAATAAATATGCACCTCAATTATATCACTTAAAGAATAACATTGAACTATAATGCTAATGTTTTTATTTGTTTTGTTCTGTCAACTGCTGTTTTTTAAGGCTGTGTTGAAGCCTTTGGCTTCAAGGCTGCATTAAAACATATGGTACATCTACCCCCAAATGTTCAAAAATCATGAGTTTGGTCTCAAAAAATCATGGGATTGACTTCAAAATCCTGAGATTACAGAAAAAATGAGGGAGCGGTTCTAGTTACTTTCTGGTTTTTGAGCCTTTATCATAAACTTGTTTGCATTTACAAACTCCTCTCTGCAACCAAGAAGTAGCTTACAAATGAAACCTGCAGTTCCCAGTTTCACTCAGTCCAGGAGCTCTGGCTTTGAGGAAAGTGCCAAACATTTTAAGATTCACAAGCATTGGCAACACTGTTCCCAGATCAAAAAAAGGTCACTAAACTGGTGTTAAGGTTTTAAATCTCTAGCAATAACTTAAAACAAAAAACTTAATAGAACATGGAAGCTTTCAAGAAACACAAACTTTAAATTTCCTGAAAGCCAGAAAATTTAAAGCTCAGATTACACTCTGGAACCCCTAAAACACAGAAATGTTTGGAAATGCAAAGTTAGGGTACCTTTCTTCCACCTAATCCCCACAAAAATAAAGCTGCCCCTAAACAGTGTCCCCCTTGTGTATGCTCCTTTTAAGGTGAAGACATTTCAAACTATATTATGTACTTAAGGCCCATTGCTTTCCACAGAAGTTTTGAATGTGAAAGGACTACAGAACTAGGCCCTTGGCTAGTTAGCCATTAAAGCAAGGTTAACACTGTAGGTATCCTTGAAAGTCCAAAAAACAGTTCTGACTATTGAGAGGTTCAAAAGTCCATAGCAAATGGCTCCAGCCTCCAAAATTAAGCATGAGAGCATCCAAAAATACTGAAAAACATTAGGGCTCATGGAGGGCAGATGAATAGAACAAGCGTGGAGTTTCTAGCCTGAAATATGCTGTTCCAAAAGAGTTAGACCTTTGTAAAATTTATATCCTGTAAAAATTCTCGTCCTGTTCACTTCAAATATGCTACCCCAATAAAATATCTCTTAAGGCAAGGATCTATAAGTAGTGCAGTTTGAATTTGGGTTGAGGAATTTAAGGAAAGTTGGAATTGAATTAGATTTATTATAGAAAGCTCATTACAGCCAAAATACTACCGTCGTGCCATATAATAAACAATCTAGAATTGGGAAGACTCGATGTGGCCTCAAAAGAACACAAAAAGTAGCTATGAAGTGAATTAATAGAAGCAGACAGGGGCACTGAAATTATGTCATTTGTGGGATGTGAGAGGAGGGGTCAAATCAATAGGAAATCTCAGGAATCCATAATAAATCAAGGTGTAGTATCTGACCCAACAGTAACAGTTTTTCAAGACTGAAACAAAGTTCTTATTCAAACAGTCTTTGTTTTATGTTTTAAATATTGACTTATCATCCTATTGTTTGAAAATCAACTGTTTTTGTTGAAGCAGAAGCTTGTTGTATAGAATTTTATCTAAGACTTAGTTGAAATCTAGAGAAATTGTGCTGTGTGAGCTTCTGTACCTTTATCAACTTTATCTGCAATGGCCCTAAAAAGATTAGTCAAGCTGGAAACCTAATCGGGTAGAGTGAATATTTTACCAACTCTAAAGGTGGAATCCCCATCAAACTAGTCTTTACAAACTAGAAGTTAATTGATAAAAGCTGGCATGGATAGAACCAGTTTACGTAAAATATGCATTTATCTGAAACTTTGCTCAAAACACGAAACTGAAAAAATTATTGACGTTCTAAAAGTTGTTTTATTCATTTTGGAGCACATCTGCACTTCTGGTTCTGTCTGAAACTGGAATGAAAAGAGCAAAATACTGAAAGGAAGGCTATCTTTGTGGTGTGTTCATCCCAGCCAGAAACCGAAAAAGCCAAAAACCTAGAGACAGCTTGTTCTCTTGAGTTTTCCAGCCCAGATCTCCAAATTCAGGAGACCAAAAGGGCTTGGAAAAGCATCTGGGCTTCTGAATGTTTTCCCAACTGAACCTCCATCAGCAGAAAAACAATATAGGGAAAACAATTAAGGAAATCTAGATTACAGCTATTATATTAGTGACACAGATTCAGAGTGCAGCAGTTTCCTTGAACCAATGTATTTCAAAGCAAAACAATCTGTGGTGTATGAAACCATGGAAGTGTGAAGTCTTTGTTTATTGTGTACTGCATTTTTAATTTAATAGTAAGAAAACCTGCACTCAGAGACAGTGGACATTTTGTTGTCAGATTTGCTGCAGCCTGTTACAGAGGAGATACATCTGCACACTGTGCTCACAAAGAACAAAAGTAAACTTTCCTCTTATTGTTAATCGAAACTAAAAATAATGTAAACATTGAAATAATATGGTTGTTCTTTGTGAATGGAAAAAACTAAACACAACCTATATCCCTATAATTTTTCTAAGAGAGGACTTTCATTATTTACTAATAGCTTTCAGTTTTTGCTTTCACACATCTTTTTCTATAAGAAACATAGTAAACAGATCTTATATAGTTACTTGCATTTTCATTCTCTTCCATAACATAATCAAATGCACAGTAAGGTCTGGTCTACACTACAGAGTTAGGTCGATGTAGGGTAGTTTACGTCGACCTAATTATGTCAGTGTAAATGCTACAGCCTTGCTCCCACCGATGTAAGTGCACTGCTACACTGACATAACAACTCCACCTCCAGGAGAAGCGTAGGGCTTATGTCAGTGTAGTTAGGGCGATGCAGTGTCAGTCTAGACACTGCGTTACTTACATCGGCTGTTGGCTGTCATTCTTGTCAATTTCATGGCTCCATACAGTGGAAAAGAAAAGAAAGCCTGGGCCAGTAGTGGACTCCAGCTACAGCCCTGCCACGCCTGGGCTCCCTGCTTCCAGCCAGGCTGCTGACCGCTGCCCCAGGCTCCCTGCTCCCAGCCAGGCTGCTTCCAACTGCCCCAGGCTCCCTGCTCCCAGCTGGGCCGCTGTCCAGGCTTCCCGCATCCAGCTCCCCACTAAAGGAGGGGAGAAGCCTGGGCCACTGCCCCCTGGACCCAGCAGGGAGGAGAGAATCCTGGGCCATTGTCCCCTGCTCCCAGTGGGGAGCTGAGAGCCCAGAGGGCAGCTGGGTTCCTGGAGGGGAGCTGTGCAGAACTGAGAGCCCTGGCTCTCAGCCCCCATCACTGCCCTTCTTCAGTCGGTGGAAGCGCTCCTGGTGAGGATACGCACCACCAACAGAAGAAGGGCCATGTGGACATCAGCCACTGCATTAATTACTGCGGTGACTGTAAGTTGAACTAACATAGGTCAACTTAAGTTTGTAGTGTAGACATACTCTAAATCTACTATAAATTCAGTATAATCATATCACCTGGTTATCAGAAGTTTGTAAAAAATTAGCATATGCTGCCTTAGTTGTAATCAAACAACGAACCCTAGACTTTACTAACAGAGAATTTTGCCATTGAAGCTCTGATTAAAAAAAATTGAGCTTTCACCATGAAAATATATTTTAGATGAACAGCTCCAGTCTTCTACAAGTTCAGTAATAGAAACAACAAAAGCAGGTGGACAATCCCTTGCTTGCTACTGTTCTTGAACAAGAGCATTTCACCCTGTACAATAATATGTCAACATATTTTCTACGTTGTTTGGTATTTAGACTTAGAATTTATTGCCAGGCTTCCTGGTAGCAAGCTGTGCAGGTTGCAAGTGGAATCTGATTGAGGTGAGTGAATGAATGTGGTGGCTGTTTGGAATGTCGTCCAGCTGCCAGTTAGAATTTCGTTTGTTTTCCTTTTGCACAAGTGTGAAATGAACAGCCCTAGTTTTCAGAAGTGTGAGTGTACATTTTTATATCTCACACTAATGAATACCTTTTTTCTATCCTCCTCATTCTGGGATGTAGAATTTATTTGTAGATGTTATTTACTACTGGTGTGATAGAGAGGGGGAATTTTACCTCAGACATTAAACATGTATTTAAAGAAAGAGAAAGACTGGGGCAATCCAAAAGTGGGTAGATAAACTACCTCAATTTCACAATGTTTGCCATTAGATCTAAAGTGAGATAAAAGGAGTTTGAATTACAAACAATTTTGGAAGGAAGTGTTATTCACTTAATGCATCTTAGGAAAAATTGTTGCTGAAATGTCATTTTGTACTTGTTTGTGTTTGGAATTTTACGTCCTCTACTTTGACCCTTCTCTTGAAGGACATCAATTTTATGTACAATCTCCACTACTCTCCCCTACACACAACTATCCTCCTCTGCTATCAATAGGCTGATGATAATGCAGTTTGTAATGTGTTCTGATGTGAAAGGTGCTGCATAAGACTGAATTGTTGTTGTTGCTGATATGGCCAGAAATTTCCCCAACTAGATCTGTCAATAACTGACACTAAAACAACAAGGTACGAAGTGTATTTGAAGAGTGTCAGACAACATTGTTTTTTCTGTCTTCTCTAGGCAAACTGTTCTTCAGATAGGTGATTTGACCTAGCTTTGTTTAAATAGATTAAGGGCTAAATGGTTTGAAAAGAAATAAAGGAAGAGAGAAAAAATGGAAACAGACTAATATTAGTTGCTTTGCACAATGCAAATCTCAATGTTCTCTAGTCCAGTTATAATTTGTAACTAAAAATATCACTCCACTCCATGAACTTTCACTCCATGCATCTGAAGAAGTGAGGTTTTTTACCCACGAAAGCTTATGCCCAAATAAATCTGTTAGTCTTTAAGGTGCCACCGGACTCCTTGTTGTTTCTTTAAAAATATCACTGTTATTTATGAGAGAGACAGGGTAGATGAGGTAATATCTTTTACTGGACCAACTTCCATTGGTCAAAAGGACAATCTTTCAAGCTTCACAGTTCTCTTCCTCAGGTCTGGAGAAGGTAACCGGTGTCTCTAAGCTAAATACATGGTGGGACAGATTTGTAAGTGTGAGAGGTACATACATGCTGTAGAAGATCACTTAAAATTAAGTGGACAATTAAGCGTTAGCAGGCAGTAGGGTGTGTTACAAACTGTTATAATGAGCCATAAAACCAGTGTCTCTGTTAAGTCCATGGTTTTTAGTATCCAGCAGAGTTATGAATTTAAGTTCGCAGGCTCATCTTTTGAGGATGTTGTGCAGGTTTCCTTTGTGAATGAGGACTAAGAAGTCAGATTTGGAGTGATCACTTTGTGTAAAGTGTTCACCCAAATGTGCTTTTGTCTTTTATCATTTTTTGGTGTGAATTCATTTGCAAGCATATCTGGTTTCACCCACATAGTTATTGGGGCATTTGATGCACTGGATGAGGTACACCACATGTTGGGAAAAGGCATGTGTAGGAGCCATAGATCTTGAAATGTGTGTTGTGGGAGCTATTGATCATTGTAGCAGGTGGGATATGTCTGCAGGATTTGCATCTGTTGATCTGGTGCCACTTTCAGTTTGTGTCCTTGTTTGTGGGGAGCTTCCTTCTGGTGATGAGGTTGGGGGTTGTTTGAAGGCCAAAAGAGGGGTTTAAGGAAAGATTTTTTTCAGGATGTCCATCAACTATGGGTTGTAACAATTTGATTATACCCTGTTTGGGTTCCATTGTGGGATGGTGGGTGACAACTGGGGGCGTGTGGCCAGTGGTGGTTTGTTTTTTTATTTTCTGTACTGAAGCAGGTTCTTTTGGGGTATTTGGGTGGCCCATTCCATGATGTGATTTACTATTCTGATGGAGTGTCCTTGCTTGGTGAAGGCAGTTTTAAGTCTGATTAGGTATGTATCCCATATGTTCTTTTGGGAGCAAATTCTGTGATATCTGAGTGCCTGCCTATAAATAACAGATTTCTTGGTTTGTCTAGGGTGGTTGCTGCATCTGTGGAAGTAACTCTGGTGATCCATGTTTTTTTTTTATATATATAGTCATTTGTAGGGTTCCATTGTTGAAGTTGATTGTGATGTCCAGAAAGTTGCTGCTGGTGCAGGAATATTCTGGAGAGAGGGGGATATATGGGTGGCGGTTATTGAAGTAGTGGTGGAAATCTAAGAGGGAGTTTAAGTCATCTGTCCAGAGGGAGAGAACATCATTGATGTGTCCAAGGTATAGCGTTGGTTTTGTGGTACGAAATTCTTCCTCAAGATGGTCCACGAAGAGATTGGCATATTAGGAAGCCATCATAGTACCCATGGCTGTTCCCATGATTTGGACAAAGTATTTGTTGTTAAATGTAAAGTTGTTATGAGTGAGGATGAAATAGAGGAGTCTGATGATACGTTTGGGTGGATTTCTGAGCATTGTTCATTATCATGTAGGTATTGAGGCAGGCAGCAGTGCTGTCATGGTAATGAATGTTGGTGTACAGGGAGATGACATCCATGGTGGCAAGGATGGTGTTCTGTGGAGGTTGTTAATGTTGCAGTTTCTGGAGGAAGTTGGTAGTGTCTTGGAGGAAATTGGCCCTTTGTGTGTTGTGTGGTTTGAGGATGCTTTCTATGAGTCCTGATAGAGAGCCGTGGCTAAATATGATGGGTCTACCTGGGTTTCCTTGTTAGTGTATTTTTAGAAGACTGTAGACGGTCCCTGGGGTGGGTTTGTGGAGGATGAGGTTGTAGAATTTTTCTTGGAGTTGTTTGGGAAAGGATTTGATTGTATCTTTAAATTCATGTGTGAATTGTGGTTCAAGGTCTTCTTTGAGTTCTTTATAGTAGGAGGTGTCAGAGAGTTGTCTCTTGGCCTGATTAAGATAGTCATCACAATTAAGGACTACGATAGCGCCCCCTTTGTCTGCTGGTTTGATCACTATCTGGTGGCTGGATTTCAGGGACTGTATAGTTGTCTTCTCAGCAGTGAAGAGATTATGGTGCATGTAATGTTTGTTGAGGATTTCACAGTTGATTTTTTTCCCTGAAGCAATCGGTATAATGATCCAGTGTGTCTAACCCTTATGCTTTACAATCTGTCCAACCTTGTATTTAGGGTAGACACTCTAGTTACCTTCTCCAGACCTGAGGAGGTGCACTGTTAAGCTTGCAGTTTGTCCCTTCCACCAACAGAAGTTGGTCCAATAAAAGATATTACCTCACCTACCTTGTCTCTCTTATATCCTGGGACCAACATGGCTACAACTACACTGCAAAATGTAATTTATGTCTGTCCTGTTGTCTTCAATATTGTGAATGAAGAGCTATGTGATTTTTGGTTCAGTATGAATTACTTCAGTGAATGTATTTGAGAAATTCACATGTGGGACAGATTTTCAGAAAAGTGAACATGAAAAATGTGCACTTGTTTTCATACCTAATTACTTAATTTACATGTCCAATTATGTGACACATCTACAGTCAAAGTAATTGCATGCACAGTTACTTAAAAATCTGCCCATGCACCCCCAACTTGGTAACAATTACATTTTAATGTTTACTTTTTTTTTAATTTGTAGTTTCTATGTTAATCTGCTGTGCTTGGCACTGAAGTACACCAAAAATGTTTTACATAACTGATACAAAATTACAACTGTGTTATTAAGAAACTGACTAAGGAGAAGAGATTGAGAATATTAAATGTTAATCACAGGCTTATTTGATGACATAATATCCCTGACAAGCTTGTGCTCACTTTTAATTTCTCACCAGCTACTGTATTGAATGTTTGTGACTCTCTGCAGAACATATTGCCTCACTGTTAATGAAGGACCAGGTTCTGTTAAGGAAAGATGCATTCAGTAGCATGCCATGTGAGCTTTGTAAGGATAGAATTTCCTTGCAGGATGAAATGTGAGAAATGCCGTTAGAGAAGAAGGGATTAGGAGTTAAATAGCATTTGGTTGGACCACATTTTCCCAGTTACATTCATGTAACTCCACTGAAGTCCAACAGGATACATCATGTAACCATAGCTGTCACAAACAGTGCAAACATAGCTGTCTGAAGCTGCCACCATCCCAGGGAAACAGAAAAAGATGGCAGAATTAGTCTTGTGCTATAGCTAGAGCTGTGTCAATAGTGGATGTTTTTTCTGCTGCCAGTTACATAAAATCAAACCACTTTTGTTTCTGGTCAACCTGAAAATGAATTTTTTCAAAATTTTTGGTGGATTGAAAAGTTAAAAAAAAATGGGTAGAATTAAATGTTTTATATGACCCAAAACGAAATGTTTTAAATTTGAGTATTTTTGTTTACATTTTAAATTTAAAAAAATCTAAAGAAAGTTCAAAATTAAGTCATTTCAAATAAGAATCCCCAAACTTTTAATTTCAAAAATGTCGAAACAAAATGTTTTAGGTTTTTTGGGAATTTTTGTAGTATTCCCCCCCCCCCCCCCCCCCCCCCCACGGAAATAATTCACAAAAACCACAAAATACTTTGGTCAGGTTTTTTTGGCTGAAAAAAGTTTTGGTACAAAAATGTTGCTCAACTCTAAGCACAGCCTCAGCTCTCCCTCTGTTCAGCTGTCCTTCCAGCAGCTCCAGCCCTGACCCTTCCAACTGCCTTTTGGTTGTTCTGAGAGCAGGAGGCACCACACCGAGAGCAGCAGGGAAGCTGCAGGAAGCTGGAGCCCTAAAAACCCGCATCTTGTCTGTGCAGGCTGGAAGCTGAAAAGGTCAGGGTGGAAAGAGACCTGGGGGAAGGAGTAGTGAGAGAATAGGGTGACCAGATGTCCCAATTTTATAGGGACAGTCCCGATTTTTGGGTCTTTTTCTTATATAGCCTCCTATTACCCCCCATCCCCGTCCCGATTTTTCACACTTGCTGTCTGGTCACCCTATGAGAGAAGCAGGGAAAAGGAAATCTTATTGTAAGAGGTTGTCACAGGAAAGAGAAGCCTGGGGGAGCAGAGATTTGGTGCCCTCAGTAGGCTGCCCTGATTGCCTGCCACAAAGGCTGACCTTACAAGGGAGGAGTGCACAAACAGAGGGACTCAAAACATGCAGAATGGAGGCGGGGGGAGGCGTATGCAGAGAGGATGTAGAAGGATGGGGGAAGCCTATGAAGAAATAAAATGTATTAACATGCAAGTCTAATTGCCCAGCAGCTAGAGGCCAGGCTTTGGAAAAATTGTCCCTGGAAAGTAATTGTAAATATTAGTGGATATGTTTGTTGTAACTCAGAGCAGAATCTGGCTGAGGTTTTTTAATCAAACTGCTTCCAGAAAAGCCAGTTCAGGTATCAAGAAATGGTGGACACATCATGGTAAGCCAAAAGAAGTTTGGCAATCTCTCTAATAGTCCAGATGATGCACATCTTCAAAACACAAGATGCAGGGTTCATTTGTGTAATGAGCACACCAAACCTCCAGATACTCTCAAATTAGGAATGCTTTAATTAGGTCATCTCTTTGGAACAAGTAAATGGTTCACCTCTTTCCTGATCAGTTTTGCCCTGTTTTATTAAGTAAGAATTGATTTTTATCCTTGTTTATTTTTGGCAACATGGTTGTATTTGTCAGCAACATACAGCCCTGGGAAATAAGATTTATAGTTGACTCGTGCTCCCTCTCCTGGTTGGCATTTGCCTCTACAGTTGCAGAGCAAAACAGCAACTACTGTAGCTTTTTGATCTGTTGACAATAAGGGGTTTTTGAACATTATATTTATTCTATATTTTGGAGGCAATTATTGCTCAAGAAAAGTTCTGCACTGACATAACTTGGAGTATGAAACCCTCTATACTCAGAGAAAATTGGCCTTTGGGGTCCTTGAATTCCCTTCATGGATTTGGTGGGCCTACGAACATAAAGTTTAATTTCAGCTTTCATTTTTTAAAATAGTATTTCTTGTCTGTTTCATTTTGAAAAGAGCTTTGAAGGAGTAAACTAACTTAAACCAGTGTAAACTGATCACTAGTGTCACTGATTTTTCCCCAAAATGACAGGTTATTCACAGACCTTCCTATAGTCACTCATGGTTCATTTTTGGGACTCATCATGAAAGACGTGGACACAGTTACCTTGATTTGAGGAGACCCTACTGTATCATCAGGTGCTACTACTGCAGATGGGCCTGCTAGTTCTGTTTGTTCAAATGCATAATAGGTAGATCTCAGTGAAATGCTTATTGTCAGCTGTGATGCAGTTTGTTTCAGATGTTGAATATATTGCCTGCAAAGTTGGTTTCCTGTCTGAATCATTATCTGAGAGTCTTTTTGATTAAAATTAATTCTTAGGTGTAGTTGTTGTCTATAGGTTATATGTATGTGAGCAAATATTGCATAGTTCTAAAACATAGCACTCAGATCAGTTCACAATGGTAGAAAATAGTGCAGCTAAATAAAAGCAAGTATGACCTCTGGCCACAAAGTCTAATAGCATGAGAGGCGCCTGGTCTAGTAATTTAAGCACATGACTGAAAACAAAGGACTCCTCCTTTCTAATCTTGTCTCTGACCCTGGGTGTAGTTTGGGGGAGCAGTACCCCCCAGACTGCAAGCCTCAGGCATATAATTCACCCCTCCCCCCACGTGTCCCCATTAGCCTGACTGGAACTGCCACCCCCAATATAGAAATCAAACTACATCTATATCTCTGACACAGATTCTTGGACTAAGTCAAGTCATGACCATTCATTCCTTGTAAAATGGGGATAACACTTACCTCTAGTACTTACCAGGCAGGTTGGAGAATCTCCTCAACATTTATAATTTACACAAGTTGAAGATTTGCCCCGTCTGATTAACTATTTAATGCTACTACTAACGCTAGTACATAAATGCTAAAATTCACCTTAATATGACTGTTGAATGGCTAGGGGGTGAGCAGAGATTTCTAGTTTGCCTTATTTGGATAATAATTCCTTGAAAAACTGTTTTAATCAACAAATGAACAGAAGGAAGCCTTGCTTGTGTATGGTCAAATCTTATGTCAAATATCCAGGATAGATTGTTCGATGCTATTGTATATTCAGACAGATTATTTCCTTGTCCTTTCAGGCAAAAAGTACTATATTAATATCAAGTGATCAAGAAAGCACATAGCTTCATCTTATGCGCAGTCTCTGGGATTTCCATAAATTCAGACTAAGCTTAGACCACTGACTTGAAAATGAATTCAGAAATTTTGTTTTTTGTTTCTATCCACTTGTTTTCTGATTGACTGATATTGATCATTTTGAATTTCACCAATCTATATTTGTTCCATTGGAAATTTCCTTTATTGGTTTTAACTGTTGCTTGTTTTTATCAAAGGTCAATGTTTGCAAAAAAATAAAATACCCCAATAAACAAAGTACGCACTGTAATTTTTCAACTATTCCTCCCCACTGCAAGCAAGCCAGTTTTATATAAGACTGAAAGACTGTAACTCAGGTTCCTGAGGTTGTATGTGTTTTCTTCATGAAATAAATGTTTGAATAAATATTAAGTTACACTAAAATATAAGTTTATGTATGTTAAGGATTAGATTTAACCTGAAGAGGTTATATTTTACACTGTAGTGGAAACAAGAATTTAAATTTTTGGAAGGGCTTCCTTACTTTTATGCTTTGAACCATTCTGTAGTGTGAGTTTTGACCCTCACCTTCAAGTACATATAAGGCTTTTTTCAAAATAAAACAGACATGGGGTCTTTTGGGAGGTTGCAAAACACTCATACAAAAGTACATTTAAAAAAAAATTGTGGGCTCGAGTTGCTACAGCTAGCTTCTAACCCAACAGTGATGTGAATATTTCTTGTAGTGGAGGATCTTTTCAGTATTTTGGGGTTCTGAATGAGTTTATAATAAAATATTGAATAGGTGTTGTTGACTTTAATTTTGAGAAGAACAGTTTTCTCTTAAACTTTTATATTCACTCCAAACACCATTCCTCCTGTGGAATACTTGTTCCACTGGACTATTTTTCCCCTCATATAAACAGAGCAAATCCTAAATGGTATAGCAATATATCTTGATAAACATTTTGTAGTTAGAAAAAAAAAACATTTCATGTGTCCTGAAAGAAGTTTCTGGAATACAATATAAAAAAATAAAGATGTATGAACATTTTCTTCTTTGAGTGATGGTCCTTATATGGATTGCAGATGTGTGTGCACATGTGCACCATGCGATGGAGCTGGAACTTTTTGTAGTAGTGTCCATTGACCTGCACATACGTTTGAGGTTTTAAGAGGCTGTGCAGGTCGACGCTGTTCCAGTTCCCCCTTACTGCCACATGGCCAGAGTCAGAACACCTGTTCCTCGGTGCTCTTAGCTTCCTAAGAGAACTCTTTGTCTCTTCCTGCTGTTGTACATAGTTTTATAGTTTTTCTAGTTGCCTAGAGTTAGATGGTTAGATCTGCTCTCTTGTTGGACTTTGTTACCATGGGGTGACCCCTCACGGGGACTGTGTCCCAGCAGGCCAGCTTCAAAGACTGTGCTTCATGCCCACGCTCCTTCTCTGTGAGCGATGAGCATAAATGTTGTGTCTACTGCTTTGGTGAAGTCCACATCATCGCCCACTGCTCCATCTGCTGCTCGTTCCTGCCTCGCACTTGGGAAGCCAGAGAACTCCGCCTCTACAAGTATCTGAGGGAGGAGGCTATGCGCCCATGTGCGCAATCGTATCGGATCCACCAGAGTGGCACCTGTCACCACCAGTGAGCATGCCCCTAGCTCCCTCTTGCATGCTGGTGCCCCTGGTACGGCCGCGACCGCAGGAGCACTGTGTACATAAGAAGCACTGCCGTAAGCATAAGGGTGGATCCCTGACAGGGACTGGCTCTAAGCACAATGTTGCCTTCCCGAGCTGCGTCAGGTTGGGCGAGAAATCATGTGCCAATTCAGATGCTCCACCTCCTAAGAAGCCCTCACGGAGCATAAGTTGAGGCACCACCGCAAGCCCTCTGCGCCGCCTCCAGCCACAACTGCTGATCCGCTGCCTACAGAATTTTGTTTTACTAAGGGATATGCTGTATGATTGAAGATGACCATTTGTATCATTGTTGCTGCCACTGTTACACAATTGCAACAAATCTTATACAGTTCTGTCCAGGTAGAAAGCTAATGCTTATCTGACATCCAGGGAGTGCAGTGCTGCCTCCTGTCGGTTACCATGAATCTTTGGAAAGAAGCAAGGAAGGTGGATAGGTTGATTAAGATGGAAAGAGGATGGTACCTTGGGTAAAAATTTGGGATGTGGACATAGTGTAACTTTGTCTTATGAAAAATTGTGTATAGGGGATATGCCATAAGAGCTCCAGTTTCACCGACCCATTCGCAGATGTGATGGTGAGAAGAAATGCCATTTTCATTGTTAAATGAACATAGGAGCATGTTGCCATTGTTTCGAATGAAGGTCTAGTAAGAGAGCATTGGATGAGGCCAGGGTCCCAGGCTGAGGTTGGATCCCGTATGTGAGGGTAAAGATTTTGGAGGCCCTTCAGGAAACATTTCATGAGTGGGTGTGTGGAGATGGAGTGGCCATCTATGTGGCAGTGGAAAGTCGTGATGGCTGCCAAATGCACATGAATGGAGCTGGTGGGTAATCCCAATTGTTTAAGGTATAAGTATAGTTCAGGATAAGTAGTAGTGGAGCGCTCATTGTGTCCCAGTGATGGGAGGAGCACCACATTGGAATCTAGTCCATTTGTGGAGATAAGTGCATCTAGTCATGTCACATCTGCTATTCAAGAGTATCTGTTTAACTACTTCTGAACAGGTTATTAACGAATCCCAGAACCATGTTTTCAGGGGTGGAGCAGCTGTGGATTGGGGTGGAGGATGCGACCTGAATCCTGTGAAAGGAATCACGGAGTTGGATGGAGAGAGATCGGTCAGCATGCCATCATGCAAACGAGGTAAGTATACCAGATCTCTCGTGGCCATGTTGGAGCTATAAGGATGACATGGGCTCAGTCCCTCTGTATCTTGTGGAGTACTTGAAAAAGAAGGGGAAAGGGAGGGAAGGTATAGAGCAGTGGTGCATCCCATGTGATGAGGAATGCGTCTCCCAGAGATCTATGTCCCAGTCCCACTCTTGAGCAAAATTGAGGGCAGCAGGCGTTTTGTGGTGTGGCAAAAAGATCTCTGGTGGGGAATCCCCAGTAGTTGAAGATTATCTGAAGAATACACGTATCCAGTTCCCACTTGTGTTCATGGGAGAATCTCCTGCTCAATGAGTCCACAGTGGTGTTCTGATGGCCAGAGAGTTATGTGGCTGAGGTGGTGATGTCGTGTTGGATACACCAGTTCCATAATTTCAGTGCCTCTAAGCATAAAGACTGGGACCGTGATCCGCCTTGCCTGCTTTGTAAAACATGCAGGCGATATAGTCTGTCATGACTCTGATGGTGCAATGTGAAATCACTGGGAGGAAATGTCAGCAGGCATTGTGGACCACTGGTAGCTTCAGGAGGTTGATGTGTAGGGTGGATTTGGTTAAGGACCATCTGCCCTGCACTGTATGAGTGTGAAGGTGCGCTCCCCAACCGATTAAGGAGGCATCAGTTGTTAGAATCATGGTGGGTGCCAGTTGAAGGAAAGGAACCCCGACACAAATGTTCTTGGGCTGTGTCCACCAGAGTAGTGAGTCCTTTACCCTCGTGGGCATGGATAAGAGTTTGTGCAGGCTATGCCTGTGAGGTATATATACTGTACGTAGCCAAGCCTGAAGACACTGCATGTGTAACTGTGCGCACTTTACCAAGAACCTGATAGGTGGATCAAGGTTGATATTGGGGCCCTTTTATCTTGCACCATATTAACTACTAAGAAATTTGGAGTACGATAAGAGAAAAGAAATTCCATATCTTTTGCGGGAACATAATATTTTTTGTTTGCCCATTTGTAAGTCAGAGGGATGGACACTCTGGGTCTGCCAGAGCACTTTAGTGTGATTGAGAAGGGCATCATTAATAGGGAGTGCTATTGTGGAGGATGAGGATGTGTGCAGGATATCGAGTAGTTTATGTTGTTGATCTTGCACTTCCTCCAAAGGAATCTGGAGGGAGTCTGCAATCCTGCGAAATAATTCTTGAAAATGCTTGAAGTCATCATCAGCAGTAGGAGGTGGAGGCATGATAGCCTCATCAGGGGAAGAAGAGAAATGCCCTGTACATGGCCCGGGGATCCCAGTATGGACAATGTGGAATGTGGGATTGCATCCATGGTGGTCCATACCAGGGTTCTGGTGTGGACTGTGAATAGTGAGGATGTGTAGAGGAAGCCGTTTGCATGAGATGGGGCATGCCTCCTCTTCTTCTTCCTCATCACTGGAGAAGTGGGGGTGCTGTCCTCAAAGGAGAAAGGCAAGTCCAGAGAGGAGGGTGGAAGTGGGGGAGATCATATCTAAGCAGTGGTGACTCAGGCATGTCAGATTCAAGTAGGTCTTTAGGGCATCTGAATTCTCGGGTAGGAGGAAGGAGCATCCTCGGCACTGGTGCATGGCTCAGTGCTGAGGGAGAGATGCAGTCTCCTGAGCAGCCAGCAGGTGGAGCTGAAGACTTGCTCGGTGCCAAGGACTTGCTTGGTGCCGTAAAGGATGCTGGTCCTAGAGGTATTTTTGGTGCTGTAGCTCCCAGAAGTTGGTCTGTCTTGGTCTCCAGAGCTGAAGACCGTGCCAAGGGCTGTAGGTCTGCCTGGTTAGTGTCTTTAGATAGTAGTTTTGTTCTGGTACCAGAGGTGGTCAGATGGGCCCAGGAGCTATGTCCCATGTCTGAGGATGGTGAGGCAACTGATATCGCAGGGGATAGTGTTCTGGCAGGCTGTGCCTCAGAGAGTGAGGAGGGAGCCTGTTTCTTTTCGTCAGAGTGACAAAGAGATGATTCCCTCTTAGAGGGACATGGGAAATGAGAATCAGCGGACAACTTCACAGAGCATGAAAGCCACACAGGCAAGAGTCCAGGCCTGGGTCTGATGCTGGTCGCAGTGATTTTTCCATGAGAAGTTGTAACTGAATGTCCCAGTCTTTTCTGGCCTTGGCAGTCAAGTCATGTCAGTGGGAACACTTGCGGGATGTGTTCCTCTCCCAGAGAGCAAATACACTGCAGGTGTTCTTCCATTACTGGGAATGTGACCCAACAAGAGACACACCTCTTAAATCCAGGAGATCTGGGCATAAGGGAAAAAGCTTCCTGGTTGAGATGAGAGGCAAGCAGGGAAACAAACACCTAAGCTAAGAAGTAACAATTAAGGTAAAATGGAAAAAAAAATTGGAGATAGAGGGAAGAAGAAGAAAGTACTAAACTACACTAAAATTAACAGGTAAGGCACTATATAAGGAGGCAAAGGGAAAAGCAGTCTCTGCTGTGGATTCCGTCCCAGACCAAAAGTGGAAGAGAAGGAACCAGGGAGTGGTCAAACCGCACATCACTATATATACATCCCGCTTATGGCGTGAGAGGGGGGAGGTGTGCATGTGCAGTCCAATGGGCACTGCTGATGAAGATCTCTGATCCCAGACACAGGGGGCACTGCTGCACCTACAGTAGAGCACCCATAGCAACATCACTGGAAGAAGAAGTCTCGCCAGCCCATTGTGAATGGACTATTCAAGCTTGATGGGCCATTAAGAAGAATCAACTCTCTGAGGTATCCTCAGGAAGAGCTATCTAGACAGCAAGGAGCCAATGGCCATCCCTGTGATTCAGCAAAACATGTAAAGGCATGTGATGTGGACATGTCACCTCAATCAGACTCCATCTTTGTCAGTAACTTTCCATACACAGGGGCTGTGAGCATTGTTTGGCACAGTAACGTTCCATGCACATGGCAGAGGATATAAAAGACACCCGAGACATCTCCATTTTGCCTCATTCCTGCTCCAATTCTTTGGACTGTGGATTTACAACTAAAAGGAGTATTTTGAACAGTGGACTGAGGACCTTTGAATCTTTTGGAAGTTACCAGAGAGACTTTTCCAAGCCAGCAGAGTATTCCATCACTGTTACAATCTTGATCTAATGACTTTGCAATCATTTGCATGTATATGGTCTTTTAACCATTTATAACTCTATTCTTTTATTAATGAATTCGAAGTTAGTTTGCTAAGGATTGGCTGACAGCAATATATATTGACCTGGGGGTAAGTGTCTGATCCTTTGGGATTGGTAGAAGCTCACATCTGGTGAATTGGGTTTTCAGTAACCGCTCACTATATTAGACCAATTTGTCTAGATGGGAATCAAGGGCTGGAATACCTAAGGGGAGGGCTGTGTTTGGCTTCTTGTTAACCAGTGTGGTGCTACAGAAGCTCTTTTGCTACTGGTTTGGTGAATCTAATTATAGACTAAACCACCAATTTTAGGGGATTGTCTGTCTGTTTCTTGTAGTCTGCCCTGAGCATGGTATTCTCAGTGTGGTTCATTCTAGGTACCTGGTCACAATAGCAACATTTATCTATTGTTTCTATTTGAAAGCTGTTTTTGCTGTTGTACATCTCATTATTCAATGTCTTGGACAAAGTTGCAGGTAAGCGTGTTTTTATTTAAAATTTGGAGCATTTTATTATGAATATGCAATAAATGCTTTCTCAATCCCATATGGCTGTTCGTTTTTATGTAGGGCTTGATCCTGCCCCCACTGCCCTAGGGAGTAGAACTGGGCCCTTAATTATGAAAAAAACATACACACTGCTTCCTGTCCTTTGAGACCATATATTCATTCATCTATATTTCTGCCTGTTGAGATATTGCCTCAGAAATGCACCTTTAAGTGAATTTTCTATCATAGGATGTTCACAAGACTCAACAAAGGTATACTGTTTGTTGTTTCCCAAAATGATTATATATTTAGATGCAAATACTGGCCCTCTTTATACCTCCAGACACAGCAGAACTGGTGCTATTTCATTTACAGAAAGGGTGAAAGGGCAGAGTTTATCTTCAATGATGAGAATCTGAATGTCTCCCACCATTGAGAATAACCAAAGTCCAGGAGGTGCAGTGGATACATGAAATTTTTATGCCCCTTTTTAAGCTATACAAACTAAAGGAAAAAAGTTTACATTATATTACTGCAGAGAAGCAATTTTGTAATTTATGCTGCTCAGTTTAAAGCATCTCATTTTTTATATAATAACAAAAAAGCAGAGTCTGAGTCATTAGAAAAATACTTGCACAGCTGCTAAATTGTATTTTCTATGGATCTTATACATGTGATTCTAGGTGCTAAGTATACACATTATTAGGGTCAATCCAAATCCAGGCTGTTGAAAAATCCAGAGTGTTGGAGGATTTAGGATCTTCCTGTGGATTTTGTTGTAGCCTTCAATCTATGCTTTCATTAAAATAATACATGTTCTAACTTTCTGGATTCTAAAGGGAGCCTTCACAATGTAAGCCAATGTACTGTCATTGATTATACAGCCAAGCAGGCTAAAACAATATCACAAAGATGTGTAAAATAATATTTTGTTCTGTATTTTTGTCTTCTCATAACAGATTAATCCACCAGTTCAGAAGTGAAGTGCTACTGTGAAATGGCCCCAGTCCCTCAATCACATGGAGATAGCGTTGAGATATTTTGGTAGCAAATATCCTTTTATGAAAGGGCATGAACTGCATGGTGTCCCCCAACTAGAAGGCAAGAAGCTATCAACACTATCTCATTCTTTCCTGATTTTCTGGGCTACCCTGACTGAAAGGGAATGGGAAGGGACAATACTGGTCTGCTGAAGAGATTACATCTGTTCTCCACTCCTTTTTGTCCTAATGCCTGGAAATAGAGATCTAGTTTCTTGTTACAGCTTGACATGAAGAAGGCAATTTGAGATGTTCCCTACTCTCTGAAGATCATTTCTAGGATGTTTTGGTTTAAACTCCCACTCTCCTAGAGATTGTGTTTGCCTGTTCTTCCAGCCTCATTTACATATTGAACTTCCTTTGATTGTATTTTGCAGAGATCATTACAAATTCTATTCTGGCCAGTGCAGAATTCTGAGATCTGCAGAATGCATGGAAGACTTTGGTCCCCTGGTCAGTTCACTTAGGCTACTGCTGTGCAGTTTTTGCTCTGCGAGAGAATAATATTTGAGTTTAGATGTCTTGTGACTCTTAAGTCAATTGCTTTTATCTTTGTCTGACTGTCACAGGGTAGACTCACCCACTGCAGGTGGCACCTCCTCCTAGCAGCTCTGGGGAATTTGCTCTTTTCCATGGCCGGCCCCTCCCCTTATGTTCTCTCTACCTGTTGTTCTCTCTCTTACTCTGTGGCTGCTTGCTCACTCCAGGAATTGTAGCTTCCTCTTCGTGACTTGGCCTTCCGGGGTATAGAGTCTCACTTCACCTGCTGTTCAGGCAATGCCATTCCATCAGTGGCTGGTAGGGGAACCCAGTGCCGCCCACCATTTTGGATTCCATCTCAGGGACCCTACAACATGCAGCCAAGTTCTGCTCAGTCCCCAGCCTTGCTGCTCTCTCTCTGGGCAGCTTCCTACTCTGCCTCCCACAGGCTTTCTTATCCACGCTTCTCTTCTGGCTGCACCCTTCCCTCAGGGCCAGGCTCCCAGGGGTTCTACTCTTTCCCTGACTTTCCTTCTGCCCTCTCTAATAAGCAGAGGGTTGCTGTAAACTTCCTCACTGCAGCCATTTCTGTTGCCAGCTTCCTGGTTTTATACTAACCCAGCCCACACCTGCTCAGCTGAGCTTCATTGTCCAATCAGGGGTTGCTTCTCCAGCCTAAACCCCTCATATGTGGTCTATCTCACTAACTGGCCCTTTCTCAGCTTCATTAACCCTTTCAGGGTTGGTGTGGGGTGAACACCCAATAAAAGTGACCATAAAAGCATTCCAATGCCAGAGGCAACGGGCTCCACTGGTATCAGGTAGTGAGTTTCAGCTGGCCTGATCAGTTCAGTGTACCCGAATTCACTTATGTCATAATCTGTATCTAATAGTTGTCATGTAAGGTATCGTTGGAAAACCCATAACACACTGATCATTAATATTTGTGTGTGGTGTATGTATGGTGAATGCTCAAAGGACTGTATAAATGTGAAAGAAATATAGGACTAAAATGTGCTTGAACCAGATAAGTCTGGGGAATGGATAAACAGGCCTTTTCCAGATAAAGGAAAGATCAAAACCTCCATCCAGGTGCAATCATAGTCTGGTAGCCAATCACTGGCAATTTGGAGGCTGCAGGGACAGATAGTTTGCATTACAGAAAGCACCAGCAGTGAAGAAACCAGCATGGGACTTTCTCCATTAGACTCCATGGCACCTTTCCTCAAAGCAAGGGCACTGAACTTTGAGAAGGATACATTCCGAAAGTTCACTGACTTATAAGAGAGGGGCAAAGAATCCTAAGTTATCTTTCACCTAAGAAGACAAAGGAACCGAGCACTTTGGACTTTCTGGGAGATCCTGACCAAGGAGATGGTCAGTCACCTGGCTGGAAAGAGATGTGGTAAGACTCTGACCTGGAACCAAGACTGTAGTTTTGTTAAGTCTTAGACACTAGAAAGCATTTTTTCACTTTTGTTTTAACCATTTCTGACTTTATGCCTTCTATTTTAAATCTCTTAAAAACTCTTTTTGATTAAACTTTTTACTTTTATTCTAAATCAACCCAGTGCTGTGTTTGACTTGAAGTGATTATTAACTTGTTAAAGCTACAAGCTGCTGTGTTTTTGTCTCTTTAAAGGAGCAACGGACCTTATTACTCCTCTGAATGTTCCAGGAGAGGGCTGGATGTTTCAGGGCAGATGGTTTGGGGGAAATTCGGGACTGGAGTTGTGTTAGAGTCACTTGGCTGGTGGTGACCAGAATGTCAGAATGACTGTGGTGCGACAAGCAGGCTGCTGGAGTCAGAGCTGCTGAACCCGGGCTACTCAACACCCAGATTCTTAGTACATGCTTTTATGCTGGCTGGGAGCATCCAGACAGGGAGCCACAGCAGCAGAGCATTTTAAGGCCCCCAGGATTACGGGACACGTGATGATGTGGTCTGGGTTGAACCCAAAATTTGACACTTGGGCTTTTATATTTCTCCTTTCTGCTTCAGACCACTTGCCTTTGGCATGTGTGAGGGTCCATCTGTGCTTCTTGGAGAGAACTCTTTATAGTAAGGTCAGGGCATTTTCAGTAGAGATTCTTTTCCATCTCTAGCTTCTATGATTTTGGAACAGGGAAAGGAATCTCCTGGTCTAGTTGATATCATGGTGTAGTAGTACCTCCAGGACCCTGCTGGTATCCCTGGCTCCATGGCAGAAAAATGACTGCACAGGAAATCCAAATAGTGTAAATTGGATCTTCTTATTATAGAGGGGTGCTACTCAAGTTATTGCTGTTTATTATTTGTATTGCAATAGCCCCTAGGAGCTCAAGTCATGGACCAGGGACCAATTGTGCTAGGCACTGAACAAACACAGAACAATAAGTGAGTCCTTGTCATATACTGTACGCTCCTTGGGACAAGAGATGGATGCAGCAGACAGATGGAAAGCACAAGAAAACACTGAGACAATATTGGTCAGCATGATAGGCAATGGTCTCAGCATGCTGGTTGCCTAAATGTTAGTTTTGTTTGTTTTTGTAGGCCTCACTGCAAATGAGATTTTAAGGAGGGCTTTGAAAAACAACGACGATGTGGCTTTGCAGATGTTTACAGGGAATTATTCTCATGCATGAAAAGAAAACACAAAGTTGCTTGTTTGAAAATTTAAAATGAAGGCTGGCATGACTGGGAGAGTCACTCTTTCCTCATATGTCATGTTTTCTAGACCTTTAATCATTTTTGTTGCTCTTCTCTGGACTTTCTCCAATTTGTCCACATCTTTCCTGAAATGTGGTGCCCAGAACAGGACACAATACTCCAGTTGAGGCCTTATCAATGCGGAGCAGAATGGAAGAATTACTTCTCATGTCTTGGTAGAAACTAAAAATCATGGACTGAACAGAGACACTGGATTTATGGCTTATTACAACAATCTGTAACCCACTAACCCCCTCTTTTTGTCTTACGGCTGCAGAGTTGTTAATGGGCCACTCTACCTTGAATGGTCCCTTACAAAAAGTGCTAACTATTTCTGTTAAACAATCTGTTATATTTTGTATTTTGTTGTGATGCTGGAAGTTCCTTTCCCAGACCTGAAGAAGAGCTCTGTGTGGCTCGAAAACTTGTCTCTCTGACCATCAGAAGTTGGTCCAATAAAAGATATTACCTCACCCACCTTGTCTCTCTAATATCCTGGGACCAACACTGCAACAACTACACTTTTCTACTGTTGGTAGTCTGAGGTAAGGAAAGATTTCTCTTCCCACTCCACTCCACCCAAATTTTGGGCAGAGGGCTGTCTTTCTGAATGGAGGAATAGTGGGGTACATAATGCATTTCAGGTAGATGATTGGCACCAAGCTCACAAAGCTGCTTCCTTGCATTACTGGGCCTGTATCCTAGAACCTTTGGAGTGATGTATGAAAATGAGAAGACTTAATTATGTTCACTTGAATATTAACATTTAATTATGTCATTGCTGAATGACATACTAGGCACCTTCTGAAATCCTGTGTGCATTGTGACTGGATTGTATCTGGAATGACATGACATTCCATTCATTTTTTCAGATAAGAAGCTAGTGCCAAAATGAACACACATTCTATTACCAGTCCAGGGATTAAATAAAAAGATGGGATACCTGGTCCAGCTCTGACCTATTAAAAAAAACTAGACATATAGTGGGCAATGTCTGCTCAGTGAACTTGGTTGGGTTTTTTTGAAGTCTCATCAGCGTTTTCCAACTTCCATCACACAAATTAATGTGCAGTGATTAATATTAAATCCAAAATGTTAACACAAAATTACATAAATGAAAAACAAAAGTCAAAGTTAAAACAAATGACAATTATTGATAATGGCTGGACAGATGACCAGCAGAAATTATTAGCAAAATTAATAACTTTTTTTAAGAAAATGATTTAAACTTGCAAAATGTGCACTTAGCTAGCCTATGTAAACATGTGTCCCTATCACTCGTGGTCATACTCACTTGGCCTGTCTTGTCTTAATTTAGGGCTAGATTGGACCTTTCGGCTCAGTCCTGAGCAGGGCTAACTGCAGTACTGTGCTAGGGATGGAGTAATGTACAACAGCCCTCCTCAGGGTGTAGCGTGCTTCCTCCTTAACCCTCCCCGTGTACACAGGCAGCACTTCCCACTCTCTGCAGCTCCCTCCCTCTCGTTTGCTGGAGTGTGGGGAGCATTAGGCATTCAGTCCCTGCTCTTCCATTTCCCCTGCTCCACCCCCCATCTGTGATCCTTGCAGGTCTTAAGAACCCATGCAGGGATTTGGGGGGACTTACTTCCCTGCATAGTCACATAAAACTAGAATATAGTCTAACAGTGTGTAAATTCTTCTGAGGAAAAACCACCTCCTCCTATGCATTTTTACTATGACTAGCACAATGGAACCCTGATGCTGCCTAGGGCTTCTGGGTGTTACAGTAATATAAATAACAGTGGTAATTAACAACTCAGGTACCAGCAATGACTATGCCTCACCTAAAGAATCCACATGATATAATTCTGTGTTACATCTCTTCTGATGTGTCCTTTGTCCTTATACAGTCTGAACTAGATTGTAATATCTTCAGGGTGGGGGCCATGTTTTGTCTGTAAAGCCACAGACACACATAAGGCTATTGTAGAAATAATAAATATTTTATTCAAATAGAATTTGTCTCAGACAGTCAGAGTGCAGGAGTGCTGCTCAATACTGAATTATAAGTGAAGCCCTTTCAGTTATGCAATTCCCTCACTCATCAATTCAAGGAGTCTGATTTCTATAAACACTATATTATTTCACAATAGCTATACAATATGCAAAATCGCTGTATATTAATTTAGATGAAAAGAAAGCTTAAATTAAGGGATTGCATTGTAGCTTCTGCTGAAATGTTTCTGGTTCCAACTGCAGGGCCAGCTAATCAGATTTCATGCTTCAGGGCTTCAACCGGTCACCTGCAGGAGTCAGGAAGGATTTCCCCCCCCAATACAGAAGTAGTCAGATATATTCTGGGTTTTTTTTCACCTTCCTCTGAAGCATCAGGCATTAGCTACAGCTGAAGATGGGACACCGGATGGTGGGACCAGTGGTATAGAGAATCCTCTTTCCTAGATGTATGTCTGGTGTGTCTTGGTCACGTGCTCATGGTCCAACTCATCACCAGATTTGGCATCATGAAGGAATTTTCCCCCATGTCAAACTGGTAAGGACCCTGAAATTTTTTTTGCCTTCTTCTACAGCATAGAACACAGATCACCTGCTAGGATCATCTGGGCATATTTCACCTAATCAGGTTTTCAGCCATTGCAGGGGCCTCGGACACCGGTGGCTCTTTGGTCTCTCCTGTTCTCTGCCTGTGGCACACAACACTTAGTCTCCTGAATACTGAGCTGCTTTAGTCTAACCCAAGTTATTGCTCTCAACACAGGGGTCACAGTGAAATTTAATGGCCTGTGATATATAGATGATCTAATGGTCCTTTCTGGCCTTAAACTCTGTGAAATAAACACAGGGCAAAAGAGGATCCTAGTGCATAGTGGAGAAAGATAGTTTAGCCCTATAAATAACTAATATAGGTAACTGGATATTTAGCAGTCTCCAAACGAAAAGTAGCTGCCGTTTCCTACACCAACACCAAACGTTAGCCTCATTCACTTCTTACTTTTTAATAACACATTTTTCTGATTGTAAAAGTAATAACATTAGGACAAAACTGACTTATAAAATACTGTTTACATTTAAAGTAAATGGGCACTATTCTCATCACACATTTCCCCCTTAAACCTTCAAAGCTGGATTGTTACAGAAGAAGGCTATGTGGGAAGTTGCTACTGAAGTAACTTTTTTTGCTTGAACAATACAGCAAAAATCGGGCAAAATCTGTATGAAACTTTTAGCGTATAAATCTTCTGATGCCTGGAGGTTGTAATAAATTATATGTTTCTTTACAAATATGTTTTAAAACTATTTGTCATACTTACACTGCATGTATTGGAACCAGGAATAACATCATTTTGGCTGACTCTGCTTGTTTTTATATGTATTCACAAGTTAGTTGCACAAATGAAAGATGTCTCTTTATACCCAAAGGCTCCATAAAACAATAGTGTGTGAAAATGGGCCAAACATTTCTTATGCACTAAAACCTTAATATTGAAAAAATGGTAATCTAACTCCATTGTTTCCAATGTATCTAAAACTTTAAGTACTGTAAGTTTTAACCCTAAAAAATTAAATGTGCATACACACTTTCTATCTTTTACTTATAAATTATACTCTTAAAAGATGAATAATGCATTTTATGTACACTACAACTCTAGTACTACACCTGTCGTGGTATTTGAATGAAAGATCAGGCCCACAAGTATTCTGGGGGCGGGGGAGGGGGAAATGCAGTGGCCATAATAATTCAAAAAGCAAACAATTTATGTAAATGGATTTTGTGTATGTACCTTATTATTTTATAGCAGTTTTAACATGTGTTAAACCCTTATAAATTTGCGAAAACACACAAAGATGCCCCTAGCTGCCCTGATCGATCCACTGAGTGAACAACCCACTGACAAGGGAACCACTGGTGGAAGCAGACAAAGACCCTGAGTATACCTGGCCTAGATAGGGTAAGATGTGCACTAATATGTCTCAACTTGAGACACCAGGTCATTTAGGTCAGGACACTATGCTGAGGCAGCTCTAAGTATATCTTGCCCAGTGGTTCTCAAACTTTTTTTTTCGGGGACTACTTGAAAATTGCTGAGGGTCTCAGCAGACCACTTAATGATCTTTCCAAATGTTGTTTTGTACTGTTAGCTAATTTTTGTAAAGTGCTTTGGATAAAAGTGCTATATAAACCTTAATAATAATACACTTTTTTTGTTCTACAAATAAAAGCACAAAACTCATATTTTTATCAGTAGTCTTACCTTTCTAATGCGATGGATATGCCCTCTCTCTCTCCCGCTGCAGCAGCCCCTGAGCTGGGAAGGAGGGGTGTGTGTGGATCTCTCCCTCGCAGTGCTGCAAGTAGAAATCATTTCTTGCCAGTACTGTACTCATGGGAGAGACACAAGGGGGGGCATGTGACCTCCCCACATGACCCTCCATGTGTCTGCTCCCCAGGGAACCCCCCCGCATACAAAGACCTGGGTAACAAAGGCCTAGTTAAACAGATGCAGTTGTAAAATGATGCTTTGGACCCCTGGTGCCACCTGTACTTCCAAGTGTCATTGAGGATCCAGCAACACTCCAAACTGAAAACCTCTTAAATGAAAGAAGGATAAAAGGACAATCACCCCACTTTCCCTTAACATACTATCAGTGTTTCCCTTATGTCCAAACTAAGCTTCTGCCAGCTTATCTTTATCTAAGGGTATGTCCAGAGTGACCTAGACAAATTGGAGGATTGGGCCAAAAGAAATCTGATGAGGTTCAACAAGGACAAGTGCACTTAGGATGGAAGAATCCCATGCACTGCTACAGGTTGGGGACCGACTGGCTAAGCAGCAGTTCTGCAGAAAAGGATTTGGGGATTACAGTGGATGAGAAGCTGGATATGAGTCAGCAGTGTGCCCTTGTTGCCAAGAAAGCTAATAGCATATTGGCCTGCATTTGTAGGAGCATTGCCAGCAGATTGAGGGAAGTGATTATTCCCCTCTCTTTGGTACTGGTGAGGCCACATCTGGAGTATTGCGTCCAGTTTTGGGCCCCCCACTACAGAAGGGATGTGGACAAATTGGAGAGAATCCAGTGGAGGGCAATGAAAATGATCGGGGCTGGGGCACATCACTCATGAGGAGAGGCTGAGGGAACTGGGCTTGTTTAATCTGCAGAAGAAAAGAGTGAGGCGGGATTTGATAGCAGCCTTCAACTACCTGAAGTGGGGTTCCAAAGAGGATAGAGCTCGGCTCTTCTCAGTGGTGGCAGATGACAGAACAAGGAGCGATGGTCTCCAGTTGCAGTGGGGGAGGTTTAGGTTGGATATTAGGAAACACTATTTCACTAGGAGGGTGGTGAAGCACTGGAATGGGTTACCCAGGGAGAGGTTTTTAAGGCCAGGCTTGACAAATGCCTGGCTGGGATGATTTACTTGGTGTTGGTCCTGCTTCGAGCAGGGGGTTGGACTAGATGACCTCCTAAGGTCTCTTCCAACCCTAATCTTCTATGATTCTGTGTCTTTACTACCAATGTTAAAGCACTTTAACGTGGCTGTGTAGTCATGGCACCAGTGCTGGGAGAGAGCTCTCCAAGTGCTGTTAAAAAATTTACCCCTATGAGGGGAGTAGCTACAGCGCTGGGAGCGCGGCTCCTACACCGTTCCGTAAAGCAGCCAGACTGTTCGTATCCATGACCGAACGTTTCCAAGGGAGTGCCATCTCTAAACAAAGACTCTCTGATTGCAAAAAACTCTGCTATCATCAGTGCGACCGCCAACCCCACATGGGGATTCGTGCATACATTCCGCTAGAGCCCTATCAACCTCCACTGCTTTCCTGCACACTGTACCCATCACAGGCATTTGTAGAGCTGCTACCTGGGCGTCAGCCCATACCTTTACACAGCACTACGCCTTAGAGCAACAGGCAACATCTGATCCCTTGTTCGGACGTTTACTCTGAAGCCCCCTCCTTCCATCGGAGGGCACTGCTCTGAAGTCACCTAAAGTGGAGCAACCACAGGGACAGCACTCAAAGAAGAGAAGGTTACTCACCTTGTGCAGTAACTGAGGTTCTTTAAGATGTGTGTCCCTGTGGGTGCTCCACTACCCTCCCTCCTCCCCTCTACTTCGGAGTTTTCTTAATCAGTCTCTGCAGTAGAGAAGAAACGGAGTGGGGGTTGGTCGCACAGCATCAGTTAACCGTCTGGAACAGCGTGAGACAGGGACCACGCATGTGCAACCCAACCGGGCATTGCTACCAAAAGTCTCCGACTATGAGCGCAGGGGCGCACAAACACCTAAAGTGGAGCACCCACGGGGACACACATCTTGAAGAACCTCAGTTACTGCACAAGGTGAGTAACCGTCTCTTCTTGTGGCAACACTCTTATGCCCAAATAATTGTATTAGTCTCTAAGGTATCACAAGGATTCCTCGTTGTTTTTACTTTAGCTCAATCGTTCTCAAACTGTGGTTCAGGACCTCAAAGTGGGTCGTGCCCCCATTTTAATGGGGTTACCAGGGCTGGCTTAGACTTGCTGGGGCCAGGGCTGAAGCCCAAGCTCCACTGTTTGGGGCCAAAGCCGAAGCCCAAGGGCTTCAGTCCTCGGCGATGGGGCTCAGGTTACAGGCCCTCTGCCTGCGGCTGAAGTCCTTAGGCTTGGGCAGGCTCAGGCTACCCTCCTGGGGTCATGTAGTAATTTTTGTTGTCAGAAGGGGGTCGCGGTGCAATTAAGTTTGAGAAACCCTGCTTTAGCTTAA
This sequence comes from Terrapene triunguis, assembly GCF_002925995.2. Classification (NCBI taxonomy): domain Eukaryota; kingdom Metazoa; phylum Chordata; order Testudines; family Emydidae; genus Terrapene; species Terrapene triunguis. Next base: position 76,523,074 of record NW_020664409.1, read on the forward strand.
ATAGCTCTTTGTGCTCTCTGGTGTTAACCCCCTGTTGTATTTATAGACAACAGTCATGACCCCTCTCAACCTTCGTTTTGAGAGGGTAAACAGGACAAGCTCTTCCAGTCTCCTCTCCTAAGATAGGCCCTCTATTCCCCGATCATCCTAGAAGCTCTCCTCTGTACCTGCTCCAGTCTGAATTCATCTTTCATGAATATGGGTGACCAGAATTATATACAGTATTCCAAATGAGCTCTTACCAGTGCTTTGTATAATGGCATTAATACTTGTCTATCTCTACTGGAAATGCCTTGCCTGATTCATCCTAGGATCACATTTGCCCTTTTCACAGCCACATCACACTGGTGGCACATAATCATTCTATGATCAAAAAACACAGCAAGGACTCTCTCCTTTGTCGCTTCCAACTTGTAGCAGAAATTTTATTATTAGACCCAAAGTGCATGACCTTGCATTTTGTACTATTTCTAAATGTAGTAAATTTCATCCCATTTCTGTTACTCCAGGCTTCAAGTTCACCTAGATATTCCTATATAATATCCAGTCCTCCTCTGTAGTGACCATGCCCGCCAACTTTATATCATGTACTAAATTTCATTACCACACTCCTACTTTTTGTGCCATTAATAAAAATATTGAATAAGACTGGTCCCAAGGCCAATCTCCACCGGTAACTTTCCTCCAGTCCAGTAATTCACCTTTCAATACAACCCAAGGCCTTCTCCCCTTTAGCCAGTTCTTTATCCACCTTACAATTCTTATACTCATACCCATCTTTTCTAACTAATCGTTTCCTAGGTGGTACCATGCCAAATGCTTCCATGAAGTCCACGTATATTAGATTTACTATATTTCCCTTATCTAAAAAAATCAGTTATTTTCTCAAAAAGGAAATCAGATCAGTCTGGTATGATTTACCTTTTGTAAATCCATTTTGCATTACAACTCTTTTACTTCTATGAATTTAATTATTCTTTCTTTCACAATTTGTTCTAAATATTTGCATACTACTGAGGTCAGACTAATGGGTCTGTAATTGCCCAGATCACTTTTTCCCCCTTTCTTAAATATAAGGACAACTTTAGCTATTCTCCAGTGATAGAGTACTACCCCTGAATAGACTGGTTTATTAAAAATCCTTGCTACTGGACTAGCAATCTCTTGTATCAGTTCTTTTAGTATGCTAGGATGGAAATAATCTGGCCACCCGATTTGAGCTCTTTTAAGTTTTTCTTCCATTTTAGATGTGGTAATTTCCATGTTTGTACATTCATTTCCATAAGTCGTCCTGCCCTCATGCCGATATTTCACATTCTCATCCTTATTGAAAAATGAGGCAAAATACTGAGTTAATTTTTGGGCCACATCTAGATTAACTTTAATCTCCTTCTCATCCACACTGCATAGCAACCGAACCTCATCCTTCCTTATTCTCAATTACATAACTAAAAACCTCATATTTTAATTTCCTTGGCAAGCGCAATTCATCATGACTTTTAGTAATTCTCACTTTATTTCTACATTTTCTAACCTCCGATATGTAGCTTTCTTTGCTGATCAATCCCCCTTTCCGTTCCCTATAGCTTTCTACATACTCTTAATAATCTTTTTGAGGTGATGATTCATCCAGCTGTGGCTGGAGCCTTTCCTGAGCATTTTTTCCCCCTTGCTTGGGATGCAAAGTTCAGATAGTTTTTTGTATAGCTGATTTAAAGAAATTCCAAGTCTACTCCACATTTAAGTCCCTGAGTGCTTCAGTCTAGTGACGTCTTTAACTAGTAGATGCGCATGTGACTAGTCACACTTTGTTGCTTTCACTTTGTTGATCAATTTGCACACCAGGAGCTCCTTGCATTCCTCCATTCCCCACTCCGTGTGCCATCCTCCCATCTCCCTCTATATCAGAGACACCCTACAACACCCTAACCCAAGCAGGGGCTCTGTGTGACCTCCACTCCCCCCTCCATCACATAGGAGCTTTGTGTCCCCCTTCCTATTCCCCGCTTTTGCCACATGCCAGGGACTGTGTCTCATTGTTGTCCCCCCATACCATTTTCCTCTATTCTCCCCCTACACCCTATGCCAGGGCTATGTGTGCCCCATAATTCCCACATATAAGGGTCCCTCATTCTTCCCCCTATGGCAGGGGCTCTATGTGCCTTCTACCCTTGCTATTTTTATTTCTTTTCTTTCTGGGAGCTACATCAGTCAGTGTGTCAGCTTTTTAAAATTGTATTGGGATGGGCAGAGCTGAGAGGGTAGTATTGTTATGCTGGAAGGTGTTAATGGCTGCTATCAACTGGTTTTTTGATTTATAGACAATTTAGAAGCAGCTGAAACTGCTGGCTCTGCTAACCAGATGCAGAGGCTCTACATTCCTCATACTCCTCTTCTTGTTTTCCAATTTTCATGAAGATGAAAAGGGTTCAGGTCATTGATGCCTAGAATATTCCCTAAAATGTTGCAACTGATCAGATGTAGTGTTCAAAAGTTATCATATTATGAAGGGACAGACAAACAAAGAAATGCCACTGAATTGAGTGTAATACCCTCAGCAAAGTGTGAATATAATGCTGTACTGGTACTGTAGTTTCAATACTGCCCCATTCTTAAAAAATACAGTAAAATTATCACTGTTTAGTCCACAATTTAAAATGAATCTATTACATATCATACATAAAACTGAGGCTGGTTACTTCAGTTATCTGTATTTTATAAATAAAATTACTGTATTTTAAATAAATTACACAGTGGGGTGGAAAAAGGAGGATCCCCCCACACTCCCAGTTCTCTTCCCTCATGGTGGGAGTCAGCAGAGTGCAACTCTTGGAAGGGAAGATTTTCTTGTGTGTCCTAGGGCGAGATTTCCAGTCTCGTTCACCACATGGCTATGGGGAGACTCAGCAGTTGCAAACCCTGTCCCTCTCACAGCAGGTCCATCCCTCTTTACTTCTGCTCAAGGGTGTTTGGCTTCTTTCTCCCTTCAGTTGGGCCCTGCTGCTACTGTACAGAACCCTCCCTCCTGACAAGAAATGAACAGGCTCGGCCTACAACGGGGTTAAATAAGAACCCCATCCCAAGCTATAGTACTACCTTCTCCGTGTGTGTGTGGGGTGGGGGGGGGGGCTTTTATCCAGGCACAATTACCCCCCATCTCCACCCCGGGGGATTTTACCACGGCACCATTTACCCTCCCCCCCATCTCGACCCGGGGGACTTTTACCCCGGCACCATTTAACCTCCTGCCCTAGCGATCGTCTTCCCCCGCGGCGCTGAGCCCCCAACACGCAGCTGCTGCCCCGAGGCCAGGCGAGGCCCGCGCGGCGTTCCCGCCTCTCGGTGTCACCGCCCGATCCTTCCGGCCGGGCAGCGCGACCGAGCCTGCGCCGAGAGCGCGCGGGGGGTGCGTGAGGGGAGGACACCAACCGGGGAACCCGGAACTGCCCGGCCGAGCGGTAACGGCCGCGGCTGCCAGCAGTCACGGTGAGGCGCTGCGGGCAGGTTAGCCTGGGACTGGGCTCAGGAGACCGGCTGCCGGGGTCGGCGGGGAGAGGGCCGTTGGGACCGCGTTAGGGGCGGTGAGAGTGCTGGGGGTGGGTGTTGGGCAGGTGTGGCGGGGCGGTAGTAGCGTGAAGGGGTTGGTTGGTAGCAGGTAGTGGCGGGTGCGGGGCTGGGGGCGTGTGTGTGTGTGGCGGGTTGGGAGCAGGCGGGGGTGGGGTAGTGTGGGAAGGTTGGGGGCTTTTACCCCCCGCACAATTACCCCCATCTCTTCCTGGGGGGCTTTTACCCCTGCACCTTTTACCATTACCCAAGGGGGAGAGTTAGGGTCAGTCAGCGGTGGGGAGCGGGAGGGTTGTCGGGGTGAGGGGCAGGGGATGGTGAGGGGCAAGTGGGAGGGTTGGGAGCAGGCAGAGGCGCGGGTGGGTGGTGAAAGCAGGGAGGGGTGAGGGGCAAGAGTGTGGAAGGGCTGCGGGCTGGCGATGATGGGGGTGATTGGGAGGGTTGGGGGTATATGGGGGTGAGTGTGGGAGGGTTGGGGGCAGCCAGGGGTGATAGTGAGGGTGGGAGCTTTGAAGGCAGGTGGTAGTGAGGGGTGAATGTCCTGATATAGGTTTGGAATGATTACCGGTAGATTTTTATTGGTAAATGTCAGGAAATGTTAATTTCACAGTAGACAAACCTACAAAAAATTTCTTTCCATAATAATAGAAATTTACAGACAGGCAAAGTAAGAAAAATGCTGCTTGAGAATTTGTTAGTTTGGTTTAAGGATGTTTACTTTGTATGTTTCACATGTGATGTTGAGAATTTGTAATTTAAGGTTTATAAAGCTTTAACTCTTTGAATCTGAATGTCTACTTTTCATTAAATAATTATTCTAACTCACCCCCCATAATTTTGTACTACTGTGAAAATTTAAATAGATAACAATTGAGAAAAATGTTTAAAAATAAACCAATATTGTCCATCAAAATTATAAAAGAAGTAAAAATCAAATTATGCCAAGCTTATTTATAGGATTTGTGTAGTACTGAAGTGGGCTAATATAAGATTGCATTATATGCTGGACAGTCATGAAAATAAGATGTGCATGTCTTGTGACTATCTGTGTCAGAAACTGTGCTATGCCAAATGCAATTAGTACTTTGGTTTGCCAAGAGTGGTAGGAAATAGAACTTCACTCTTGATATCTAAAAATTGTTCAAAACTCATTATAAGATCGGTGCCAGTTCAGTCCGAGCCAATGTTCTAATCTGTCTGTTGTCATCAGCAAAAGGTGAGTTTATAAATTGGCAGGATTTGTGTAGATCCAGAGATTACTATTTTCCTGTTAAGTGTTATGTAAGGATATGGCAAGCATGCTGTCCTGCTGCTTTATTTTTTATATATTGTACAAGCTTACTACTGGTTCTAATGCAAATAGGTTGGAAATTCATGAACACAAATATTTAATATATGTACATTTTGAGTCTCAAATGTTTTCTTTAAGTATATATAACCCCTGTTTAGTAAGCAAAACTTGAAATAAATTTTCACATTTCCATACATTGCATTAACTAATGCTGCTAATTTTTAATGTGATCTCTTACTGATTCTTTTTTTTTTTTTTTTTTTTAGGTGCTTGGTGTATAATCCAGAAATCTTCCACAATGCTAGAGTCCTACGTGACTCCTATTTTAATGAGTTATGTGAATCGCTACATTAAGAACTTGAAGCCCTCAGATCTGCAGCTGTCACTATGGGGAGGAGATGTGGTTCTTAGCAAACTTGAATTGAAGCTGGATGTACTTGAACAGGTATGTTAACAGTAGCTACTGTGTATGTGGCTCAGTTTAAAATAAGTTAAGTAAAATGTTCAAGTTACTATCTGTATATCAGTATTCACTTACAATCATTATTATTTTTGCTATCTGTTTTGTTCCCATCTAGACCTCTTTGGAGCTTTCCCCCCTGTTGGTCAGCTGCTTTGGGAATCCCACATCCCCTGTTCTAGTGGATGAACAGGGAACATTTGCATTTCTGCAAATCACTGTACTTGAAGAGACAGCCGTCTCTTTATGAGCATATCCCTTCTTTCAGTGATCAGTTATTTCACAGTACCAGCACTTCACTGAACTGCTTCCCCCTTTAAAAAATATTACCAATCTTTTATTTTACTAACTGAATTTAATGATATTTAAAACCATTCAAAATGTGAATCAAATTAAAATCCTCCTTTCAATCATTTAGATGCAGATTTTAACTTACAGGACTCATTGCAGAAAGCTTCCAACTTCTTCAGTAGCAGCTTTCCTCTTTCTGCTGGGCTGTGCATGGAAAGACTGTAGTTCTGTAGCAAATTCTCCTCCCTCACCAAGTGTCTGATCCCTTTTGGTGATCTCAGTTTGCAAGTCCAAGTCCAGCTGGGTATCCTTGCTTGTATCTGTTGTTTCTGGCATATCTAATTTCCTCAGGGCATTTGTCAGTTCATATGGGGTCTCTTCTACCCCTTTGCTGAGCCCTGGCAGGTCATATTGATGGCTGGCTCCAAACTTCATATCAGAGGCTTGTACCAACTCAGTTTCTCTTTTTGTGGTTTAAGTTTTACAGCACCATTCAAGCTAGCAGCGAGAACACCCTCATCCCCAAACACTCTTCTGTTCATATCACCAACCATTCATTTGGGGTATGGTAAAATGAACTAAGAAAGTCTCCCAGGAAGGTTTTTCCTCAATGATAGTGGGACTTCTGATTTATTTTAGCCCCTGAACATTTGTTTCTTCCTCATCAGAGTTCCTGTAGGATACAAATAGACTGGAAATCTCCAGTTTTACCTAAATTCTGGCTTGATTCCTATGGAAGTGGCTGACTTCTAAGGTTGTCTGCACCCTCCTGAGTTTTTTCGCAAAGCAGTTTTTCAGTCCTTGAAGTCCTTGCTGCATCTCAGCTTTATTAGCAAGTTCTGTGTTGGCCAAAGCTTTCTGGTTATTTCTATTTCCTGAAAAACTTTTTGGTCCATGGTAATTAAGTCAGTGGTCACCTGTTCAATCCACTTTGCTAGCACAGACTAAGCGTTTTGTAGCTGGGTTTCAAAATCTGTTGTGTGCTTTTATTTGTAGAACAAAAACATGTTAATTATTTTTTAGTTTTTTTAATATAGCACTTTTATCCAAAGTGCTTTACAATAGTTAGCTAACGATACAAACAACATTTGGAAAGATCATTAAGTGGTACTCCAAGACCCTCAGCAATTTTCAAGTGGTTTGCGAAAGAAAAAGTTTGAGAACCACTGTTCTAGAGGAAGGCCCTCCAAGCTGGGATGGAAGTACACTGCAAAAGCAACTAGAGGAAATGTGCTGAATCTATTCTGTCGATGCCAGGTTGGAGCCAGTACTCACTGAACTCAGTTGAAAGATTCTCATTGACTTCCAGGAAGGCTTAGATCAAGCCCAAAGAGAGTTTTTCAGTCTCCCGGGCTATCAGGCCACCCTCCTAAGGTTTTTTTAAAAATAATTTGCAGAATTTTATGTAAATAATGCTAATAAGTGCATATAAATGAAATTTAACTTCAGTTCAATTTATCTCAAGAGCGCGTGTATCTTTTTTTTTTTTTTTTATTATTATGCAGGCACTGCTTGCAACTATGTAGTTAAGCCGGAGTTCCATTTTTCACTTAAAGGAAAGGTTCAGCATTTTTGTTAGGTATGAAAAATACATGCATCCTTATAAAAATGGCAGCACCCACTCTTTGAGTACAGAATGAATTTTCTCAGAATTTACAAGTAGATCTTTGGAGTTTAAAGTTAATTAAAATGTGGTCCTTTCAGAAACTTTGGACGTAAGTCTTTTCCTTTTCCAAGTGATCTTGAATGGAATAATGGAGACTCTTCAAAATTTTTATATAATTAAAATTAATTGAAATATTGTACATAGATTATAGTGGAAAAAATTGTGTTGAAATTAAGTTAACTATTTTGTATTACTATAGGCACTATAGAAATCAATAGCTCAGGTAACTTTTAAGGGTGGGGGGGCATTGTGGTATCAGAAGAAACTCAACAAATCATAATCTTTCCCTTTACAGCTGTCTTGGATGCAATGTTTCTATTGGTTGAATGAGTCAGTAGTGTGAGGGAGACAGGATACATGTCAGGCATTCTCTCTGGTATTATTATTATTTGTACACCTCTACCCTGATATAACGTGGTCCTCGGGAGTTGTTATAGGTGAGACCACGTTATGTCAAACTTGTTTTGGCCCCCCCGTTCCTTGTTCCCTGACCGCCCCCTCCAGAGACCCCTGTCCCTAATCACCCCCAGGATCCCACCCCCTACCCAACCCCCTGTTCCCTGTCCCCTGACTGCTCCGACCCCTGACAGGCACTCACCGGCAGCGGCGGGAAGCGGAGCAACGTGGCCCCAGCCCGCTCCACTCCGCCACCTCCCAGCTGCGGCGCTCTGCTTCCCGCCGCCGGTGAGTGCGGGGAGGTTGGGGAAAGGAAGCCCCCCGTACTCATCTGCAGTGGGAAGCGGAGCGCCGCAGCTGGGAGCTGGCGGAGTAGAGCGGGCTGGGGCCGAGCTGCTCCGCTTCCTGTTGCTGGTGAGTGCAGGGAGGTTGGGGAAAGGACGCCCCCCCGCACTCACCTGCGGTGGGAAGTGGAGTGACTCGGCCCAAGCCTGCTCCGCTTTCTTTTCCCCAACCCCCCGCCCCAGCGACACGGCTGGGGCCGGGGCAAGGTCCCGCACTCACCTGCGGCGGGAAGCGGAGCGCTGTGGCTGGGAGGTGGCGGAGTGGAGCGGGCTGGGGCCGGGCTGCTCCGCTTTCCACTGCCAATGAGTGCAGGGAGGTTGGGGAAAGGATGCCCTCTGCACTCACCTGCGGTGGGAAGCGGAGCAACGCGGCTGGAAGCTGGCGGAGTGGAGCGGGCTGGGGCTGGGCTGCTCCGCTTCTGCGACTGCTGGTGAGTGCGGGGCGGATCCCTTCCCCCAAGCCGCCTCTCCCGAGCGACATGGCTGGGGCCGGGATGAGGGAAGTGGAGTGGGCTGCTCCCGGCCCCCCGCTAATCCTCCGGGCCACTCTGGGACTGCGGGGCCCCAAAAATTGCCCCTCCCCCACAGCTCCTGCCTCCTAGATCCTGGGGGCGGGGGGGCCCTGACCACCTCTGAGACCCTCTGCCCCTTATCCAACCCCTCGGCCCCGGCCCGGCACCCTTAATACGCTGCTCAGAGCAGCGTGTCAGAGCTTTACTGCGTTGTATGCGAACCTGTGTTATATCGGGTCGCATTATATCGGGGTAGAGGTGTATTACCATTGCACCTAGGAGCTCTACTCGTGGACCAGGACCCCTCTATGCTAGGCACTGTACAAACACAGAACAAAAAGATTGTCCTTTATAGATTATTTGGTCTAGTTGCACTGCTGTTTAAAGGTTCAGTGGCTGAATTATGATTGGGTGTCTGTGCTCAAAGGATTCTCAGCTGTGCTCAAGGTAGCACTGCTGAGGAACTGAAGCAGAAATGCAGAGAGATCTCTAATCGCATACAAGCAATGGGACTTTGGGGTTGTACTGCTTCTACCTCTTTCTCATATTGCTGGTCTCAGTGAGACAGCTGTATAAATCAATAAGTCAATTGCAAAGTAAGGGACAGATTCACCTTACATTTTGATAGTTTTACGCTGCTTTGGCAATGCAAAGCAGCAGTAAACCTCACTTAACTGGTCAATATACTCTGACTGCTTTGTGCTTCTCTGGTATATTGGTAAATCTGCCCTTAAAAGTTAAAATAATGTTTTAAATTTGTTGTATATTTTCAAATCATTAGAAGTATTGAAAGTAGGGATGTAAAATATTAACCGGTTATCTGGTAAGTATTGGTCTTACCGTTAACCCACCCTAACCGTTAACCCCCATGCGTGAGTGTCAGATTGGTTCTGTCCCGGGCCGTGCCAGCCGGGAACAGCCCCAGGCTGTGCCAGCTGGGAGCAGCCCTAGCAGGCCCTGGGAGCTTCATGGGGGGTGGCCAGCCAGGCAGACAGGGGCTGCGGGTTCTGTTGGGGGGGTAAAGTAGTCCCCGGCCTTCCCCTGTGCCACTGGGAGGGGTACGGTTGCGGAGGTAGACGGCGCGCTGGTCAGGGAAGGGAAGCTGCTGCAGGGGTGGGTAGCATGGAGCGTCTGCAGATGCCGCATTGGGACAAACTAGGTAGTTTACAGTCTGGACTGTGTGTATAATTACTGGTCTGAACTTTATTCTGTTTGCACATTAGAAATCTGTCAAGTCATGATCACTTGTACTGAAGCTACCATTAATTTTTAGATCCGGTTAAGGTTACACTTAAGAGAAATCCAAACATGTTAAGGTACAGAAATGCACAGTTAAAGCACCCAAACAACCTTATAGCGGTACCATGAAAGGAAAATATGAAAAAACTGTCTTTAAAAATTAGTTTAACCTAATCATGGAACTGCAACCACAAAATGCCTTAATTATTATCGTATGGCTATTGTATGGCATCACTGTAATATATTATTTATAGACCAGAGTCCTGAATGTGAGGAAGACAAGTTTTGATTTTAATATGGAAGTAGAGGTAATAATACTTAACTTACCTACCTGTCCCATGGGGATATTGAGGGTTCATAGATTTTTAAGGCTAGAAGGGACCACTAAAATCATCTAGTCTGACCTCCTGCATAACACAGGCCAAAGAATCTAACCCAACAATTTCTGCATTGAACATGTACCTTGTGTTAGAGCTACAGCATATATCTTTTAGAGTTTGTATAGTACTTCAAATTTGTAAAACACTGTAAGTGTTAAGTATTAAACAAATGTAATCTAGTATAGTTCAACATTCCATGCAATACTTAGTTTGATGGGAAAAGATTCCATGAGAATGGAAGGGGAATAAAAATAAGGCCTCTGTTATGTTTGTTAAATTAGTAAATGTGGCACACACATTCGTTCTGTGTTGCCTCAATTATCATTCTTAAGTACCACAACAAAGGGTTTGCATTATATCACTGCAGAAACAATTATTTGTCCAATTAGGATAATGTCAGACAACATTTGTGTCAACATTCCTTTGGCACAGAAAGGTTGATTTACCTTCTAAGTATATAGGCAATCTGTGTCTCTCTGCATTTTGCTCCACTTCCTGCTTTCAGAAGTGTTTCCCCCTCCCCCCCCAAAAGGATTTTTCCATATCTTATAGGAAGCTTTGGACACAAATGGGACTTTGAGTTAAATCCATCTGGTAAATAATGGAAAAAAGCTATTTCAGAAAGTCTTTTAAAATAAACTTAGAATTCCCACATGTAAAGGCAAATCAGTGTCTAAATAAACATTGCTATACTGATGATTGGCATAGAAATTAAATATTTGAGAGACAAGAAGCCTAGCTTACTTCTACAACTCAATTAAATTGGTGCTCGTGCTGGCCTGCTGTCTTCCTGTGTGAAAGCCTCACCTGTATGTTATACATTTTTTATTTTGTCAGGCTGTTGTAGAGTATAGTGCTTCTTATTCTTACCTGCTTGTTTGGGCTGTTGGAAAGCTGATGTAAAGTGATTGGCTCCATTTGTTATAGGCTGCAAAATGGCATATAACATTTTGAGTATAGAATGAATTTTCTGAGAATTTACAAGTAGATATTTGTTTGGAGTTAAAGTTAATTAAAATGTGATCCTTTGAGAAACTTTGAATATCAGTCTTTTTCTTGTCTCAAATGATCTTGAATGGAATAATGGAGACTCTTCAAAATTTTTATATAATTAAAATTAATTGAAATCTTGTGCATAGATTATAGTGGAAGAAACGCTTATAGTTAAAAAAATATCTGAATGTAATTCATCCTGACCATGTTCAAAAGATTTGTTGTATATACAGTGTGTACAGAAACTCTCATCCGTATGTCAAATACACTACAAAGTAAATCTTTGCTGTGTGGAGTGTAGCCTGATTAGATTAGTCTTCCCATGTTGACCTCCTTTCCTCCTGTTTGACTTGTTCCCTTAACCTCTAATATTATGTTAACACTGGAGGAAAAGAGTACAAACTCAACTTTATATATTAAAAGGAACCAACAAGATACATATATAATAAAAACATCCCTCATACTCTTTTTACCATAGCCCTCATTCTTTAAGTACCTGCTCCATCTTTGTGTTTTTCATTTCTTGCTGTCTTTCATCTGATTTGAGCCTGTTCCTAAGAGATACTGAGCACTTGCAACTCCCGTTGAAGTATTAAAAGGTTTTTGGAGCAGAAACCTCTTTTCCTTCCTCCCGCCCCCCATGCAGTTCTTAATATTAATCTGTAAGGCTCCATGCGCTCCACAGGCACTATAAAAATAATACAGTATGCGTATGAATATAATTAACTTTCATTGTTAATTGTTGTGAGTATGCTATAGTTATGTTTCTAGAGTAGTGATGCATTTCACTGTAGCTGCATATAAGAGACTGTGGTTTAAACCTTTCTTAATTATCAGGGACATAGTAGAATCCAGATGTTTCCTTTGAACACATAAGCGCAATAAATGTGTGCGAGTAAATGCATGTGACCAATTATTAACTAAAGTGCCAAGACTTATGCCATACATAACTGACGGTGAAAAAAAGAACTTTTGAGGATTTTTTTGGGTCGAGGGTGAGGGCGTGGGCGCGAGGTGACTCTTAAGATTTTATTCTTAGTTTTTTTGTAAAGTAGCAAATGTGTCCTTGACAATTTTGATTTTGTTTTTAATTAAGTTTTAATATCTAATTGGTTAATTCATATTTTTTAGGAGCTGAAACTACCATTTAGTTTTTTAAGTGGACATATTCATGAATTACGAATCCATGTACCATGGACAAAACTAGGCTCAGAACCAGTTGTCATCACTATCAATACAATGGAGTGCATCTTGAAACTAAAGGATGGAGTCCAGGTAAGAAGCCTATGATGAGTTTATATAAAATATAGTTGCTAAAATTGAGGGTTTTTCAAAAAAACTGATAAAGTAGTTGATGTTGTATTACAGGAATGCTAATTTGTTTTGTCTGTCACGTCTGGCCAAAAGTCTTTGTCTGCACTGAAGCAATAATCATGGTTAATATCACAAGGACTTTGATGCTTTCTATTCTTTCACTTTATTTGCTGTAGTGTTGTTCCTGCAGGTGTAAAAGCAGGTTAATGAATCTCTCTGCCAAAATTTTCCTATGACTAGGCAGCAAATGAATCTCAAGAGCAACATAGCATCCTAAGTGCTTCCAGCTTTTACCACCCAAGAAGTTGTGTCCCACTGCTGGATTAAGTTATATAGAGCATCACTAGGCTGTGTCCTCAAGAGATGAGTTATTGCTGTAGGAATGCTTTATTAAAGTTCCTATTATTTCAGTATAGCTATCTTTTCCATTTTGATGTAATAAGTTATTTGCTTAAAATATAAAGCCTTCTTGGAAGACATTTTTAGTATCTTATAAAAGCTTTTTATTTAGTTGTTTGTGACAGACGCATAACAACATTTCATGTCTGTAAAATTTTCATTCCACCACAATGAAATCTGGTATCATACCAGCAACTGGATATTATTATATTTTGCATATGAGTTTAAAAAAAAGTACAGAGCTTTGTGAAATATGCAGTAGCATCTTGACATACTTCAGCATTCATTGTCTATCAACAGATATGTTGGAACACTTCAACACTAAAGCACGTTTTAGTTCTAGGTTTCTTACTTTGTCTAAACATTTATTTAATTTCAATAGATACTCCAATTATATTTAGTTTAGAGTCCTGGGAAATAAAGATATGATTTACACATCTTCTATAGAACTTCCACAATTTGCTTAATGAGCTGTTAATATTTGATACCAATATTTAGATATCTGAAAGTAATTACATTGGAGAACATTTCTGCATTACATTTATATGATAAATGTTCTGTAATGAAAGTCAATCTATTTCTGGAATTAGAGATTTTTGTTTTGGAAAACCTGGTCCTCGTTATGCCACCCATGCAGTGCTCGCGCTCTCTCTCTCTCTCTCTCGCTGTCTCTTTCATATATATCTATATATTTTATGTATATATAAAAACAACACCCAGACACTAAGTATTTTTTCAATGGTAAGGTAGAGGTTTCAAGGCCAGATGTCCCATAAGAAACACATTTTAGAAGCAGCAAATTACAATTAATTATAGAAGCTGCGGAAAAAGATATGTAACACATGACTTTGTGCAACCAAGAACTAATATTTGATATTGGACCATGCAGATGGCTACTGCTGGTATGATCAGATTTCCTGCTTGCATGGTATTTGAAACTTAAATTTTGTGGTGCGTACAGCAAAAGGTCAGATGTCATGAATGTAAAGCACTCTCAAAACAAGTATTTGTTACAGATGTTTAAGATTCAGAGGCAAGAAAGGATTTTTGAAAATTACAACTGACATTTGAACAAATTATTCAGTGGTATGTACACCCTGGAGAGTAACATTTGGGTCTGTGCCAATGATAGCGTTTATCTTTGAGTAATAAGAGTGCAAATGAAAACATTTTGTTGTTTTCTATGGGTATATTTTTAAGAAGCTATGGGTTTGATTTTATTTTATGAAAAAGTACTTGTATTAGAAATTAAGTGTTAAGAAAAATGAAAATGATATCTAATGACTTCCATGTCGAATTTATTTAAGTATTTTTAGGCTATTTTAATTTGCACTATGTAATTGTAGGTTGAATGGCTAAGACTAAGCCTTTTATCATCAAAATATTTGCTTGTTAGAAACTGTTAAAATGTACACACATTGTAATAGGTAAAATGTCTTCTCAAAACACTGTGATGATGGAATAAATGTTTTAAAAAAATTTATTTTGAATTAACTATCAACTAAAACAATTGCACCAAAGAACTTCAAATCAGTAAAATAATAAGAAAACATTGTATCCTGTCCCGTGTTAGTTAGTTTAATCCTGCATTTCGTTCCTCAGGCAAAATGTATGTTGGAATCATAAGTAGTTTGTCTGAGCAAAGTGTGTGCAGTCATTGACCCTAACTTACAACCATGAAAATCCGTGGTGAAACCTGTGGAGAAGAGGTGAAGTTAGCTGGGTTTCTGATGAATGTTGCCTTGAGTTTGCAAAGGAGGTAGTGGGGCATGGTTTTAAACATGATGATCCCATGGGTATCGATGGAAAGGAAGTTCTGATCTTGGGTGCCAGCCCCTTTGCAGTGCTTCCATATATGCATCACCATGGGGATCATACACCTGCAACTCTTTAGGAGTTGTGCTGCTGCTGGTTCTTTGTCCATGCTTTGACAATATCTCTTTCCCAAGTGGGGTGAAGGCATAGAGTGGAAGATGAGGCTGATTCTAGCAGCTTTAACTTCTGCTGAACTTCTATGATAATTACCTTTTTAGAAGAGGAGAATGTTTATTCCCTCTGAAGCATCTGGCATTGACCACTGTCAGAAGACAGGATACTAGGCTAGATGGATCATTGGTCTGACCCAGTATGTCTGTTTTTATGTTCTAATGTAGTATACAGTGATGTGTTTCACCCACACATACCGTAAACCCACAGAGTAGAAGTAGAGGTACTTCTGTAAACTCTGGGGGATTAGGGGTGCATGGAGAAACTGCCTCTTCCACTTTTGCGCTTCCCAATTTATTTTTGCTCAGTTATGCTTTCTGTGATGAAGTGGGAATTTCCTGTGACTGACTTGACTAGGGATTGCTATCCAGGGGTTCAGATGGGTTAAAATGCTCCTGCGGCAAAGCAGGTGATGTGAGTTTGTTTGGGTCATATAACTGTCTGGGGTGGTATGAATGGGTTGTTAAGGACTGGCTGAAACTTACACCAGTGGAGGATCTGGAAAGACAATGGGAACTCTAGTGACTGAACAGTTGACACCTAATGACTCAGCAGGGGTCCTGTAAGAGGATGACAGTAGAACAGGAGGTGAAAGGAGGCTAGGATCAGAGCTGGCTTTTGGAGAGACAGAGGAAGTTCTGACCTGAGGCTGACAGGCAAAGGGACAGCAACAGAGAAAAAGGCAACCAAGATGGTTTCTAGAGCTCATGGTTAGAAGCAGCAGTGCTGGAGCCCAGAGACTCCGTATCAGAGGTGTTAAGCCCATATGGCCTATCTTTAAGGAGGTCTGGCACAGTAAGGGACTGTTTAAAAGCTGAGGCATAGTACTGATCATGTGGATCCATGACCCTTTCTTCCTCCCACAGGTGAATGAGAGCCTTGAGTAAGTAAGCATGACAGTTTACTAGCTAGAAAAATAGGTTGCTAAATATGTTCTCTCTGTTTGGAGAGGGAGTTTTTGAGTGAGCTATTCATAAGATGTGCAGTTGAATATGAAGGCAGAATATATCTTGATTACAGTTTCTGCAATACCACAGTGGTAGTTGCAGTAGAAATCAGGTGCCCATTCTTTCACAATACCCTTATTGCATGTATGATGACTCAGGCCTGGTCTACACTAACCCCCCAATTCGAACTAAGGTACGCAACTTCAGCTACGTGAATAACGTAGCTGAAGTTCGAAGTACCTTAGTTCGAACTTACCTCGGTCCAGATGCGGCAGGCAGGCTCCCCCGTCGACTCCGCGGTACTCCTCTCGCCGAGCAGGAGTACTGCAGTCGACGGCGAGCACTTCCGGGTTCGACTTATCGCGTCCAGACAAGACGTGATAAGTCGAACCCAGAAGTTCGATTGCTTGCCGCCGAACTAGCGGCTGGGTATAGACGTACCCTCAGTGAGTCAATGGAACTCCATGGAGGTGTATGGGTCATCATGGTTGTCTTTCACAGTTGTGTGGCCTAAACATCAGTGTTTCTGATGTCAAGTTACAATAATACTTAGGTAAGCCAGTTACATAAGGTGTAAGACCCAAATAAATGTGGGTCTAAAATGAGAGACACTTGGGAGGAATTTACTTGTGGTGATTATTTCCTGGATAAGTTTAAGTTGTGCTGATCATGATTAGAGGTGAGTTGTTAGTTCTGCTGGACACTGTTAGAAAATTACTGTATATACTCTTTCATAAGCTGAATATTTTTGGTAAAAAAGTGACGCATCAAAGAGCGGGGGTCAGCTTATAAACGGGTCTACACCAAAATTTGATGATTTTAAACTCTATAGAATCATTGAATTGACTATCTAATACATTGTCATTTTGTTTACCTGGAGCGTTCACAGGCATGGAGCCCCTCAGCTCCCTGTGGCCGCAGTTCGCCGTTCCCAGCCAACTGCTGCAGGGGGCTGAGGGGCTCCGTGCCTGTGAACGCTCCAGGTAAACAAAATGTCCAGGCCTGCTAGAGGCTTACCCTAACGGGCCAGGAACCAAAGTTTGCCAACCCCTGAAATATAGGGTCGGTTTATGAAAGGGTCATACAGTTTTTGTTATTTTTACCTAACCATCTTGGGGGGGTTGGCTTATAAACAAACGGGCTAATGAACGAGTATATACGGTACCTATATATCATGAAATGGCAATTTCAGGTATCGGGCTTAAAGGGACCCACTTAGCAGTGTACATAAACAGCAACTTAGGCTACCAGATGCCAGAGAAGGGGTGTTGAAATCTGGGGGTAGGAAGAGAGGGATGCAATAAAACAGGGTAAACATGAAATGAGTGTGCATTTATATTTAATATTCCAAACAAAAAGCCTACATTTGAGAGTTTCACTTTGCAGTCTAATGTTCTTTAAAGTCAGGGAATGATTAAGATAAGTTTACTTATATAACCTTAGCTGTCTCTTTGTATATGTGAATTAACATATAGTCTGTAGTTTCATAACTACACACTACTCTGTCCCTTTCAGCGTGCAGGATTGATGGTGCTGGGGAATGAGATAGTTGCCTCATATATTTTAGTTCATCATTCAGTGCGTTTGACCCATTCCTCCTAATTCGCAGCATCATTCTTTCCCTATCCTGAGTGAAGTGTAGCTACTACAAACCCCTACTTCATTCACTGCACATCATCCAACTTCAGTAATCAGTGAGGTGTGGGTCTTTCATACACTAACACCATTTGCTACACAACACATCCTGATACACTGCACGTTTTAAGAGGCAGGGCCCTTCATTAAATATGAAACAGTGTTTGATCATGTAATTAAAGACTGTATTATAATGCGTATTCACAAGGAAGTTTACGTTTGTTTGCACAACCTTAACTGTCATTTCTTGACTTTGAAGAAGCTTCACTCAATCTCAAGTTTTAATGTTTTGTTGTATTAAATTTACTTTTATTTTTTTAAACAAGAAATAAATTCTATCATAGGTAACTATTTTCTAGACAGAAGTAGAATGCTCTATACAGCACACTGTGCAATCAGTTGAGGTGAGAAACCTTGCCTCTGCCCATACAGACTTTCATTTATGGAAACTGGCTGTACACCTTGAAGCCTGGTCTGTTTCTTTTAGCGTATAGCCTATTTTAATGTTAAAATAGATGTTCAGTTTACAAATCTGATTATAATATTAAGTTTTAATCTTTGTGTATGAATGTAAAATTTAAAATGTGAGAGAGCTGCCCTCCAGGCAGAAGTCCAAACCATCTGGGCTGGCTGCCAGAGTTCCTTGAACTCAGACTCTCAGGTTCTCATTAAAGTGCCTTGTGTCCACGCACAAGCTTTTTAAAAAGTGAATTATTTGGGGTGTAAGGTCACAGTAATTAATCTTATTTGGAATCGGAGTGACTCTACTTTATAGTGAGTTTGTTAGCTTATGATTCATATGATGTATTCCTAACTACTCTGCTTTTGACAATTCTCCCTGCTATCCCAGACTATATTGCTTCACAGTTTGATCAGCCTGTCTTTGAATCTGTGTGCCCTCCACTGCTCCAGTTTAATTTTGACTGGATGCCACCTCTCTGTTGAAATGCTGCCATGCAGCCATGTGTGTCCCTTTTTGATGCAAGGTAAGTTCATGCAATGAGTCATATGCCCATTATAGCAGCCATGCCCCTTGTGCTTCCATGTGCACACTTGCAGTGTTCCTGATTGTCCTCTTTGGACAGCTGCATGTCCAGTCCCATCTGGAGATGTCACTGGAATGCAAACATCTACAAGACATTGTCATGGCACTTCCAGACTTGTTCCCAGTGCCAAGTCAAAGCAAAGGAGGTGTGGCAGAAGTAGCTGAAGACAAGGGACAAGAACAGGACCTCTGGTAATGCTCCTACTATCTGCTCATACTGTAAGCAACTGGAATGGATTTTTTGCAAGCAATGTCACCACCTAACCCAAGAATGGTGAGAGGGGCAATTTTCCACAAAGCACATGAGACACCCACGCACCTAAGACACCACAGAAAGCATCCTTGACTTTGTGTATAGCATGGGGTCTCACCAGGAGGAAATTCTTCAGGGGAAGCAGTAACTGTATGACCTGGCAGATTGAGAGATTACACAAGTACACCATGCAGACAGTCATACTGAAGCTGCTGTGGAGGAGAGCTCTCCCTGTTCAAGCATCCAGTAAAAGGCTTCTTAAACAAGGGAAGCCGTCATAACTCTGTTAATGTCCATAGTGGTCTGAGGAGCAAAAATTCCCCTGCTCTTTCAAGCAGACATGCCTAAATTTCTGAAGATCCTGGCATCAATGTCCTTTTCAGACTGTCCCATGTGAATATTGGTGAACCTTCCACCGTGATCTACCAGGCCTTGCAGCACCATGGAGAAATATCCCTTCTTGTAGATGATAAAGGCATTGGCTTGGTGTGGGAGGCAAACAGTAGGTATCTGGGTCACGTCAGTAATGCATATGCAGTTTGGGAGCCCAATCAATGCAAAGTTATCAGTAACCTGTTCGTTGCTAAGTTTGCAACATGACACAGCAGCACCCTCCTCATAGCTTTGCGTATCTCTATAACAATAGCCTTATCAGTTGATCTACCTATACCAAACTAGTAAACTACTGATTGACAGCCCTGAAGAGTGATGAGTTTCCAGATGGTAATGGCCACACATTTCTCTCTGCTGAGGGGAACTCTCATGTCGGTGTGCTGCTGTAGTTCTGGTGACAGATCTGCATAGATCTTTAGAAAGGTAGTCTTCTGCATCCTGAAGTTCTGCAGCCACTGCTGGTCATCCCAGTTCTGTGTCACTATCCTATCTGACCAGTTAGTGCTTGTTGATTACTTCTAGAGGTGATGCTCCACTGAGTAAAGCCCCTCCAAGTTTATGTATGCAAAAGTAATTGCTTATTTCATCCTTCTGCTCCTCTTACCTGTAGTCCTATCACCATTGCATCTGAAGCTGCCGAGTCAAATGCAGTGAGCGGAACAACTGCAATAAATATGCACATCCTGTGTGTACTAATTATTGTGGTAGTCACGGTGTTCAGCAGTATGTTTTCCACGCTGTCTGAAAGCAGTTTGAAAATTGAATTGGTGCTGGCAAAATACAGATGAATGTATGGGTTTCCAAGTCAGGAATCATGGGAATTTGTTAGTATGAGCCTACATCCCAGAATTCCTGTAGCTTCTGGTAGGCATCTGTGATAGATAAAGTGGGGGGGATAGCTCCCTTTGATGGACACCCAGCCAGCCAGTTAGCTGTAAAATCCCTCTTGGTAGCTGTTCTTTACTTGCTTTACCTGTAAAGGGTTAAAAAGTCCCCCAGATAAAGAAAAAGAAAAAAGTGGGCACCTGACCAAAAGAGCCAATGGGAAGGCTAGAACTTTAAAATTGGGAAAGAAACTTTCCCTTTGTTGTTCTCAGGGCTGCAGGGACACAGGGCAGCAATGCTATAAGCAGAAATGCTGTGTAAGGTTTGAACCAGGTATGAAAAAGTATCTTCCATACCTAGAAAAAATAATTTGGATAGGGAATGTTTAGTTAGACACTATCAGATTTATTTCTTATTTTGGCTTGTGGATCTCCTCTGTGCTAACCCCTGATGCTTTTGTTTGCTTGTACCCTTTAAGCTGAACCCCCAAGAAAGCTATTTTGGGTGCTTAATTTTTGTAATGGTTTCTTTTAAGATCTAGCAAAAAGCCTAAGTTCCAGATGTAATTTTTTCCTTTTTGTTTTTAATAAAATTTACCTTTTTAAAGAACAAGATTGGATTTTTGGTGTCCTAAGAGGTTTGTGGATGCTGTTTGATTAGCTGGTAGTCACAGCTAATTTCCTTTGTTTTCTTTTTCAGCTCTTCCCCGGATTGGGTGTGTGTGTGGGTGGGGTGGTGGAAGGACTTGAGGGTACCCTACAGGGAGGAATTTCCAAGCGCTTCTTCTTGGGTTCAAAGGGTTTTTTTTGCATTTGGGTGGTGGCAGCGTTTACCAACCCATGGTCAGAGAAAAGCTGTAACCTTGGGAGTGTAATACAAGCCTGGAGTAGCAAGTATTAATTTTTAAAATCCTTGCAGGCCCCCACTTCCTGCACTCGAAGTGACAGAGTGGGGATTCAGCCTTGACAGCATCCCACAATACACCCCAAGAAAAATCTCAGAATATAGAGTAGAGCTGAGAGGTGGAATATTGCACCATGGGATGTCTGCTCACTATGCTGCATGGTTAACTTGAAAAAGTGGATAGGTGTGCGGATGTAAAGGTTAACAAGGAAAGTATCATAAAACGGGCAGAACAAAGCAACATGGATGCACATACTTTCCCATCTGTTGTCTCTTGTCTTGTATTTAGATTGTAGTCCCTGTCCCAGAGTCTACCTTTTTTGTTCTGTGTTTTTACAGTATCTAGCACAGTGGGATTCTGGTTTGTGACTAGGCTCCTATACGCTACAGTAATACAAATAATACATAGTAACAGTCCCCGTGTAGACAATCCCTTAACCCAGCTCCTGGAACTAGATTATCTAGGGGAATCCTTAAGCATATCACAGGAAAAGGTCTTTCATCAGATATCAGAGTAGCAGAGCTTCAGGACTAGATTTCATTCTTAATTCAAAGGAAGTGCTTTTGGCCTGTCACTGCTATAGGTAATAGAATCTATGGCAGTCTGTCTGGAGTTAGTCCCATGGCTAACTTCTATATGATCTTTCCAGAGCAATATGCTATATTTACAGCTGCAGGGCTATTCAACTCCAATCTCTTTCTTGCCAGAGGTAAAGACAGAATTAACTTAATGTTTGCACTTCTCCAAGGGAGTTCTTCTGGAGATCTAACAGTGTCTGGTTGTAGTGCCTTGAACACCTTTTGGAAGCACATAGTCTTAATTTGCATTAATTTTATTATGTTGTTACAGTATCAGCCTATTGGACAAGTTGTTTCTTGAGGACTGATGCTTGGATATTAGTTCTATCTTCATCTGCTTTTGTGCTGTTTTCATACCAAGTCCAACTTCTGAAAAATTAATCTTCAGATTTTTTCCTATTTAACTGTCTGCATTAAAACTCATCTATAACAAACATTTATTAAGTGTCATTATGGTTCTCTTTTAATCTCTAGACTAAGGGTCGGCAACCTTTCAGAAGTGGTGTGCTGAGTCTTCATTTATTCATTCTAATTTAAGGTTTCGCGTGCCAGTAATACATTTTAACGTTTTTAGAAGGTCTCTTTCTATAAGTCTATAAATATACAACTAAACTATTGTTGTATGTAAAGTAAATGAGGTTTTTTTAAATGTTTAAGAAGCTTCATTAAAAATTAAATTAAAATGCAGAGCCCCCCGGACTGGTGGCCAGGACCTGGGCAGTGTGAGTGCCACTGAAAATCAGCTCATATGCCGTCTTCGGCACGCGTGCCATAGGTTGCCTACTCCTGCTCTAGACTCTTGTTTCCATTGATCTTTTAGTGAGTTTTGAACAATGTATTACCTATGTGATTCAAGAGGAAACATGGAAAGCTTATGGTTATGCATTTTGGCTTTTGTCCCTAGCCTCTGTTCTCCAGAAGCTGGGAATGGGCGACAAGGAATGGATCACTTGATGATTACCTGTTCTTTTCATTCCCTCTGGGGCACCTGGCATTGGCCACTGTCGGAAGACAGGATACTGGGCTAAATAGACCTTTGGTCTGACCCAATATGGCTAGTCTTATATTCTTATGTTTAACTGATGAGCTCAGTTATGGCTGCGTGATAATGCACTTCTCATTCAAAGGACTAACACATATAAAGTATATGTAAGGGGTAGGCATCTTTAGTCACCAAATATCTGGTTGGGCCCATTGAGTATCAGAAAAGTTGTACTACTTTTTACCTTGTGCCCCCTCTTACCCATGTCTGCGCCCGCTTCCCCAGAGCTGGGGTTGGGGCCCCAGCTCTCTGTGTGTGTGTGCGTGTGTGTGCAGACAGAGGTAAGGGGGGTGATGCTGGGGCTACAGATGGGGGTGGGGCCGGGAGCGGAGCCTCGGGCTTGGGGCTGGCAGCCAGGACCAGCAGTTGGGGCCAGGAGCAGAACTGGGTGGCACGCCCTCCCCACACCCCATGGGGGCTGGCCCGGGTCCCAGCTGTAGTCCCTCAAATGTTCCTCTGTGCCCTCCTTGTGGCGGGGGTGGGGGAGAGGAGGTTGGGAGGCACCCCACAATTTGGGGACCTCTGTACTACAGACTGGGTCACTGGAAAGTTGGTGGTGGTTTTTTTTTTTTGTTTAAATATATAGTGGCTCTGTGATACCTAACTTCAGGAGATTATTCTTGAAGAAAATATGAGTTAATTGGATATGCTATTCATCCTCTCTAGAACTAAATGTTTTCCTCCATGAAATGGTTTTATATGAAGGGCATGGATTGAAGGTCTATCTTTCAAAGTAGTAAGAAGATGCGAGTGAAGCTAGCAATAGTGAATTGTGGAGAAATGAGTCAAAGGATGAAGGAACAGAACAGAGGAGACGGATAGTTGTGTAGAGCGGAAAGGGTGCTAATTTAAGCATGTGGGAAAGCAGTTTCCCTTTAACTTAATCATAAATAATTAATGGACAATGTTAAAAAAAAAGGCATATGAAATAAAGAAATGGTTCTTTAATAATGTGCCCAAATTGTGTTGATGCCAGAGAGCAGTATTTGAAATTTGTTTACCTTTTGTATAGTACAGTAAAATTGCAGTTGGAACGAGTGCATCTTGTCTCCTCATTTGCTCCTGACCTTCAATGACTTAATGTACTTCCTTTGTGTTAAATTTTAATGTAATACTTAAAAAAAACCAGATGATTAGGAGTACCCTTTTATCAACACTTCATATGTCTGTTTTAAAATGCATAATATTCCCTATTCTTTGAAGTGAGGCATGTTCCTGTAAAATGCGCTTTGTTTTATGCCAAACATGTTTCCGATCTGTTCATTTTGTTTGTAAAACCCGTAACATTTAGGCAAAGACTTTTTTTTGTTTTCAGTTTTTTGCATTCCCAATTGCTGCTTTTGTTCTGTTCTTGGATCTTCTTGTGCTGTGCTTTTTAAGCCCGATATGAAGTCTTGAACACTGTTTTCTTAATTACCTGCTGAATCATTTCCTTCCTTCTCGTTTGGAACTTAATTTTAGAGGTCATCATTCTTTTTCAGTGGTCAGTAGAACTTAATTCATATTCTTTATGTAAACTCTTCACCCTTCAGATTTAGGTCTGTTCTTCCTCTCAGTCAGCGTTCCCAGGCTTTTGTTCCTGAATACTAGAAAATATAATTTTGTCAAAAGTCCTAAATGTAATGTTTCACTGGTTCCCATAGGGTTGTGAATACTGTACATTTTGAAAGAGAGGAGATGTTACAAGGTAGGAGAATATCTTGTCTCTGAGGATCTAAGCAGAAATAGGCAAGAAGTGTTTTGAATACTAAGGACCAAATAATTTTCCTATTTAAGCCAATGGGAAAATATCCCGCTGACTTAAATTTTTGGCCCTCTCCTGTTTGCAATAAAGGACTGGTTTGGTAGTCCAGGGTAGAACAATTTTAATCAAGGCAATATAAAATCATGATTTAAATCACTTTTAAAAAAAAAGATTTAAATCAGGTTGTGGCTTTGTAAATCTAATTGAAAACTTGTGCTATGTCAACTTTACACTAACAGTGACAATGAACTAAATTGTAAATGCTGTTTTTAAAAAAACAGATGCCAGTATTGGGGAAGTTATTTGAAGTTTACACAACTGCTCTAGGCAAAAAACAAAACTTGATAAAAAAGACCCTAATCCTGTAATCACTTAAGCAGGTACAACTTGACTCATATTATGAAGGTCTGGAAGCATTGTTGCTGGAGAGGGGAATTCTTTTGTTTGCTCTCCATCAAAACTTTCCTTTGACTGATTCAAATAGTGATGTTAATAGGCTAAAGAGTGAACCAGAATGAGCATGGAGCCCTTGGGAGCTGGAAGAGAGGAAAAATGAGGGTTCACGGGTAACTTACTCACTCCTCACACTGCTTTACAAAGGGGTGAGAGGACTGTTTAAATGGCATGAACATTAGTGGGGAGTGAAAATCAATCACACTTCTTAAAATAATGGGGATACTGATTGTGAGTCCATAGTTAAAGTTGAGTTTTACATTTAAAACAGAGATTCAGTCTCTTTGTTATGTAGGAAGAGTGCAGTGTAACAGCATTTCCTTTTTAAGTACAGAATGAATTTTGAGAATTTACTAGTAAATCTGTTAGTCTGACTTCATCTCAGAGTGCTGTTTAATTTTTGTTTGTCCTGAATGACTTTAACAGAGTAACATCTTCTTCAAATATTTGATGTAGTTTAACTTTTTGAAATCACATGCATAGACTATATATATTTGATGAAATTGGATGTAAGCAATGTTGCTAAGTTACTAATGAATATTGTATTAAATTATGATTATATAGGCTGAACCAGATCATCAGTTTGTCACACTGGTGCAGTTGTGACCTCATAGGTGTAACCAGTATTGCCACTCCAAGTGTTCAAAAATCACAACTAAAGCCCTGCAAAAAACGTGGGAGGGGAAATTTTGGAACACGCCCTCCTTTTAAATCAGGAGGTGACGCGCCTCCTCACCCTAGGTGCGGTGGAGAGGTTACCTCGGGAATTCCAGGGCAAAGGGTTTTACTCCCGGTATTTCCTGATCCCGAAGGCGAAAGGCGGGCTCAGGCCCATCCTCGACCTGCGGAATCTCAACCAGTTTCTGGTTCGCTGCAAATTCCATATGGTGTCCCTGACCTCTATTGTTCCGTCCCTGGACCCGGGGGATTGGTTCGCATCCCTGGACCTCCAGGATGCGTACTTCCATATCCACATTTTCGAGGGTCACAGGCGCTTCCTCCGCTTCCTGGTAGGGACAGACCACTACCAGTTTACGGTCCTTCCCTTTGGCCTTTCCACGGCCCCCAGGGTTTTTACCAAATGCATGGCGGTGGTGGCAGCCCACCTCAGGAGGAACGGGCTGCAGATCTTGCCCTTGAGCGGCCAGTCGTCCAGGTAGGGGAAGTCTCGGTCCCAGGTGCAGATGGAATTCCTGCTAGATACCTGCACGAGTCTAGGCCTAGTGGTGAACAAGAAAAAGTCCACGTCAGTCCCGGTTCAGCGCATACACTTCATAGGGGCTCTGTTAGACTCGATGGTGACCCCGGCCTCCCTCCCCCGGGACAGGTTCGAGACGCTCAAAGGTCTCATCTCCTCGGTCACGGCCTTTCCGGTGACGACGGCACGGGTGTGCCTTCAAATCCTAGGCCATATGGCAGCATGCACCTTCGTGGTGTGACGTGCCAGGCTCAGGATGAGGCCCCTCCAACTCTGGCTGGCCTCCCAGTATTCCCAGGCCAGGGACAGCCTGGACAAGGTCATCATGTTGCCACCCAATGTAGTGGCCGACCTGAAATGGTGGTCCCTCCCGAGCAACATGCTTCAGGGTATCCCCTTCAGGGAACCCCCTCCCTTACTAGATCTGGTGTCGGACGCCTCGGACCTGGGATGGGGAGCCCATGTGGGGAGCTTCAAAACCCAGGGCAGATGGTTGCCCTCGGAATTGCATCTGCCCATAAATGTCAGGGAGCTCAGGGCAGTGCGCCTGGCGTGCGTAGCCTTCAGCCAGCACCTAGGGGGGAAGGTGATCGGAGTCCTCACGGACAATACGACCGCGATGTATTATATCAACAGGCAAGGGGGCACGTGTTCTGTGGCCTTGTGCCAGGAAGCCCAGCTCCTGTGGGAGTTCTGTATAGCCCACACCATCCTTCTGAGGGCTTTTCACCTGCCCGGTAGGCGCAATACGCTCGCGGATCGCCTAAGCAGGTTCTTCTCCCAACAACACGAGTGGTCTCTGCACAGGGAGGTGGCCAGGCAGCTCTTCCTAGAGTGGGGCACTCCCCAGGTAGATCTATTCGTCACCGTCCAGAATCGCCTATGCCCACTAGTCTGCTCCAGGATGGGAGAGGGTGAAGGGGCGATATTGGACACGTTCCTAATCCCATGGTCAGGCCGCCTGTTCTACGCCTTCCCGCCCTTCCCCCTGATAGGCAGGGTCCTACAGAAGGTAAAGGCAGACGGGGTTCGGATTATCCTCATAGCCCCGGATTGGGCCCGTCAACATTGGTACGGGACCCTCCTGCAGCTTTTAGTGGCCCCCCCCCCCGTGCAGGCTGCCGCTCCGACTGGACCTCCTCTCCCAGGAGGGATGATATCTCCTCCACCCCAACCTGGCCATGCTCCATTTGACAGCGTGGCTGCTCTGTGGTTGAATGAGGAGGAGGGGAGGTGTTCTGAGGACGTTAGACAGGTCCTGCTTGAGAGCAGGAAACCGTCCACACGTCGAACCTACCTGGCCAAATGGTATCAGTTCACCATGTGGGCGAGGGAGAGGGGTTCTTCCCCCCTCCTCCGTGTCTATCCAGCTCAACCTCGATTACCTCCTGTCCCCTAGGACCCAAGGGCTGGCGCCCTCCTCGGTCAAGGTGCACCTGGCGGCCATTTCGGCTTTCCACCCCCCGGTGCAGGGCCTCTTGGTGTTTTCACACCACATGTCCTCCTGGTTCCTGAAAGGGCTGGATCGGGCATTCCCTTATGCCAGACCCCCGGTCCCGCTCTGGGACCTGAACCTAGTGCTCTTCCGCCTCACAGGGCCTCCCTTTGAGCCTTTGACCACATGTTCTTGGTCCCACTTATCATGTAAAGTGGCGTTCCTGGTGGCTATCACCTCAGCCCGCTGGGTCTCAGAGCTTAGGGCCCTGATCTCCGAACTCCCGTATACGGTCTTCCATAGGGATAAAGTCCAGCTCCGCCCGCACCCAGCCTTTCTGCCGAAGGTAGTCTCAGCTTTTCACATGGATCAGGACATCTTCCTCTCAGTCCTAAGCCCCATTCCTCCAATGAGGAACGATGCCCGCACATGCTAGATGTGTGTAGAGCGCTGGCTTTTTACTTAGACCGAACCAGGCCATTCCGTAAATCCCCTCAGCTTTTCATTGCTTCAGCCAAGTGCATGAGGGGGCGACCGGTCTCTACCCAGCGGATCTCCTGCTGGATCACCTCATGCATATGCACTTGTTACAACCTGGCAGGGGTTCCCCCGCCTCCTATAGTGAAGGCTCATTCGACGAGAGCTCAGGCCTCGTCCACTGCCTACGTGGCTCATGTCCCTATTCAGGACATCTGCTACATGGTCCTCTGTCCATACCTTTTCATCGCACTATGCCATCGTCTCCCAAACGTGGGATGACGCTGGGTTTGGTAGGGTGGTACTCTGCCCGGGTAACCCTTAAACTCCTACCCGCCTCCCATCAGGTATAGCTTGGAGTCACCTACTGTGGAATACACATGAGCAATCACTCAAAGAAGAAAGGACAGTTACCTGTTCCGTAACTGGCGTTTTTCAAGGTGTGTTGCTCAGGTGTATTCCACATCCCGCCCTCCTTCCCCTCTGTCGGAGTTGTCTGGCAAGAAGGAACTGAGGGTGGGGGGAGCACATAGCCCCCTTTATGGCGCGATATAGAGGTGCCACTCCAGGGGTCGCAGCGGGGCTCCCCCACTACGGGTACTGCTAAGGGAAAAACTTCTGGCACCGGTGCACGTGGCGAGCATGCGCACCTACTGTGGAATACACCTGAGCAACGCATCTTGAAGAACGCCAGTTACGGAACAGGTAACTGTCCTTTCTTCTTTGAGTGATGGCTCATGT
Organism: Terrapene triunguis; assembly: GCF_002925995.2. NCBI lineage: Eukaryota > Metazoa > Chordata > Testudines > Emydidae > Terrapene > Terrapene triunguis. Next base: position 76,551,579 of record NW_020664409.1, read on the forward strand.
GTATTCCACATTATGTGCACAAGTGATTTAATAACTATGGTGGCTGTATGTTGATATAAGTTTTTTTTATATATATATATATATATATATATATATATATATAAGCACCTACTGTAGTTAAGAATACACCTTTCTTCCTAGTGAAGTCAGCCTTAAAGATTTGGGGTATGTCTACACTACAAAATTATGTCAACCTAACTTATATCAACATACAGCCACCATAGTTATTAAATCACTTGTGCACATAATGTGGAATACACATGAGCAATCACTCGTGTGTGTGTGTGTGTGTGTGTGTGTATGTGTATATATATATATATATATATATAAAAGAAACCAAACCTCATATTTAACTTAATTCGCCACCTGCAAGTTAAGTTCTAGTTAAAAAAAAATCAGATAACACACGAAAAGCCAGCAAAACCACTGGACCCCAAATGCACATATTTCTCATCAGTCATTCTCATGAAAACGCATAAACCCATGCCAAATGCCAGCACTAACACTACATGCATTATTTATATAAACCCAAAGCAGGTTCTTCCCTCTCCTTTATTTAAGACTGTCAGGCTACTTTCCCCTCGCGCGGTCCCAGAGCTTGGGCTTCAGCCTGAGCCCGAACATCTACACGACACTTTTATAGTCCCGCAGCCTTAGCACTGTGAGCCTGAGTCAGCTGATATGGGCCAGTCAGAGATGATTAATTGCAGTTTAGACCTATCCTTAGAATACAGTATACTTGTGTTCTGAAAAGTGACTGTGTTTTAACGTTTCATATTTGTGTGTTAATTATTTTAAGATCAAATCTGTTCAATTTAAACTTAAGTCTTTTTTGGTGTGTTTTTTGGGGATAACTGCAGGGCTGAATACTTCGAATCTGAATGAAAAGTTGAGGTCTTTGAGTGATTAAAGCACCAACAATAAAGTTTCTGTTTTCAATACTTAGTTAACAATTTTGTTCTGTATTTACTGGAATAGAATCCAGAACTCACTTTTCAAGAGCTGCAGTGACTGGAGGGCTAACAGATAGAAAACAGGTATTTTAGTAAAGATAAAGGATATGATGAATTAGACACAAGGAAAAGCTCTGACAGAGGAACCAATTTTTACATACATTTCGGAGAAGAACTTACAGTGAACTATCTTGTGGCACTCAGAATCATAGTGGCTTTGAATGTGAATACAATAGAATTATTTTTAGTTGAATTGTAAAAATTAATTGCTCTTTTGTTTAAAAGGATGGTCAAAGTTTAATGGTCTCTTCTCATCTCAGACGTACCTTGCATTAACGACTGTTGTAGTTGTGTGCAACTAGATTTGAGATTAGATAAACTATGCACAATTTATATGAAAATTTACCAGTCTGGATACAAACTAGTTGCCCAGCCTGTACCACTGTGGTGGTGATGCTAAATTAATATTTTACTTGCCTTGTGCAATTAGAATTTTGCAATACTGGATTAGACAATGTACAGTATTTTAGGATTTTTCTGTAACACCAATCATTATAGTAAGTAAGTGCTTCCCAGTTAAATTAGAGCTGCATAGTGATGTCCCTAGTGGATTCTGTAGTCTTCTGCTCTTCACCCCTGGCTGTAGAAGGCTCTAACTGGGTAGAAATATACATAATTTAAAAAATAAACTTACTTCTCTGATTATGCTGGGAAAACTTCCTGAAAGAGGGGGAGGGGAGAGTCTTTCAGTACACCCTAAAGATGGCTGAGCTCTGGGTTAGCCAGAGTTCTTGTGGGAGCTCATTCCATAGCTAGATCCCCTCGACCGATTAAAGCTTTATCTCTGTGTCTCACGCATTTTTGTCTGGATTTTATAAGCTGCACAGTCCCAGAGGAGCACAGCTGTGTTGGCGAGTCATGGATGGAGATGCAGTTGCAGATGTAGCTGAGTCCTAATTAGTATATTTTGAATAAATGCTTGTGTAAGTATGATTCTTATTTAGAGTTCTTATCATATGCTTCACTTATCTTAGAAAAAATTGGGTGATATTTTTTATCCTGATAAAAACAACCAATGAAATCATATTTTTCTCTTGTATTTCTGACGTGTATAATAAGCTAGGTGGATACATGGATAGGCAGAACAATTTTCCTTTTGTTTACTTCCTTGGCCCCCAAATGTAGCCGTTTCCTTGTACATTAATCTCTGTGTTAAGTTTAAACCTTTGGATAAGCTTACCCAGGTGATTTAAAAAATACTAGTTTCCACTTACGAACATTTCCCCCCACACACACACTGAGACTCTTTTGAATTCATGGATTTGTGATTTTTATTTTTATTAGCTTACAGGAACCTGTCATCTTACATCTGTACGGTTTCATACATTGTATAGTGTACCTACAAGAAGTTCTTTGAGTAGTGTTCTTATGGATGCTCCATATCAGGATGTATATGCATCTGTGCACTCTGTAGTGGGGAATTTTTCATTAGCAATATCTGCGTGTCTGCATGTACCCTCAACATCCTTTTGCTCTGGTACAAGAGCACATAGGGAGGAATGGACTTGCCGCCCCTCAGTTCTTTCTCAGCTGCCTGAGGCTTGAGATGGAGCATCATGGTGTCTGCTAACATGTCTTGCTACCCCTCTCGCTAAAATGTCTTTTTCTTAGTATATTTTTCTTTGTGTTTTGCACAATTGGTACTTTAAAAAAGTTTTTTTTCTCCCTCCTCTATTTTTGCCTGATTTGGGCCTTTGATCCATGGCCTTGAGTATGGGTTATCCCCAAGATCCTAGGCTTCAAACCTTTCCTGACCTGCCACAGGACTTCCCTCCTTGTCCTCCGCCCCCAGCGATGAACATTCAAGCTGCCTTTGCTGCTTTAGGGAGTCTTATGTCCTGTCCAAATATAAGCTCTGCTCATGGTTTAAGAGTAGATACAGTAAACTAAGGGAGGATAGGCTCAAACTCCTGTTAATGCAGTGCTTGCTGAAACCTGTGGGGTTTGAGTCCCCCCCGGTGCATTGGATTGTCAGAGAGCTCTTGTGACTAACCCTACTGAGACTGTAAGCAAAGATGCTGGGGGGCCCTTTGGAGCCATTTAAATCATTGAAGAAGAGAAGGCCCCCTTCCCAAAAAGAGAGAGGGAAAATCACCTCTATCTCAGGCGAACTCGCATCTTGTTGCAGGTACCGCTGAGACTCCCATCCATCAGGTACTGAGACCATGGCACTGGCTAAGAAGACCATGCTACATACTGAGAACCCATCTGATAAACTACTAAAAGCAGTACCTATGTCAGCACCGAGACATACGGACTCCAGAGCCAGGCTGAAATTATTGTTGGTGCAGCCAGCAACCAAATGTGAAGGATTGTAGTTTGGTACGGTTTCCAGTACCACCAGATATTCTGACTCCTGATGTCATTTGTGTACCACCCAGTCTTTTGACTCACATGGACCTTCATATCTAGGAGGAGCCTGAGTAATTGTTAAGGGGTACTGAGACACACTCCTCACTGGTACTGTCTCATGTATTGGAGCATACTTACCTTCCTCTACCTTCTTCAACAATCTCTCACCCTCCAGTATTGTCACAGCCATCAGTCCCTCATTAACTCTTCAAGGATACATAGGCATGTTTCTAGCCAGTACTGACTGGACCCCATCTGATACCTTCCCAGCAACAGCGTCTGGTACCAATGCAATTACTGGACTCCTTTTTGTCCTGGTACTGTATTGACCGCTGGTACTGACAACATTTGCCCCTCCAATTGGCACAGGAAATGACTCCTCATCAGATTCAGAAATGTCTGTACACAGTTCCCCTTTTCAGCCTCTTTCACTCAGGGTACACCCTGACAGAACTCCTAACCCGGGTTATACCCAAACCTGGCAAAGACAACAATGGGGTCCTGACCCTTTCCCTTATGCTCCACCACCCTGGGCTTATGGGAACCTCTGGATCCTTTATGGAGACCAGTTCTAAAGGGTCCCATCTCGTAAAAGGGCATGTCAAAAGCAACAACTGCCATCCTTGGTCCTTCCACACAGTAGGATCTTACAGGGAAGCAAGAGCTGCCTCCAGAAGAAGACACATCACCTTTCCACTAATCCTCCTTCTCCCCAGACAAGGCTGTCATGCCTCCCCCACCATCTTATGCTGGCAATTTCAAGGCCTTTCAGGACATTATGAAGTGCATAGTGGAGACCTACATATCCTGTTGGAAGAGACATAGGAGCCCCAACACTCCTTGTTGTACATCCTTTACACATCTCAAGGCAAAATCTCCTTGCCTATCAATAATGCTTTGGTGGCAAACCCCAGCTTGTATATCACCTAAATGTAAATGGGATGACAAAAAATACTACATCACACCCAAAAGATTGGAATATTTCTTTTCTCATCCTATACCCAACTTTTGGGTCGTGGAGTCAGTCAACAAACAGAACAGACAATATTGATTCAGTTCTATGCCATCTGTGCCAAAAATAAAAAATAAAAAAATTGGACCTTCTAGAATGAAAAAAACTACTGCTCTGCAGCACTGCATTTCCGAGTAGCCAGTTATCAAGCCCCGATGGTGAAATAGGATTTTATGAACTATTCCAAATTTTCATCCTTTATTGAACACTTGCCACAGTGCCCTTGTGACAGAAGGCTAGATAATAGCCAAGACATCTCTTCAGGCCTCACTAGATGCCACTGGCACATCTGCTTGCTCCATGGCAATAGTCATGTACAGAGCTTTTGGCTGCAGTCTACTGGTCTGCCTCAGGACGTACAAAGCACCATCAAGGTTATTCAAGAGATCCAGGTTATTCAGTGATTCCACAGATGGAATCAGTTCACTCTCAAGAACTCTCAGGCAATGCTATGATCTCTGGGCATCTATGTACTTATAGCAAAGAGAAAGTACCCTAGGCTGCAGATGGCTCAGTGGTCTTGCCCAGACCATTACCAGCTGACAAGAATTGCTGAGCCCCCCAGGAAGAATACCAGCTTCTCTAAGAAAGGACCATGCTCTACTGTGGCCTCCTAAGTGGCGACATCCTCAAAATGACCATTTTGACCTGCTGACCTCTCTTACTCCACATTTTACGCTGCAGATATCCTCCCTCCACCCCGTAAGGGCCATCTCATTCATTTTCTACCTTGCTAGGAACTCGTCAACTTGGACAGACAAATCCTGGAAGTGATATCTACAGGTTATTTCATCCATTTCAACTCACTTCCACCCTCGTATCCCCACCTCCCACTGCCGCCTTCAGGGACTCCTCTCACAAGAGTCTCTTGAGGCAAGAGGGTACAATCCCTCCTAACAGTGGAGGTGATCAAACCTGTCCCACTGGACTTGGTTGGGAAAGGATTATGTTCCAGGTGTTTCCTGGACCCCAAGAAAAACAGGGGATGGAGACCAATTCTAGACCTCAGGACACTAAACATCTTTGTCTGAACTCAGTGATTCAGAATGATACCCTAGCAATAATTCCCTCTCAGGACCTGGGAAATGGTTTGTCTCCCTTGACCTCCAGGATGCATATTTCCATATAGCCATGCAACATTTGCACAGATGTTTCCAATATTTTGTCCCGGGTAGAGACCACTACCAGTATCGCATCCCACCTTTCAGTCTTTCCACTGCTCCAAGGGTCTTTACTAAAGTTCTATCGGCCACCACAGCCTGTCTTCATCAAATGGAAATAATAATTTTTCCCTATCTGGACGATTGGCTCCTGAAAGGTCAGCCATTTTTTGAAGCACAGACAGCAACCAGCAGAGGCTATTTCTGTTCTGATCACTGGGCATTCACCGCAATGCCGAAAAGTGTGCTCTAAAAGGACCCACTCCCAGTGTGTTTACGCCTGGCTTAGAACCATTTACACCCACAACAAACACAGGCTTTCCAATCAGGTGTCGGAAGCCTGGAGAGTTCTTGATTTTCTAAATTGGTGAAAGTATCCACAGAAGGTGTGCGTAAGAGCTCCCTTCTTCAGCTCCCTCCCGCCAGAATCATCTCTACAGACATCTCTCTGATAGGATGAGGCACGCACTTTCAAAAAGCTCACAGCTCAGGGCAAGGGGCCCCCTTGAGGCGATCCTCGATATCAGTGTACTAGAGCTTAGAGCAGTTACATTTGCCAGTGCTTCCTTCCACATGACAGTGGCTTCTAAATCAGAATAATGCTGGACAACAAAGCAGCAATGTATTATATCAATTGGCAAGGAGGAGTAAAATTCCAGTCATCACGTGCTGAATCGGTAAAACTATGGAACTAATGTATATCGCACTACATACAGATGTCAGTGGTTTGTCTACTAGGACTACAGAACACAGTAGCTGATTTCCTCTGCAGACATTTCAGCATTGACCACGAGTGGGAACTGAATCATGAGGTATTCAGAAACAGATGTTTTATCTAGGGCCATCCACAGGTAGATCTCTTTGCAACTCCATCCAACATGAAGAGTAGATGATTCTGCTCAAGGGCAGGGTATGGCTAGATCTCGATGGGGGATGCCCTAATAATTTCTTGGCTTTATGTACTGCTTTAGGCTTATCCCTGACTCTGCTACTGCTCAAGGTTCTGAACAAATTGAAACAAGAAAAATTAGTAGCCATCCTCAAAGCACTGTCATAGGCAGGTTTGGTTATCCGAGCCGGTTCGCACATCTCCAGGACTGCATCACTTCCTTCCCTTGACAATGAATCTTCTCACTTCTCAGGATCCATCACCCTTCCTAACCTCTTGGCGTTTCATCTCACAGCATGGCTACTAAATGGCTGCTGGTATAGAATAGACTGCTCCCCAGAGGTACAAACAGTGCTGTTTCATAGCAAAACACCTACAATGAGAAAAGTTATCTGCAGCAGTGGAAACATTTCCAGACTTGGTGCAGTCACCAATTTATACTTCCTCTTGAGTCTCATCTAACATACATTCTTGATGATTTATTCAGTTAAAAAACCACAGGGTTATCCCTGAGTTTGATTAAAGTTCACCTAGCTTCTATAACAGTCTTTCACCCCTCCAGTGAGGGGTTTTAATTTTCATCCACCCAACCATGGCGAGGTTTCTCAAAGGCCCCTTCAACCTCTTCTGTCCACTTAAAGAACTAAGTATGCCCCTTCATGCTTCAGTCACCATTCCAGAAGACATGCTTCCATGATGATGCTCATGTGACATTACGTTCCATATTCTTTATGGAAATATGCTTATGATATGGATATGACGTAACTGAGATATATCTTATGCAAGATAGCTCATGTAAGATACCATTGGAAAGGTTATGATTTACTGAATGTGATTATCCAATTTTTATGCGTGCCATCAAATTTGATGAGCCTGTGATGTTGCACTCCATATGCTTTATGAAAATATGCTTATGAATGTGAAAATGATGTAACTGAAATATGCTTTATGCAAAAGGTCTTTTGTAAGGTATCATTACAAAGCTTATAATCTACCGAGTGTGTTCATTCTATTTGTATGCATGTATCATTCTTATATCTGAAGCTAGAAATATGAAGTGTAAATCTGAGGTCCTATTGTAATTCTGCAAACTGTGGGCCGTTAATGGTGGTTTAGAATCTTGATCGCTCCCATTGACTAGGACAATTGGTTATGGATGGTTTATTTACTTGCAAGCTTTCCTGTATATGTGTGGGTAATGAAGAATGAGGTCTTACAGTGACGTGACCACGTCACCTGATAATGAAATCCATCTTAAATCTGGTACTTTTCCATTCAGAAGGAGGGGTGGGGACCCAGAATGACAAGAGTCCTGCCTTGTGCCAAAGCTATAAAAGGGGGTGGAGCAGAACAAAAGAGCCTGCCATTCATGAGACAGCCCCTGCTTTCCACCTAAGATGTCTGGGGAAAGGATTGGGCCCAGACTAGGAAGGAGTCTAGCCTTTGAAAGAAGCTTATTGGAACATCTGATGGTGAGATATTACCTGTAATCAGTTTCTTACTGTATTAGGCTTAGACTTGCGTGTTTTTCCTTTATTTTGCTTGGTGATGTACTTTTTTCTGTCTGTTATTACTTGAAACCACATAAATTCTACTTTTTATACTTAATAAAATCACTTTTATTTATTAATGAACCCAAAGTAAGTGATTAATACCTGTGGGGTCAAGTTTGGGAAACAAAGGATTCCTGCCTTACGTAAACCTTATTTAAGTGTGGGGAGGAATGCAAACGGGACTCCTCTCCGTGACCTGTCTGCCCAAGAAGAAAGACTGCTAAAGACACCTGAAGTGAAGGCAAGGCGGGAGTCCAGACTGAGACAAGGGATCCAGTATGAAAAGAAATATAACTGGAACTCTAAACTCCGGAAATTTTGCAACCTCCCTAAAATAACATTTAGAGTAAGAAATTACATTTTGTAGCCTGTTTCTAAGAATATTGAGCTAAGCTTGCGTATTTTGTTTTATTTACTTATTAATCTTTGTTCTGTCTATTCTCTCTTATATTCACTTAAAATTCACCTTTTGTAGTTAATAAACTTATTGCTTGTTTATAATATAACCCCGTTTGTACAATTCATAGTGTGTGTGTGTGTGGGGGGGCATAAGAAACTGTGCATACCTTCCTCCACACTGAGGGAGGAGGCGGATTTCATAGTATACCTTTGGGTCTGCACTCCAAGGGAGGTGGACACCTGAGTGCAGGGGCAAGTCTCTTAAGCTGAGTCTTCCCAGAACTGATCTCAGTGTCTGTGTCGTTCTTCAGTTGGGTGTGGTACTGCCTATGTGTGTTCTGGAGGAGGCTTAATAGCCTGGCTCAGCAAGACAGGTGAAAGGGTGTCCAAGCTGGCATAACAGGTGGGCTCAGTGGTATCTCAGCATATCAGGTGGCATCCTAAGGGGAGCAACCTGTCAGCTCGTTAAAAAAAATGCGTTAATTAAATTTGTGACTGAACTCGGGGGGAGGGGAATTGTATGTCTCCTGCTATATTTTACCCATATTCTGCCAAATATTTCATGTTATAGCAGTCTCGGATGATGACCCAGCACATTTGTTTTAAGAACACTTTCACTGCAGATTTGACAAAATGCAAAGAAGGTACCAATGTGAGATTTCTAAAGAAGCTACAGCACTCAACCCAAGATTAAAGAATCTGAAGTGCCTTCCAAAATCTGAGAGGGGCGAGGTGTGGAGCATGCTTTCAGAAGTCTTAAAAGAACAGCATTCTGAGGCGGAAAGTACAGAACCCGAACTATCAAAAAAGAAAATCTTTTGCTGGTGGCATGTGACTCAGATTATGAAAATGAACATGCATCGGTCCGCACTACTTTGGTTCGTTATCGAGCAGAACCCGTCAGCATGGAGGCGTATCCTCTGGAATGGTGGCTGAAGTATGTAGGGACATAAGAATTTTAGGGCATTTGGCACGTAAATATCTTGTGACACTGGCTACAACAGTGCCATGTGAATGCCTGTTCTCACTTTCAGGTGACATTGTAAATAAGAAGCAGGCAGCATTATCTCCCACAAATGTAAACAAACTTGTTTGTCTGAGCGATTGGCTGAACAGGAAGTAGGACTTGAGTGGACTTGTAGGCACTAAAGTTTTACTTTGTTTTAATTTTAATGCAGTTTTTTTGTACATAATTCTACATTTGTAAGTTCAACTTTTATGATAAAGAGATTGCACTATAGTACTTGCAATGGGGGAATTGAAAAATACTATTATTTTGTTTTTTACAGTGCAAATATTTGTAATAAAAATAAATATAAATTGAGCACTGTACACTTTGTATTCTGTGTTGTAATTGAAATCCATATATTTGAAAATGTAGAAAACATCCAAAAATATTTAAATAAATGGTATTTTATTATTGTTTAACAACGCAATTAATTGTGATTAATTTTTTAAATTGCTTGACAGCCCTACTTTTTACTGGACCAACTTTGGTCCACTAAAATATATTCTCTCACTTATCTTGTCTCTCTAATATCCTGGGATCAGCATGGATATATCAGTCGTCCTCCATCTCTTAAAACCTCATGTCTCATCATAGCCATTATTTTGGCCAGGAGGGCAGGGGAGCTTGAAGCCCTTGTGGCTGACCCACCATACATGGTATTCTATTGCAACAAGGTGACACGATCTCCGCACCCTCATGTCCTTCCTAAGGTTTCCTCAGAATTTCACATAATCAAAGCCTCAGTCTTCAAGAGACAAAATGAGCCTTCATTCACCAGATGTAAGAAGAGCTCTTGCTTTTTACCTAGACAGGAGGGCTTACCAAAACTTCTTATCTCAATTGTAGAAGGACAGGTGATTTCCACTCAAAGATGCACCTTAACCTGTTACAAAGTTGCAGGGGTTCAACCCCCTCCAAGAGCTATTGTTCACTCCACCAGGGCTCAATCCATCTCTGTTTCCCTGCTGAGAAACATACCTATCCCAGACATTTGCACAACAGCCACCTGGTCTAATATACACAAGTTCTCCCAGCACTGCACTCTTGTGACTTCTTCCAGAGCTGATGCAGCTTTTGGTGATGCTGTTCTACAATCTGTACTGAATCCACCTCAAAGTGACAGTATTGCTTGGGAGTCTCCTGATGTGGGACACCTATGGGGATATTACTAGAAAAAATTAGAGGTTACTTATCCTTGTACCTTAACTGGAATTCTTTGAGATGTTTCCCTTTTTGGGTGCTCTGCTACCCACCTTTCTTCTCCTCTGCCGCAGAGCCACTCATTGGATTTCCATGGTTGAGAAGGAACTGGAATGGTGGCAGGTCCACTCCTCCCTATATGCGCTCATACTAGAGCACAAGTATGTGGACTTGTGGATGCTACTGACGAAAAGTTTCTGAGCCAGAGTGCACAGGTGCACACACATCCTGATGTGGAGCACTCTTAGGGGGACATATTTCAAAGAACTCCAGTTACTGTAAAGGGTAAATAACCTCTTCTTCCTGATGGAAATTATATCACTTATATCAAAATAAGTGGGGATATGGGAGAACATCTTGTCACTTTCATAAATTAATAAAAATGTGGAACATTGTAAAACAGTAGAAATACTGTGCACATGTATATAGATTAACATTTACACCATTGGTATAATACAATTACAAGTTTTGGGAGAATGCAACCATACATTTTTCAAGAGAATCAAGAGCACAACACAAACGTTGATCTGGTTCAGGAACTGCTTCCTTTTATTTCTAGGTGTGGTCCTGTTTAGAAGAATGACAAGATGAAAATGGGACCTTCGTATTCAATAGATATGCTCCTTATAGTCATAATCTCTGTTGCTTGTTTCAGTGACTAAAATAAGTTTTAATACTTCATTGTACTGCTGAACCAAAACAGATCTGGGAATGGAAGCTGGATTCTGTTCTGGGTTAAGAACATAAGAACGGCCATACTGGGTCAGACTAAAGGTCCATCTAGTCCAGTATCATATCTTCCGACAGTGGCCAATGCCAGGTGCCCCAGAGGGAACGAACAGAACAGGTAATCCTCAAGTGATCCATTCCCTGTTGCTCATTCCCAGCTTCTGGCTTGCACATAATTGACATAATTAAATTCTAATTTCAAGGCCAAATTGTGCTCTTGTTTACCCTGGTGCATCCCTGTTTAAAAACAATTGGGTTGTACCTGGTTGAGGACAGAATTGGAAAAATCTTAATACTGATTATGAGTCATGAGATAGAAAGAAGGCACCTTGACTCTTGGGTCCCATGCTAAATTTGGTGAATTTGTAGGGCTGGTAGTTGGAGGTGATGGTGGGAGAAGGGAACACCTTTGAACTTTTAAACTGAACACGCTTGTTATGGAAATCAAGATATAAACACTGACCCCTCAGTGCTATTTCTGTAGAATTGCTCATAGAGCAGAACTTCATTTGAAATGTATATAAGGGAGCATACATTTTATCCTGTTTCTTTAATGGAGTTGCTGTTTCAAGTAGATGACTGAAAGGTGTCGTTCCCCCTACCCCCAGTAATTTCCTATGTGGATGATTTGTTCTCAGTGTTTAATCTTATAAAATATTTTAGTGACTCAGTTATTCCTTTATTTTGTGTTCTAAGAACAGTCACGTCTTTTCATGACATTTGCGTTAGTGCTTCTTGCTATTTTCTAGAATAAGACAAATTATTTCTATTTTTAGATTAATATATTACTTCTGAATTTGCCATAGTAATTTTGTTTATTCATTTACAGAGCCAATGATTGTGTCAGTTTAGGAATACATTTCTTATAGTAAATACAGAGAAAACATTCCTTTGGTGAATATAGGAAATATATTTTAAGTACTTTATTTTTGCAAATTAATATATCAGTTCACAGTCAAGCTGGAAAGGCATATTGAGTGGTGTCCCGCAGGGATTGGTCCTGAGTCCCGTTCTGTTCAGTATCTTCATAAATGATTTAGTTAATGACAGAGAGAGTACACTTACAAAGTTTACAGACAATACCAAGTTGGGAGGGGTTGGAAGTGTTTTGGAGCCCAGGATAAAAATTCAAAATGATCTGGACAAACTGGAGAAATAGTCTGAAGTAAATAGGAGGAAGTTCAGTAAGGACAAATGCAAAGTACTCCATTTAGGAAGGAACAATCAATTGCATACATACAAAATGGGAAATGACTGCGTAGGAAGGAGAACTATGGAAAGGGATCTGGGGGTTTCAGTGGATCAGAAGCGAAAAATGGGTCAACAGTCTAACGCTGTTGCAAACAAACCAAACATCATTCTGGGATGTATCAGCAGGAGTGTTACAAGCAACACACGAAGTAATTTTTCTACTCTGCTCCACGCCGATAAGGCCTCAACTGGAGTATTGTGTTCATTTCTGGGTACTGCATTTCATGGAAGATGTGTACACATTGAAGAAAGTCCAGAGGAGAGCAACAAAAAATGATTAACGTTCTAGAAAACATGATCTGTGAGGAAAGATTTGAAAAAATTGGGTTTGTTTAGTCTGGAGAAGAGAAGACTGAGAGGGGACATAATAGTTTTCATGTATGTAAAACAGTGATTCTCAAACTTTTGTACTGGTGACCCTTTTCACATAGCAAGCCTCTGAGTGCGACCCTCCCCCTTATAAATTAAAAACACTTTTTTATATATTTAACACCATTATAAATGCTAGAGGTAAAGTGGGGTTTGGGGTGGAGGTTGACAGCTCGCGACCCCCCCATGTAATAGCCTTGTGACCCCCTGAGGGGTCCTGACCCCCAGTTTGAGAACCCCTGACATAAAAGGTCGTTACAAGGAAGAGGAGGGAAAAATTGTTCTCCTTAACCTCTGAGCATAGGACAAGAAGCAATGGTCTTAAATTGCAGCTAGGTTGGACATTAAGAAAAATTTCCTAAATATCACGGTACTTAAGCACTGGAACAAGTTGCCAAGGAAGGTTGTGGAATCTCCATCATTGGAGGTTATTAAGAACAGGTGAGAGAAACGCCTGTCAGGAATGATCTGGTTAGTACTTAGTCCTGCCTTGAATGCAGGGGACTGGACTAGATGACCTCTCAAGGTACCTTCCAGCCCTACCCTTCTGTGATTCTGTGTCTTTCATTTTAGTGGTTGCTAGTGAGACTTTTTTCTTAATATATTACAATAAGAAAATAAAATACCCATAATCAACTACTTTGTGTCCAGGAAGATTGTGAAGGGATTTATTTTTTCTACTTGGCATGTTTCCTCAAGTTTTAGGGCCAGATTCTCATCTCAGTTATGCTGGTGTAGAGCTGAAATAACTCCATTGTTTTTTATTAGTTATTCCAGATTTATACCAGTCCAACTGAGATCTAAATCTGAGCAGTTTTGTGTCCAGTTTTGTTTCATGTAGTTGAGTGAATACTTTGGATTGGTATAGTGTAACAGGAAAAAGGTGAGGTAATGCTTTTAGCAATATTTCCTTAGAGAGGAAATAGTTTTTCCTCATTTGTTGGTAGATGAAAGCATAGCTAAATTAGTTGGAATGTGTTTCTTAGCTCCTCATTATAGCAAAAGGTACTATTTCAGAATGGGTATAATCACAGATTTTGTAGTGGAAAAATTATGTAATGTGTCCTTTCTCTGGTAAAGGCTTTTAAAAATGCCTAAAGACAAAAGTTCTGTTAATTCTTTCAAGTACAGAATTACACAGAGACTATAACTTGCCTTCTTTGGAAAAGGGGATTTTTTTTTTTGGTTGGAGGGTCTGATCCAATTTTGATAGTTTTATTTGATACCATGTGATGCACTTCAGAAATAATATTGATAAATTTATTTATTACCTTTGACTTATCATGAAGTATCTTTTCTAAAGGAATTGCTTCTGTAAAATAATTTTAAAATACACAATTTGTATGCATTATTTCATTTAGCAACTCACCCATAAGAAAACAAACAAGCAAAACGCAGCGAATGAGGCATATAAATGCAATGAAACATACCCCATTTCTTTTTAAAACGAAACTCACCACCACTCTGGTGGGGTGATGCCGGGTGGGGGAGGGGCGAGAAGCACTTCTTTTTGGTAGAAATGGTAAATGTGACCCATTTTCAAGTGTCCACCCATGCTCTCTTAACCAGAAATCTCACTGTCCTACTTTGCCATTGATTGGGAAGAAGTTGGTGATATTCTGTTATCAAAATGCTGAATCACTGAGTCTCCAATCACTTTAATTTTTGAACTCAAGCTATTAAGCAAATGAACGGTAAATGTTCACTTGTAGAGAACTTCTCTGAAGACAACAAAATAAACTTGATCATTTTGTTGATAAATATGAAAATCTGGTCCTCTTTTAGCTTTTTGGAGTATTGCAGCTATTTTAAGTCTATAATTTCAAAAACCATCCATGATTTTAGTATATAACATCTAAAAATATCTGTGACTTGATGCAACGTATAAATGACCAAGCAGTTTGTTTACACTCATGGTGAACATTAGGCCTATAGGTAGTTCAGTAAATGGACACTCTAGGTAAATATTTAGCTGGCATCAGAGAAATCTGTTTTACCCAACAATGAGTTTTCTAATTCCCTTTACCAACCTGCTTTACTAAGGAAGCATCTGGTGGACAGAATAGGTCAGTGTCTCAGTTGCATACTGTAGTGATATGGCTTCATTATCATCAACAGCCATGGTAAACTTTTGTTGAGATTTAATTTATGCATAAATAAAATTACATTTCCTGCTTTATTGTGATGTCCTAGTTTACTGGAGTTGTACGGAAAGTGAAGAAATATGAATTTATCATGTGAAAGTTAGAAGGAACAATGTGTAATGGAGTTACAGTGGAGGGTCCTTTTATAATAACTTACTTAAGCTTGTATGCAACAAGCTTTTCTTCCTAAATATAAAGTTGCTGATAATGTGCTATTTTATTTGGAAGCTACTTTTCCCTCTTTAGAATCACAGAGGTGCTGGTGTTATATCATGTCCTTTTTTATGATGCAACTATGAATATACTACTCACAACTGTGGCTAATAAAACTGTACTTTATTAGCCACATACAAATTGTAACCATCGCTGCTTTGTCCCACAATAAAAAAAATAAATAAAAATAAAGTAAACTTTGCAAGTGGTTGTTGTAATGTTAACAGAGATCCACTTCTCCATGAGTAGCTTTTTGTTATGATGTGGTATTATCAAAGGTTATGGTGTTATAATCAAAATCAACTTGAGGAAAGAACCATGTGTGTTACATAGAGATGATCAGGAATTTTCCATCTTTTTTTTTTTTTTTTTTTTTAAATGTTTTTGCAAAATAAAAATTTTTGCCAGGAAAGTTTGTTTTGATTTTTTTACCGCTGGGAAAGTCAAAACAAAAAATTTCAATTTGGGTTGATCTGAATAAAACTATTTCAGTTCGTTGAACCAAATTGAAATGTTTAGTTTCTGGTCAGTTCAGCATCTGTGTCTGCTTCAGTACCCCCTGGGAATTGTTGGACAGGTGCCTGATGTCCCCATTCTCCTCTATGGGCTGGGCTTCTGGATGCATCTCTGAAGATAAACCATGGTCCCCCTCTTGTTCAACTGCCCTGTGCATCATGGAAGTCCATCGGGGAGCCGGACCCAGAGAGGAGATTCGTAGCATGAGGCATTGCCGTAGCTCAGGTAGACAGATTAATGTTTCATCAAGCCAAAAAATGTTTTGATTTCACAATATGAAAAGAAACATTTTGAATCAGGAGTGATGAAAAGTTTTTAGTTTTGAATGAAAATATCGAAATGAAATGCTTTGACATTTCTGAGCTATGGAGCATCCCATTGCTTGAATAATTTTAATATTTCAACTCTTCCTGATTTAGGACAAACACATTTTGATAATCAGAATGTTCTATGGGATGAAAATTCAGATTCTTGATGGATTCTTGTGTTCCATGAGCTATTTCTGGGACAATATCTGGACTCCTTCATGAGAAGTGTTCTAACTTCAGAATCATTGTGTTAGATAAGGTACATCTTTCCTGTTGTGGTATCAGGGCTGGCATAAAGTATAAGCACTACAGACTTGTGCCTCTACCCTGGCTCTTGGAATCATGTGATTTACATCAGAATCTACGTTTTAATTAAAAAAAATTAAGCTAGCACATTTTAAAAATGCACCTTTTTATCCAAGTCTAAACAAGTCCTTAATGATGGGTTGTTAATATCAAGACCTACAGTGTATTGATTTTTTTTTTTAAATAAGCAATTTTAAGCATGATTTAAATCAGCAAGCAGGAAGCCTGGATTTAGATAATTGATTTCATTCTTGTTTTGCATCTTTATTTTTTAGTGATTTCCTAATGTGAATGTATCTTTCTTTGGTAGGTAGAAATATTATAACATGTTAATTTGCAACTAAATATTGTCTTTACATTGCATTTGATTCTTTTTGCCAGTCAGGAGTATACATTACGTCTAAACACATTTATTTAAACAGTTACATAGCACAACATACATTTATTAAGATTTTTGATTTTTACCTTTTTTCTGTCAGAAAATGGTGATACATTTTTATTTGCTAGATAATACCTTTTTACTTGTGATTTGTATCAGACTGCTTTTGTATGGAAATTGGAATTTAATTTAAAATGCACAATAACATTTTAAAATTGTTTTTATTAGTAAAACTATCTTCTCTTTGTGTATTCAAAACATTGAAAAGTTTTAGAGTAGCAGCCGTGTTAGTCTGTATCCGCAAAAAGAACAGGAGTACTTGTGGAACCTTAGAGACTAACAAATTTATTTGAGCATAAGCTTTCGTGGGCTACAGCCCACTTCATCGGATGCATAGACTGGAACATACAGCAAGAAGATATTTATACATACAGAGAACATGAAAAGGTGGAAGTAGCCATACCAACTGTAAGAGGCCAATCAATTGAGATGAGCTATCATCAGCAGGAGGAAAAAACTTTTGAAGTGATAATCGAGATGACCCATAGAAGGTGTGAGGATACTTAACATGGGGAAATAGATTCAATTAGTGTAATGACCCAACCATTCCCAGTCTCTGTTCAAACCTAAATTAATTGTATCTAATTTGCATATTAATTCAAGTTCAGCAGTCTCTCTTTGGAGTCTGTTTTTGAAGTTTTTTGTTGCAAAATTGCCACCTTCAAGTCTGTCACTGAGTGGTTAGAGAGGTTGAAGTGTTCTCCCACTGTTTTTTGAATGTTATGATTCCTGATGTCAGATTTGTGTCCATTTATTCTTTTGCGTAGAGACTGTCTGGTTTGGCCAATGTATATGGCAGAGGGGCAAGGAGAAAAGTTTATGAAAATGAATTTTTCATTTAAAAACAGATTTATTAAGTATTATTTGTATGTAGTGAATTGACAGATTATCTCTGATCACCATGGGCCAGATTTTCAAAGGTATATATGTTTCTAAAGATAGCTTCCTGGTGCTTACTTAAGTAGGTTTGGTGCCTAACTGCCATTGAAATGGATTGGAGTTGAAATCAATGAAAGCAGGTTAGGTGCCTATGCACTTTTGAAAATCCCTTGCATCTTTAGGCTCCTAAATACTTTTGAAAATCTGGTCCTAGGTCCTTCAAGTTTTTAGAATTAGTAGATCTCATCCTCTTCCATCTGGTTTTTATTTATAGATTGGAAGAGAGAAAACAAACTTTCCAACTTTCTAAATTCCCAGTCAATTTCTCAAGTTGGAACTAGTACAAAAGAAGAAATTGTTCTCTGCACTTGGTAGCTAAACTGAAACCAAAGTACGGTAATTAAGGCAAAAGCTTTTGCCCACAACAGGAACTGAAAGCACATCTATGTGGAAAAATGTAAATTCCAGCATTCACTCAATTGTACTGAAAGAAAAGAATATAGATATTTCCTTAATACAGTATATGACATTGTAACATATTTATAAAACTTGATTTGACCTTGAATTCTGTATATAACTAAAAAGGCGTCATTTTTTTAACTTATTCAGATTTGAGGAGGGTTCATTGATGAGCATTATTTTTGTTAGTTATTTAAATTATTTTAATGGCTTAGAATAAGTTTAAGCCTTAACCACAGTTGTCATACTTTTAAATTTGATTACTAATGGTTTATTTTAAAAAATAAAAATGTATTTAAATAAAAAAATTTTTAATTTTTTTTTTTAAAATTATTATCCACCTTGCTATCAACTTCTAACACCACCACATCAGAGGACTCTGTGTGTAGCAAGAAGAGAAGAGTGCAGTGGGTCCAGTGCACTTTTACAAGCAGATACACTGTGGCGGCTATAGTAAGTATTGGTGGACCCCTGCTGCCTCCTCTATCTCTTCAGTGGAGAGAAGCACCTTCTTTTCCTCAAGGGAGGGACTCCAACTGTGGAGGAAACCAGGGAGCAAGGAATGCTATACTTCTGTGTCATCTTCATTGGGAAGGAAGGGCTGGTCTTCTGCCGTTGGTAGGACCATGAAGCAGCAGTGGAGCCAGCTTGGGTGCCTATTACTCATTCATGAACCATGTGGACTCCTAGCCTAGATGCTGTTACAAAAGAGAGAAGGGGGGGAAGCATGGTCCAATGGGATTGAGAGGCAGTTTTCTCTGATAGGAGTCCCCAGACTGCAGTGAGCCTTTTCTTCTCCTCCACCTCTGTTGTTGGAAATGGAGCAGTGCCTAACTCATTTTTTTGTCCCCGTCCCCCCCGGCTACCAAATTTTGTGTGTTTTTTGCACCCTTTCCCCTCAGTTTGTCTGGGCTTGTTGGTGGTTGCTGATCTTGGATGCCTCCAAAAAAGAGATTTTTGTATTCTGAATATTTTGTATTCTTGAGAATCTGTAACTTGCATTTGAAATCTTAATCTTGGAGACAACAACATCATTGAAATACACTGCCAGTTTGTGTTTCATATTGTTACTCTTAGTATCCTTTATTTTAAGAACATTTCTTAGATGTGTGTTGTACACCCTTGTCTTATGCCTTTATAATATTAAATGGAGCAAATCCTCTATTTTCAATGTTTATCACTGCCTCAAGGGAGACATACTGTGCTGCCTTTAAACCCGTTTCTTAAAATAACCTCCTGAACACATCCAACACATAATAGTCCATAAAAATTTCCATTGTACATGATGACATTTTCTTTGGCATTGAGCATTATTGTAACAAGTTTGATTTTAAAAGTGTGGTGATCATGTCAACTATGTTGGCCTGGATATTCCTTTATGCTGATTTCTTGTAAGAATTGAAATGTTCTTGCTATTTTTCTTCTCTCTCTTTTTTTTTTTTTTTTTTTTTTTTGAGAGAGAGAAAGAAAGTTAAATTTTACCTCCATACATATTTTATTTTGGGGTTGGTAAGTCACGGTGTTTTTGTTTTTCCAAGCACAGGCCTCTCCTGCAGCTTAAGAATTAAACAGAGGTGCCTTCCTGATTAAACTATTGGGCTTTGTACTCAGGCTTTGGTGTATGCCATATCAAGCTTATTTCCAAACAAACAATGATTCAAAATCTTTATCCTCTCTTGCTTCTGGGTCTGCACACACAATGAGAAATATATGTATGTATTCTGATGTATAGGTCTTCTGTCTGCGCAACTGTCCTTCCTTGGTTTATTGTACACTGGCTTGACTCTGAGCCTAACAGATGTAGAACTGCAGTTTTGCACTGATGTTTCCCACAACAAATATATCACTACTGCAATTTCAAATAGTTTCCTGGAAATGCTAGGGGCAATGACATGATTACATGATCATGAAAGATCATGACATGGCCACTGTAAGGTGGGTTGTGTATGGAAGAGCTAAAGGTCTGCAATTTGTAAAAATGATTCTGATGTTTACAGCCTGAGACCTTTCACATGCTTCAGCTTTGTATTCATGACTCTATTTCAGGTTGCCACTTTACCTGAGCCCCTCCTCACTTACCAGCAGCTCCTTTATATTAATATGTTAATAATTTAGTTAATATTTAAAAATATAGGTTAATTAGCACTACTACATGATCTGTTTTGTCTTATTTCCTAATTAAATTATGGTAATTATGAAGAGTATGGTATTCATCATTGGAAAACCAGAGCTTAGAGCTCTACATAGTTATCCTATATAAATTTCCATAAAGCTTTGCTTCATTCAGAATCGTGATGTAAACCAAACTGGCAATTAAGACTAATAAGAGGACAAGGAGGTAATTTTCATGAACAAAATACTTTGATGGCTGGAAAATAGTGTTTCCTATTTAAAGGTTTATAAAGCTGGGAAGCTTACCTGACACAATCATTAAATTGTGCTTATGTTTGAAATTATCAGAATTTTTAAAATATTCTGGAGCTAAATTTTTTATTTATTGCAGAATCTGAATCCTAAATAACTTTATTTTAACGAGAATAAAAAAAACAAACAAAAAAAGCTTGCTTGCACTTCTTGCAAAATTTCCTGGAAGAGTTCTAAACTCTATTAGCACTGATTAAGTTAATATGAATGTAACTTCTTTGAGTGATTGCCCCTGTCATTTCCACTCCAGTGTATGCGTGCCCAGTTCACCAGAGTGAGAGATGATTCCCTTTGTGGTACCTGTCAGGGCAGCACATGCCATCTGATTTCATCGTGCTGCTGCACAGTGATATAAAGAGTGGAGGCACCCTGATCCTCCTCAGTTCTTTCTTACCACCATAATTGGTAGCAGCAGTGTGTTGACTTGCTGAGCAAGTGTCCTCCCTTTCTCTTTTTTTGTATATAGTTAGTGTATTTGTCATAGTTAATTTGCGGCAATAATGAGCTTTACAATAAGTTTCATTTCTTGTTTTATTTTGTTTTTGTGTTACTTAAGAATGTTGGCTCCTGGGTATTCTGGGTGCCAACTCCTGGTACAGGGGCAAGCCTTGGTCTCCGGGCTTTAAGAGTTGTAAGAAATCGATGCCAGTGAGTGATCCTCACTCAAGGTGTCTGCAGTGCCTCAGGGAGAGCATGTCTGCGATATGTGTGAGATCTGTCGAGACTTCAAACCCCAGATTCAGAAGGACAGAATGGTGAGACCCTGTTACCGCCTCATGGAGGCAGCCTTGGATCTGCCCTCAGAGCCTTCCTGCTTGGGTTGGGCACTGAGCATTTCTTTGTCAGTCAGAAGTGCCCCATGGGCATTGCGGAGACTTGGTGCCCTTCACCTTCCCCATTACCGAGAAAAAAGCATAAATATTATGCTTCCAAGATGCCAGCCTCATCCAGGAGATTAAGGTCCCTGGTACAGTCTTCTAGCAGACAGCCAGGGGAACAGGAGAGAATGTCCTTGGACAAGACACTCTCACTGGAACCAAGATCATCTTGTACAGAGTCATTGACACTGACCAACCCCCTCTGTGGTTACTGACCCCTTTGATGCAAAAACAGCAGCATCAGGGGAACTTGTTGGTTCTTACGATGCTGGAGACATATGCTGCGTTGTGGGGTCTCCTATGCCTCTCAGTATCGAGTTCTCCAACAGTTCAGGATACAACTTGTCTGGTACTGATTGATATGCAATCTTTGTTGGCCTTACCTGCAAGTATAATCCAACCACTGGTACTGTGGCCATGTTCAGACTGTCTAGCGCCTCCTTGCCCGGTGCCATCTAGAGGCAAGCCCAACATGCTGTCTCTGATACTACGTCACCAAAGATACAGCTCTGGTCCTCAGTACTGTGTGGTACCATGCTTCCCTGGTCAGGTGACTCAGGTTCTTCCTTGGAGTCACACATTGCTCCTGTGCCTCTCACCAGGGTAGAAGGCATCACTCACCTTCATCGAGAGGACTGTGCTCCTGGTACAGAGGTCCCACAATGGTCCAAAGACCCAGATCCATGAGCCAGTAGATGTTGGGGCTTCATGGCCTATCAGTGACCATATTGGAACCTGTGGAAGGTCTTGTCTCACCACCATATCCTCACCGGTTCATCTTCCCTTCCAATCCCCGAGCAGATATCAGTGCAGCTCTGGGGCAGAGACACAGGAAGTTACCCGTGGTACTGAGGTTGGTATTGAATGCGAGCACCTTACCCGCCAGAGTCTCCCGCAGAAGAGGTTCAAGAGACTCCATTTCAGCCCCTATTGCACTCCTCCTCTTCATCACTGGGTGAGGCGGTTATGTCTAGGGTGTCCCCCCTCTTCTGGACAATTATATGGCATACCAGAACCTGTTAAAGAGGGATGCTTCCTTTCTGGATGTCAATGTTGAGGTGATCGAATAGTCCTTCCATAGTCTGGTGGACATATTGTGATTGGCAGGACCTTCTCCTCCTATTAATGAGGCCACATTGGTGCCCAGAAAGGCACCCTCTTTGTTGCCAACTGCTAAGAAGACCGAGCAGAGGTACCACATTCCTTCCCTGGGATTTGAACATTTCTACACACATCCCTCTCTAGGTTCCTGGGTTTTGGCAGTAAATGAAAGGAAGCATCAAGGACATTCTTCTTCTATCCCAAAGGCAAAGGAGGCAAAGAAATTAGACTTTTTCGGTAGAAAGATTTATTCTACTGCTGGCCTGCAGTATCGTATCGTGAAACAGCAAGCCTTACTGGCTAGATACAATTTCTCCCTCTGGGACAATGTCATTGTTCATGGAGAAGTAGCCAGAGGATGCCAGGCAGGCGTTTCAGGCAGTACTGGAAGAAGGCAAGCTGGTGGCTAGGACCTCTCTTTGGGCTGCATTGGATAGGACAGATTTGGCAGCTAGCACCGTGGCATCCACAATAACAATGTGCAGATGCTTTTGGCTTTAGTTGTTGGGTCTTCCACAAGAGGTCCAGCAGATGTTACAGGATCTCCCCTTTTGAGGGTCCAACTTGTTTCTTGCAGCAGAATGATGAGAAACTTCACAGTTTCAAGGACTCGAGGGCTATGGTGAAATCTTTTGAAATTTACACTGTATTCCAGAAAAAAAAAACACTTGTCTTGTCAATCCAGCATTACCAGGTGTTTGTGCCTCGGCAGTTTGACTAGTCCAGAAAGAAGGGGAAGAATTATAGAAGACCTCCTCCTCCATATTGTTGTTCCGCTGCAACTGTTTCTTGGCAGCCAGGAAATACCAAGCAGTCTGTTTGCCTGCCAGGTCAAGGGCAGTTTACCGGTCTGAATTATGCCAATTTCTCCTTTCCCAACAGGTTATCTCATTTCCTATTGGCTTGGCCCATATTAATGCAGATCAGTGGGTTCTAGGCACTGCAGAACTGGGATACACCCTTTAGTTTATTTCAGTCCTGCCCTCCCACCCCCCTTCTCCATCTCTCTTCAGAGTCCACTCTCAAAAGGCTGTCCTCCTCCAGAATGTCCAGTCTTTTCTCCATTTGGGACCTATAGAGGAGGTTCCTCTTCTCTATTGGGGAAAAGTGTTTTATTCACACTACTTCCTGACAGGGCCGGCTCTAGGTTTTTTGCCACCCCAAGCAAAAAAATTTTTGGCTGCCCCCACCCCAGCCCTGGGCTCTCACCCCGCCCCACCAGTGCCCTCCCCCACCCGCACCCCCTGCCGCCCCAGCTCTGGGCTCTCTCTTCCCCCCCACCCACACCCCCTGCTGCCCCAGCCCTGGGCTCCCCCCCACCCCACCCGCACCCCCTGCCGCCCCAGTGCTGGGCTCCCCCCTTGCCTCCAGCCTTTCTGGCGCTGGCAGGGTCGGGGTAAGCAGCGGGACTCCCGGGCCGCGCCTCAGCCCAGGGTCCCTCCAGCCAGGGCTCCCGCCTCCAGGACTGGCCGGGACCCGGGAGGGCAGAGCTGGGGGACCGCCCCGGCAGGGGGCTGAGGAGCCGGGGCAGGGTAGCCCAGAGGGAGCGGAGCCCTGGAGAGCGGGACACGGGCCCCGCACGGTAGCGTCCCGCCCTCTATGGCCCTGCTGCTGCTGCTGCTTCTGGCCACCCTGCCGCAGCCCCTGGGCAGCTTGGGTGGCTTTGCCCAGCCCCAGATGCGGCGCTGGGGGGCGGCCACCCTGCAGCACCTACAGGAGGCTCCATGTGCCCCGAGGGGCGGCCCCCAGCCCAAGTGTCCCCCGCTCGGAGCCTGCCCAGCCACAAGGTGCGGGCGCTGCTCCCCTGCGGCGCGAACCTCAGTGGTCCCAGGGTGCCCCCGCGCATGATGTGCTGCTGCTGCCAGGGCCGGCTCTAGGCTTTTGCCACCGGAAGAAAAAAAAAAGATGGCCGGAATGCTGCCCCTGAAAATGTGCCACCCCAAGCACGTGCTTGGTTTGCTGGTGCCTAGAGCCGGCCCTGCTTCCTGATTCCAAAGGCAAAGGGAGGTCTCAGACTCATACTAGACCTGTGGGTGCTGAACAAATGTATAAAGATAATGAAGTCTTGTACGGTCATCTTCGCCTCCATTATCCCATTCCTGGATGCTGGTGACCTTGCCCTCGACTTCAGGGATGCATATTTTCATGTGATTGAAACCACCAAACCATGCATCCGAAGAAGTGGGTTGTAGCCCACGAAAGCTTATGCTCTAATAAATTTGTTAGTCTCTAAGGTGCCACAAGTACTCCTGTTCTTTTCACCAAACCATGGGAGATTCCTAAGATTTCTAGTTAACAACACCCATTATCAGTTTACAGTCTTGTCCTTTGGCTCTGAGAGTGTTTACAAAATGCATGGTGGTGGTGACTGATTTCTAAGGGAACACAGGTATTTCTGTACCTGACGACTGGCTGGTAAAGTGTTGGTCCAGGAGACAGCTAGGATGCAGTGTGGTCAATATCTAGTCCCTTTTCAAAGTTCTAGTTCTCCTGATCAACAAGGACAAGTCAGTCTTATCCCCCAGTTCAGGAGATAGAATTAATAGGAGTGAGCCTGGTTTCTATGGTAGCCGGGGTTTTCCTGTCTCAAACCAGATTTCAGACAATGTTAGGTCTTCCCATCATGCAGGATGGGCTTTTTAGGTCTGAAGAAATGGCTATCTGATGCTTCTGGAGCATGTGACTTCCTCCATGTATGTGATTTGGTGTGCCAGACTTTGTCTCAGGGTATTGCAGAGCTGGGTAAGCTCAGTATATTCCCCAGCTCACCCGCCACTAGCCATGCTGGTTTGAATGCCTGCAGGAGTGCTAACTTCCTTCGAGTGGTGGATGGATCCAACCAGTGTGCGTATGGCAGTTCCCCTTGCCCCTCACATACACACATTAACCCTGATTACAGACACTTCTTCTCTAGGTTAAGGGGCTAGGGAACCTGCAGACTCAACATCTCTGGTCACATCAAGATTGAGCTCTCCACATGAATGGCCTTCAACTCCCATACATTTATCTGGCATGTCAGGCTTCCTTCCCCCACATCAAGGAAAAGACTCTACATGTCCCCATGGACAGCACAGCAGCAATGTTCTACAACTACATGAACAGACAGGGAGGGACAAGGTCAGATTGCGTGTCAAGAGGTGATACAGCTTTGGGAGTTTTGTATCACCAAAACAATTCACCTCAAAGCATCACACTTGTTGGGGATTCAGGGCAGTTTGGCCCACTGCTTGAGCAGATCTTTCAGCAGAGATCATGACAAGTCTCTCAAGCCAGATATATTAAGACTCATTTTCCAGGCATAGGGAGTTCCCTTTACTGTTTGCTTACCTGTTTGCTGCATTCCACAACAGGAAGTGCCAACTCTTCTACTAAAGAGCAGGTCACAGTCAGGGATCTCTCACAGATGCCTTCCTCTTAGCCTGGCAAGACAAACTACTGTATGCTTGCCATCCTGTTATGCTTTTTCCCAGACTATTTCTCAGGATTAATCAGTTCTCCGCACCAGCATGGCCTCGTCAGCTTTGTTTCTCTACTCTGCAGACCCTCTCCACCAGGCCTCCCTTGACATTTCCTCCAGAACTGGATCTGATCTCAAAGGCCACAGTTGCCTGCTTCATACCAACTCAGATGCTCTTTGTCTCATGGCCTGCCTGGCTGCTCCGTGGTTAATGCCTCAGGAGGCAGTCTGTTCAGAGAATGTGGAAAAACGTTCTCCTGAATAGCAGAAAGCCTTCTACAGAAGACAGACGTGCCTATTAAAGTGGAAGCCATTCTCCTCATGGTCTCAGAGAAAAGATATTTTGCCTGTCCACGCTTTTATACAGCATGTTCTGGATTATTTGTTCCATCTGAAACAAGGCCTATCTGTTGATTCAGTCAGGGTTCACCTGGGAGTTATCTCGATGGGATCCCCGGGGTGCAGCCTGGGACCATGGGACTGCTGTACCCCCTTAACTCTCTCCAGCCTGGGCTGTCTCTCACAATGCCTTGCTAGTGACAAGTAGCAAGCCCCTCCAGGTGCTGTTATCACTCAGTACAACTGCATGTGGAGACCCACAGCCAGCTAGATTGCATGAATGCTGCCAGAGCCACTCATGAATCACAGAGAGGCACCAGAACCAAATCCCTCCCAGCACTGTACCTGAGGAATATACGGTCTTGCACTGCTCAAGATCGGCAGTGCAGATTTATTAATTGGTTCACCACTTCATCAATGGAAAGTGGACATACACCAGCCTTTGCAAACCTTAGCAGATTACCAAACATTTCAGACAAACTCACTGGTAAAGATAAACAGTTAAACAAATTTGACTACAAAAGATAGATTTTAAGTGATAGGCAAAAAGTTACCAAAAGAAGAGAAAATATAAGCATGCAGTCTAAACTCTCAACCCTATTAGACTGGGCAACATCTAGATTAAGCAGTTTTTCTCACCCCCATTGGATATTGCAGTCTTTAATATACAGGTTTGTCCCTTAAACCTGGGCCGCCATCCTCTGTTGGAGACTTCAGTCTTCTGAGTGTCTTGGTTGCTTGCAGCAAAGGTGGGGGCAGGAGAAAGGCCAAGCATGAGGCCCTTGTGTTCTGTTTTATACCCTCAGTCCCATGTGCTTGGGGAACACAAGTCCAGGCATGTCTGGGAGGCATTGCTGAGTCTCCAGGGAAGGTTGAGAAATTTCCCCTGGTGTGGCCTCATGCAAATGAGTCATTGAATTGTAGCTTCCTTGCTGGACAATGGCTGTTGATGGGCTGTTTGACACCCCATCCAGGCATTGGCTACTTTCCTTGCTGTTGCCTCTTGGGGAGCTAATATCTGGCTGATTTCCCAACTTATACCATATTTTAGTGACAACCATACAACACAGTTCTCATAACTTCATATGCATTGATATATATGGATAGAAAAATGACTTTCAGCAGATCATTACCTTTCCTCAGATATCTCACATGGCATGCTTTATGTGCAATATCACAATTATATGTAAATGAAGAATATGAGGGTTACAAGATCCTTCCCCCAAGGTATAGTATGTCACAATCTCCTTTTTCCATCCTTTAATTGCAAGTTGTTCACTATTCTCCAATCCCTTGTCAATTAGGTTCTCAAGGGGCCTGGACAGATTATATCCCTAGGTGGCAGATCCTGTCCCTCCCTGAGATTTGAATCTTGGGTTATCCAAGTTGATGGGTCCTCCCTTTGAACCAATGGCTATCTGCTCTTTACTTCATCTATCTATGAAAGTAGTGTTTTTGCGAGCAATTACCTATGCAATCAGGGTTGGGGGAGTTATGAGCCTTAGTTATGAGGTTCCGTACATAGTCTTTCATAAGGACAAAGTGTACTTAGGCCTGCATCCAACATTTTTGATTAATGTAGTACTGGAATTCCACCTCAATCAACTTACTAACTTTCTTTCCTAAGCCTCATACTAATAAGGCTGAGGAAAGACTCCATACCTTAGATGTTGGAAAGGCATTAACTTTTTACTTGGACAGGACTAGATTGCTTTTGTCCTCATCTCAAATGTTTGTGGCAGTTGCAGAGAGGATGAAGGTCTTCCAGTTTAGACACAGAGGATCTTGTCATGGATTTCCTCCTGCATATGCATGTGCTATGACGTTGTCAGTATAACCCTGTCAAGCAAGATGATAGCACACTCGATAAGATCTCAAGCAACTGCAGCAGATTTTCTAGCTCAAGTGCCTAAAGCAGGCATTTATAGGGCTGCAGCCTGCTTGTTGGGTCATACCTTTGATGCATTATGCTATATCTCAGCATTCCAGAGACCATGCTAAATTTGGATATGTAGTCTCAGTCACTGTTCAGGTAGACTCTGAGCCTGCTTCTGGTTTGAACTGCTTGTGAGTCACTTGAAGTGGAATGGTGGACATGTGCAATCACTTGAAGAAGAAAAAATTGTTACTAATCTGTCCTGTAACTGTTCTTGGAGATGTGTTGCACATGTCCATTCCTTGGCCCACTCTCCTTTCTCTCTATTATGGATTCTGTCTGATTAAAAATGAAGAGAGAAGTGTCAGGGGATGACTCTACCCTTTATGCAAGCAGTTCTCAAACTTCAGGAACCTGAGGACCCCCATTTTGATTTAAAATTTTTCATGGATCCCCAAGCTGATTTCTAATTGCCCCCCGGGGATGTTCAACCCCCGTTCAGTCCCAGGCCTCGCCCCACCTCTTCCTGCCCCCCGCTGAAGCTCTTCCCCATCTCTTTCCTCCCCCTTCCCCGAGCACGCCCCATCCCTGCTCCTCCCCTTTCCTCCCAGCGCCTCCTGCATGCCACTGAACAGCTGTTCTGCAGCATGCAGGAGGCACTGGGAGGGAGAGGGAGGAGTTGATCAGCGGGGCCAGCAGCCCCGCACATGATTTGCGGATCCCCTGGAGGACCCCAGTTTGAGAATCGCTGCTTTATACCATTGTGCAGCAGCATGAGGCAACAGAGGGTGCATGCGCCACCCCAACTAGTACCGCTAAGGAAAAAAATCTCTGACTGGCGAATCTCCAACACTGGTTCACTGGGTGTGCAAATGCCTGAAGTGGAATGGACATGTGCAACACATCTTGAACAGCAGCAAAGTTAAAGGACAGACGAGTAACTGATTTTTCTTGTGCTTGATAATACTCAGTACCTAATATTTCTGATACAGATGCTATCGTTTTCCAATAATCTGTTTATACTAGTAAAAATACAGCCAAGCTTTTGTACTATATCAGTTTTCTATTCATAAATCAGCTATAGAGAGAGCTGGTTGGCAATTTTCCATCAGAATGATTTTTTTGAAAGAAAAATAGTTTCTATAAAATCAAAATGTAATTTTTCGCAGAAAATGTATCCATTTCCCTGATGTGTCACATTGATTCACAGGAGTTGTAATTTGGACCCCATATTCTTCTGTGGGCAGGGATCTCTGGAGGACTAAATGTCCCAAGGTAAAGTGCAGATTCCCCTCTCACCAGTTACATGGTGCATAATGAGATTTACATGAGTTCACATGTATCATGGGAGGTGTAGTCTGGACAGAGAGTCTGGCATGTAGGGGAGAATAGGAGCATTGGGTTCCCAAACTACAACTTCCATTAGACAGTACACCACAATAAGGAAATGTAGTTCAACAACCTGAAGCAAAACATTTCAGTGTGGGAATGTTAAAGTGTTTCATTTAGATCAAAAATGTCAAAGCACTTTAACATTCCTAAATCAACATTTTTTTAAAAATCTCATTCTGCAAACATTTTCAATATTTCAATGTTTCGTCCCAAATTGGGATGAAAACAAAGTTGAAATATCAAAATTTCCCACAGGGCAGAAATTCTGAATTTTTCTCAACTCTAGTTGTTAAATATATGAATAGCATTTCTTTATATTATTTCCTTTCAATGTATAATATGCTGTTCCAAAAAAAGTACGCATCTAAGATTCTTGGTGCCCTTGATAGACTTTCGGATTCACTCACTGCTTTGGGGATTGTAGTAAAGGAAAGCATTCCATTCCCACTGAATTATTTCTTGTGTCAATGAAGGGTGTAGGACTCAGAATATTCCCCGCCCCCATATCTGATGGTTTGTTTCTGATATGGCATCCTCTTTGTAGAATGGAATTCTGCCTTTGCCAATAAAGTTTGCCTTTCTACTGCATACGTGTTCCTTTGCTATTTGGGTCCTACACACATAGGTTGTGCAGCCTAGAGCTCAGGTTTCTGTATTGGGTCCCAATTTGGGGGGAGAGAGGAGGACATTTTATTTTTTCCTGTAAATTAGATGTGACACCAATATTGATTATCCCTCTCATATTTTCTGTCTCCCATTCCCCATCCCTCCAAACCGCGTTGTATTAATTAGGAATCTTGTTTGCTTTTTTCATGTTAATTAGGACCTTTGTTTATGCTTTTTTCATGTTTGTTTGTTAGGGATGTCAAGCGATTAAAAAAATGAACCGTAATTAATTGTGCTGTTAATAACAGAATACCATTTATTTAAATATTTTTGGTGTTTTCTACCTTTTTAAAATATATTGATTTCAATTACAACACGAATACAAAGTGTACAGTGCCTCACTTTACATTTATTTTTGATCACAAGTATTTGCACTGTAAAAATACAAAAGAAATAGTATATTTCAGTTCACCTAATACAAGTATTATAGTGCAATCTCTTTATCAAGAAAGTTGAATTTACAAATGTAGAATTATGTAAAAAAAACAGCATTCAAAAACAAAACAATGTAAAATTTTAGAGCCTACAAGTCCGCTCAGTCCTACTTCTTGTTCAGCCAATCACTCAGACAAACAAGTTTGTTTATATTTGCAGGAGATAATGCTGCCCGCTTCTTGTTCACAATGTCACCTGAAAGTGAGAACAGGCGTTCACATGGCACTGTTGTAGCCAGCATCACAAGATATTTATGTGCCAGATGCCCTAAAGATTCATATGTCCCTTCATGCTTCAACCACCATTCCGAAGGACATGCTGATGATAGTTTCTGCTCGATAACAATCCAAAGCAGTGTGGACCAACGCATGTTCATTTTCATTATCTGAGTCAGATGACACCAGCAGAAGGTTGGTTTTCTTTTTTGGTGGTTCGGATTCTGTTGTTTCCGCATCGGAGTGTTGCTCTTTTAAGACTTCTGAAAGCATGCTCCACACCTCATCCCTCAGATTTTGGAAGGCACTTCAGATTTTTAAACCTTGGGTTGAGTGCTGTAGTTATCTTTAGAAATCTCACATTGGTATCTTCTTTGTGTTTTGTCAGATCTGCAGTGAAAGTGTTCTTAAAATCAGCAACATGTGCTGGGTCTTCATCCGAGACTGGTATAACATGAAATATATGTCAGAATGCGGGTAAAACAGACGGGACATAAAATTCTCTCCCGAGGAGTTCAGTCACAAATTTAGTTAACGCATTATGTTTTTAACAAGCGTCATCAGCATGGAAACATGTCCTCTGGAATGGTGGCCGAAGCATGAAGAGGCATACGAATGTTTAGCATATCTGGCATGTAAATACCTTGCAGTGCCGGCTACGAAGGTGTCATGCAAATGCCTGTTTTCACTTTCTGGTGACATTGTAAATAAGAAGAGGGCAGCATTATCTCCTGTAAATGTAAACAAACTTGTTTGTCTGAGTGATAGGATGAACAAGAAGTAGGTCTGAGTGGATTTGTGGGCTCTGAAGTTTTACATAGTTTTGTTTTTGAGTGCACTTATGTGACAAAAAAAATCTACATCTGTAATTTGCACTTTCATGACAGATTGTACTACAGTAGTTGTAAGAGTTGAATTGAAAAATACTATTTCTTTTATCATTTTTACAGTGCAAATACTTATAATAAAGAATATACACTTTGATTTCAATTACAACACAGAGTACAATATATATAAAAATGTAGAAAAACATCCAAAATATTTAATAAATTTCAATTGGTATTCTATTGTTTAACAGTGCAATTAAAACTGCGATTAATCACAATTAATTTTTTTAATCTTTATTAATTTTTTTGAGTAAATTGTGTGAGTTAACTGCAATTAATCGACAGCCCTAATGTTAACATGTTATTTCTAAGTGAATAGTGACTGGAGTGTGAGAGAAAGCACTTCCTGCCTCCAACTGATGGCACCAGAAGCCAGGTTTTCAGTTGATTTCTATTTTCAATATAAGGCCCACATGTTGGTTTTAAAGATAAAATATATTTATTCATTACTGGATAGAATGGTAGGTGTTATGTATTTCTTTATAAAATTTGTTACAATTTTTAAATTAGTAATGAAAGAAAGGAAGCCTGATTTTTTCAATATTTAATAATATCTAGCTCTTAAAATGCTTTTCTACACAGATCTCAAAGCATTTTATAAAGAAGGGTAAGTATAGTTAGCTCAGTTTTACAGGTTAGGAAAGTGAGGAACAGAAAAGTATTTATGCATCAATTTTAGTTATGAATAGTTCAATAATCTTTTCTTTACAACTTAATCACCTTCCTGATATGACTATTTAGGTTTTGCAGAGTACTATAACGTCTTAGTAGTATTATATCTGGTGTGTTGGTGGAATAGACCATGAGATTCAAGCACTTGTTCTTCCTCTACGTTTATCAGAGATTAGGTTACTTAAGTTTTATGTTTTCAAGTTACTGAACCTAGATGTGATCTGGTGTGAGTCCTAAACTATTCCACCTGCCTCATCATAGAACCAACATCATTGTAACAGCAGCCATAGCCAGCTTACTCAACATATGATAAATTGCAGTAATCAGAAAATAAGAGATCACGGTAAAAGTGATAATTTTTGATCATTTTAAAATTAGAATTTGGAGAACATATCTAGCTGAAGCTGATTTCAGTTGTTTTTATTATATTAATATACAATTAGTAACAAAGTAATGTGAAAGATGTAGTCTCTGCTTTATTGGAAATGGTCATTGGATGTGTTCGTTTTATACTATTTCTAGTGTTCAGTAAAGCATTTTACTGCCTATCTGACAATAAGCACCTATTAAAAGATTTGATGTGGTTTATAATATATGCACAATAACCCATGTACTACCTTTTATGGCTTTTTCTCCCCTAGAGGTACTAAGCACTTGCAGCTCCATTTGCTGTCAGTGGCAACTGTTGGAGCTCAGCAGCTCTGAAAATCAGGTCCTATGTATTTTTAAATTTATTAGCTATTTGGAGTTAGTGATATGCCTCCAATTGCTTATCTAGAACACTTGAACAGAATAACTTTGGCATTGTCAGATCTGCATTATTTTTGTACAGCCCTGTTTTACATCAGGAACAGCTGGATGCATCTGAAGTGAACGTTAGAGCCTGTTCTCTGAATGTTCTGCCATTAGGTATTCAGATGGTTGAAGAGTTAATCACCTAAACAAATGTAGGTAAAGGATATTTGTAATATTATAAATAATACTGAATTTACATGTGACTATAGACATGATTAATTAGTGTGTAGGAGGCATATTGATTAATCAGACATAATTTTGTTTTTTGATGCTAAATTAAATTTTACTGTGAAAGCTGTTGTTTTTTGGCAGCTAACAGTACTAGAATTAAGATTTACTGCACTATATATATTTCATCTTGGTATTTTGCAGTTGTCTGAAGTATTGCCATGGGATGCTTGTGAGAGTTTTTTTCATACTCTTTGGTTTGGCTGTTGTTCAGAGAGCCATTTTCAGAAACTTCTTCCAAACTATTTTGGTAAATTTACAGGACTTGTGAATAATGAGTCACTTAGGGTATGTCTACACTACGAGAGTAGTTCGATTTTAGTTAAATCGAATATGTGCAATCGATATTAGAAAGTCGAACGTGTGTGTCCACACTAAGGACAGTAATTCGACTTTGTCAGTCCACACTACCGGGGAAAGCGTCGACATTGGAAGCAGTGCACTGTGGGCAGCTATCCCACAGTTCCCGCAGTCCCCGCTGCCCATTGGAATTCTGGGTCGAGCCCCCAATGCCTTCTGGGGGAAAAAAATGTCTCGAGGGTGCTTTTGGGTAACTGTCGTCATCCAATCGTCACTCCCTCCCTCCTTGAAAGTGCCGGCGGGAAATCAGTTCGCGCACTTTTCTGGTCAGTGACAGCGCGGACGCCACAGCACCGCGAGCATGGATCCCGCTGCGACCATCGCTGCAGTTGTGGCCGTTGTCAACGCCTCGCAGCTCATCATCCACCTTTCACAGAGGCAGATAGAGAGAAATCAGGCGAGGAGGCTACGGCAGCGGAGTGAGGACCTGAACTCCGAGAGTAGCACACGCCTGTCAGAAACCACGACACCCAGCGCCGAGGACATCACGTTTGCAATGGGGCATGTGGATTTTGTTGAACGGCGATTCTGGGCCCGGGAAACAAGCACGGACTGGTGGGACCGCATAGTGCTTCAGGTCTGGGATGAATCCCAGTGGCTGCTAAACTTTCGCATGCGGAAGGGGACTTTCCTGGAACTTTGTGAGTTGCTGTCCCCTGCCCTGAAGCGCAAGGACACCCGCATGCGAGCAGCCCTGACTGGTATTTACTTGGAGAAGCTTACTGACTCGCTGTGATCTCAGCGAAACCAATATCCCCATCATTATAGCAGCTTGCTGCGTGCTCCACAATCTCTGTGAGAGCAAGGGGGAGACCTTTATGGCGGGGTGGGAGGTTGAGGCAAATAGCCTGGCTGCTGATTACGCCCAGCCAGACAGCCGGGCGATTAGAAGATCCCAGCGGGACGCGCTGTGCATCCGGGAGGCTTTGAAAGCCAGTTCCAGGACTGAGCAGGGTACCCAGTGACTTTTAAGTTTGTGGACACAGAAGCTGAACTTGTCCCCGTTTCTTTACCCAGTTACCCCCTTCACCCCCTTCCCAAAAAATAAAATCTGTTCTGTTTGCTAATGAACACCGTTGTCTTCATTACTGTTTTCGCGGGAATGTTTTAAACCTGGGTTTAGTGTTGTGATGCTAATGATGCTTCTAAACTGCCCTCCCCCGCCACAAAGTCACAGAGCAACCCCCCCCCCCCACAGAACATGAAAGCCACCTCCCAGACTGACCAGGGTTACTAGTCACTGCACTGTGTATGTGCCCTGCTGCTGGGCCTGCCCCCTGGTAAAGGTGACTGTCCTGTCTAATTACCAAGCCCCTTCCCCCCCCTTCAGACAGACTCTCCTCCAAAAGAAGAGGATGGAAACAGTAATGAACAGAAACGTATTTTTTATTAACAACCACACATGGAACGGGGGGGTGAAACTTGGACGGGGTCTTGTGTGAGGCGGGTAGGAAAGGACTTTTCAGATTTTGGGGAATGAGAGCCTTCTACTGCTATAGCTGTCCGCTGGGGTGGAGTGAAAGTTTTCACGGCCCCTGCCGCCCCTCCGTGTTTGGACTTTGGGTGAGGGGGGTATGGGACTTGGTGGCGGGGCAGGGCGGTTAGAGAGAGACTGCAGCGGGGCTCTCTCCTCCTGCCTCCGGTCCTGCAGAACATCCACAAGGCGGCGGAGCGTGTCCGTTTGCTCCCTCATTAGTCCAAGCAGCGTTTGAGTCGCCTGCTGGTCCTCCTGTCGCCACCTCTCCTCCCGTTCCATGTTTGCCCGGTGCATTTGGGACAAGTTCTCCCTCCACTGTGTCTGCTGGGCTGCCTGTGCTCGGGAGCATCCCATTAGCTCAGCAAACATGTCTTCCCGTGTCCTCTTCTTCCTCCTCCTAATGTGCGCTAGCCTCTGGGCAGATGTGTCTGTGGGAATTGGAAAAAGGGAGTGAATTCCTGAGACAGATCAATGTATC
Source organism: Terrapene triunguis (assembly GCF_002925995.2). Classification (NCBI taxonomy): domain Eukaryota; kingdom Metazoa; phylum Chordata; order Testudines; family Emydidae; genus Terrapene; species Terrapene triunguis. The sequence goes on from NW_020664409.1 coordinate 76,587,459, forward strand.
TGTGAACAGAGAACATAGTCTTTCTCTGTGAACAAGACCATGCAGAGCACCTATCACACGCGCACTGAGGACAAGGTCGAATTTTCGGCCCTCGCCTACAGTGCCTGCGGTCTTGCTGTGGCGAGCTGAGGAGCGGGGCAGGACACCGGACTTTGTCTAGCTGGCAAACATGGTAAGCCGTAGACTTGTGGCTGCTTAAAACTTTAAGAGTGGCACTGGCCTCCTTTCACATAGAAAGCAATGCGAGTCTCTGCTGGCAGCAATCCTGCAAGCATGAACTCTGCCCCTGTCCCAGCCCCTCGCGGCTGTAAACCGCGTGGCTGTAAACCGGCGGTTGCAGTTCTGTAAAGGAACGGGCAAGCAGTCCCAATACTAACTTTCCCCTACCTAATTCAAAGCAGGGCGTCATGCCAGACATCACCCTCCTGAGGGTCTCGGAGAGCCAGAAGGAGAAGATGCTTCGGGACAGCCTGCAGAAACCGGGGCCATTTGCTGCTATGCTGTGCAAGGCCATGATCCCCGAATATCTGCTGGCGTTGTGGCAGGGAAACGTGTCATACCACGGGGGGCCTAATAAGCTCTCCCTGCCAAAGAACCTGATAATTAGGCTGGAAAGACACCTGCAGGAGGCCTATGAGGAGTTCTCCCCGGGGGATCTCGCCTCTATCCCCGGACACATCGACCAGTTTTTGGGTTAGGTGCCCTTGGAGGGACAAAAGAGTGGAGCATCTTGGGCAGTGTAATCATGAAGTGGACATTGTTGAATTTTCTTAAAATGGTTCGGACTATACATTGAAGCGGCCAAAGACACAGTAATCATGATACCCTTTGTTCAGATTCCCCTTTTTGTTGCACTTTCCTGTTTACATGTTTAGAAGCACTTTACCCATTGTTAATATTTCAAATCTTCCTGTTCTGTTATAAATAAAAGTTTACATACTTGAAAGCACTTTAGCTATTGTTAATATTTAAAATATGCAAGTTCTGTTATAAATAAATGTTAAGATATTTAAAACACTTACTGCTTGATCCTTCCCCTGAATCTGTGTCTGGGGTAACGGCGGGGGACGGTTGGTAGGGGATCTCTGTGAGGGTGATGAAGAGCTCCTGGCTGTCGGGGAAATCAGCGGTGCCAGCGCTGTCGACTGCCTCGTCCTCCTCATCTCCGTCTTCATCTTCCCCGTCCGCTAACATGTCGGAGGAACCGGCCGCGGACAATATCCCATCCTCAGAGTCCACGGTCAGTGGTGGGGTAGTGGTGGCGGCCGCACCTAGGATGGAATGCAGTGCCTCGTAGAAACGGGATGTGTGGGGCTGGGATCCGGAGCGTCCGTTTGCCTCTTTGGTTTTTTGGTAGCCTTGTCTCAGCTCCTTGATTTTCACGCGGCACTGCGTTACATCCCGGCTGTAGCCTCTCTCTGCCATGGCTTTAGAGATCTTCTCATAGATCTTAGCATTCCTTCTTTTGGAGCGCAGCTCGGAAAGCACGGACTCATCGCCCCACACAGCGATGAGATCCAAGACTTCCCGATCAGTCCATGCTGGGGCCCTCTTTCTATTAGATTGCACGGCCATCTCTGCTGGAGAGCTCTGCATCGTTGCCAGTGCTGCTGAGCTCGCCACGATGTCCAAACAGGAACTGAGATTCAAACTGCCCAGACAGGAAAAGGAATTCAAATTTTCCCGGGGTGTGGCTGGTCAGAGCATCCGAGCTCAGACTGCTGTCCAGAGCGTCAACAGAGTGGTGCACTGTGGGATAGCTCCCGGAGCTATTAGCGTCGTTTTCCATCCACACCTAGCCTAATTCGATATGGCCATTTCGAATTTAGCGCTACTCCTCTCGTTGGGAAGGATTACAGAAATCGATTTAAAGAGAGCTCTATGTCGAACTAAATGGCCTCGTGATGTGGACGGGTGCAGGGTTAAGTCGATGTAACGGCGCTAAAGTCGACATAAACGCCTAGTGTAGACCAGGCCTTAGTGAATTTTGGTGCATTCGGACCTTTAGAGAGACAACCACACATACTTAGGTTTCACTTCAGAAATTTGGCAAAAAGGGACAGCAATCTGCAAAGGAAAATATTAAGGTTCGTAATAGTTTGTCTCAGCTTGCATCAGGTGACCTGCCATCTGTTTCCTAAGATTGCTGTACTGAAGGCAACATTAGTGGTGGTGGTTGTAGTGGGATAGTCCTTCCCCCTCCCACCCCCCCGTGTTGTTTCTGCCTCTCCACTTTTGTCTTCTGTTTTTCTTTTTCTCTCCTGTTTTCTATATTTTATCATCCCACTACCTTACCATCTCCCATTTACAAGTCTCTTCTTTCTCCAACTAGCAGCAGTTCTGTCATCTAATGCTGATGCTAAATAATGTACAAGCAGTAGCTGGTAAATGTTGATGGTGCTTCCTAGCATTCTAGATTCATAGAGTTTATGGCCAGAAGGGACTCTTAAATCTAATTTCTCTTTGTGTATAATTCATGCCATACAATTTCACTCAGTTACCCTAGTATTGAGCCCAATAACTTAACTAAAGCACATCTTCTCAAAAGGCATCGAGTCTTGATTTGAAGACCTCAAGAGATGGAAAACCTGCCACTTCCCTTGAGAGTGTGTTTGAAAGGCAAATCACCCTCATTGTTTAAAAATTTATGCCTTATTTCTAGTTTAAATTTGTCTGGCTTCAGCTGCCAGCTATTGGATCTTGTTATATCTTTCTGAACTATATTAAAGAGTCTTTTAGTGAATGGTATTTTCTCCGTGTTATTCAGTTACCTCATGAGCTCCTTTTTGATAAACTCAACAGATTGAGCTCTTTAAATCTCACTACAAGGCATTTTTTCCCAGCCATTGGATCATTTTTCATGCCTCTTTTTTGCATCCTTTCCAATTTTTCAACAACTTTTAAAAAAGTTATTAGTTAATATAACTGTTGTTCATGTCTAATGCTAGGTGTGCCTACAAGATAATTAAAAATGCTAGTTACTGGCTTTAGTTGCTGTGGTGTCAACATGTGATATTTAGGATCACTGCAGGTTTTAGGCAGGTTTTAGTCCAAGACCCCCTGCTGTCCACACAGAAAAACCTCTGACTCTGGTTTGAAGGTGTTTTAAGCCCAGGCTATCTTACTTGGCTGTGGTTATAAGTTAGAACTCTGGTTCTCCTTTAAGTCAGGCTGGACCCTGCTTATTCTGCAGTGAGGACATGAGCAAAATCACTCCAGTGCTGATAGTCCTCCAATACCCTTCCCATAATTCCTTCTGAAGGACAAACAAGTTCTCCCAGTATTGTCAATAGTGAATGGGAAAAATCCTAGAGTGTCACAAAGAATCATGGGCTATACCCTCAGAGACAAATTGGCGAGTTCAGAAACAGTGAGGGCTTAGTAAAGTTAGTAGTGCTTTGTTGTGGGAATGCTTGTACCTGGGCAAGGCTAACCTGGTTGCTCAGACCTGGGTGTCAGTGCAGCCAGGTTAATTGTGTAGTAAAGACCTACCCTTAATGATAGCAGCATTACTCACATCCAGAGCCTACTGTCATAAGGGATACAGTTTTTTTTCATCATTGAATTGACATTGGACATTTAGGATGCCTCTGTGACCAGTAATATATTTGACTTTTACAACTGAAAAGAGGAGATTCAGGTAGTCTGGTTCTTATTGATAATTTTGTTGTGGATTTGTGCATATTTTTATATTACCCAAAATATTGCTCAGCCAAATTTTAAAAATGTATTGTTGTCACTAACTCACTTAAAAAAATATGAGCTAAAATGTTCTTACAAGATTTAATAGAAAATCTATTGCCAGAAGCGGGGAATGGGCGACAGGGGATGAATCACTTGATGTTTACCTGTTCTGTTCATTCTGTCTGGAGCACCTGGCATTGGCCAATGTCGGAAGACAGGATACTGGGCTAGATGGACCTTTGGTCTGACCCCATATGGTCGTTCTTATGTTCTTAAGAGCGGTCCGAAACACCTGCCAACACTTTCTCCCCCGATCCACGACAGGACTGTACAGATTCTTATGGACAACTTGGTGACTATGTTTTATGTAAACCGCCGAGGAGGGGCCCGATCTTACCCCCTCTGTTCAGAAGCAGTCCACCTCTGGCACTGGTGCATCTCCAACAATATAGACCTCATAGCATCTTACCTGCCCGGACGCCAGAATGCAACAGCGGACGACCTAAGCAGGAACTTTTCACTAACCCACGAGTGGGAAATGGATCCTGGAATAATAAAAACTCTATTCAGACAATGGGGATTCCCCTCAATAGATCTCTTTACAATGAAACACAATGCCAAGTGCCCGCAATACTGCTCATGAGCAGGATTGGGCCACAATTCCCTGGGAGCCGACTTCTTTATGAAATGGGAAGTCCCACTAATGTATGCCTTTCCCCCAATCCCTTTATTGCATCATGTCCTCCAAAAGATCAAGCAACACAGTTCCAGGGTCATCCGTATCGCACCAACGTGGCCCAAACAAACATGGTTCCCATACCTGAAACAGATGGCGGTGAGACCACCTCGAACCCTTCCCCTTGTGCCTCATCTGTTGACACAGGATGCAGGTCGCCTTCATCACCCCAACATCTCGATACTCCATCTCAAGGCCTGGCTAATCCATGGATGATGGGACTTGAGGCTCACTGTTCGAAGGAAGTGCAAGACATACTACTGAACAGTTGGCAATTGACCACAAGAAAGACATACACCCACAAGTGGAAACAGTTCTGTATTTGGTGCCAGAACAAGCAGATTACTCCACAGGCGGCCCCACTACCTCTAATTCTCGACTACCTATTGACCCTAAAACAATCGGGCCTATCTACTAGCTCACTCAGAGTGCATCTAGTGGCCATCACCTCCTTCCACTCTAAGGTGGATGGAGTAACCATCTTTGCTCACCCACTGATTAAATGCTTCCTCAGGTGCTAGCCTGGGAGAGCTGGACCTCCAACCCAACACTGAGGGAGATGCTAAGGCAGGAGTAGCTAGGTGCATCTCAGGTCTCTTTACCCAAGATTTCAGCACAGAAGCAGACCCCATACCTCCTGCATGAGTATTGGAATGGTCAAGTTGGAGACTTACTAAGCCAAAGGCACTTGCAGCCTGAGTTGCCTCTCCTTCCTTGTCTGAAGCATAAAAGCATGTGCACTGAGATACTATGTGTGATTCTCCCAGGCACAAAAGGCACCGGACATGTGCATCTGTCTCAGGGAAGACTGTACATTTTTTTTGAACCTCTTACTGTTTTAGGGATCTGACGTAGTCTCTGGGGGTCCAAGGCCCACAATCCCAACTAACCAATAAACAGACTATAATTATTTATTCAAAGAAAACAGATTAATTAGCGGTGCGGTCAGTAAAGGTAGTCCCGCTAGCTTTCTATATAGGTCCACAGCTCACCACTAGAAGCGCTGAATCCCATTACTGGGAATTCAGAGGCCCTTGTAGACGAATGCATGCTTACATGTGTGGTTCTCCAGCCCCTTCTAGTAGCTGGACCACAAAGAGGCCGATGAGTTGGCTACTGCTTTTGAGCTAACCACTGAGTCTTTTAGCTCAGGCAGTGAGGGTCTTTTTTTTTTTTTTTTTTTACGATCTAGACTTCTTGAGTTCAATCCCCTAGAGCTGATGACATCCCACCATGGAGCAATGTGTTACATTTAGATACCACACTGTTGGGCATTGTTAAATAAATTCTCTTAATTGGGTTGTATTACTTGGGAGATAGTCTTTAATTACATGACCACATACAATCTTCTAATTCATGCACATAAGGGACAACCTATTTAGCATTTCTTTTTAAGTTCTTAACTATGAAATGTTAATTTTTAAATATTTTTATGGACTTATATCTACGTCATCTATGTGGCTTAATATTTTAAGGTCAAACTATAGCAAGTTTAGTTTAAGCACTTGTGATGTGAAAAAGTGACCAGTTTAGTTGATACAACCCAGCTTGATAGAGATCTGAGTGTTTGCCTTTCTTTTGGGGATATCATGAAAATGCAAGCAGAGAGTATAAAATTCATAGCTCTCATTTGACTGTTTTCTGGATCATGATTTGGACTGCAAACTTGATTCCATAAGAATGAATAATTTTGTACTGCAAGAGTGTCACTGCATAGATTAAATTAATTCCATGTAGTGCTATTAAAACATTTAAAGGGGAATCTGCATTTTATTTTTTAACCATTACATGTTATGACAAAATTTAATCTCAATTTTTAAGTACAGTTTAATAGGGAAAACTATTATCTGTTCATTCTAAAACCTGTCAAAATATAATAGATTTTTAAAAAATGAGCACATACAGTATTAGTAGGATAACATAGTTTATGGGAGATGTGCATATTTCTGTGTGCATAAAGAGTATATGGTGGGAATGAAGTTGATAGTAAAAGCAACAGGTATTGGGGAAATTATACAGTTATAAAAAGTTGTTGCTAATGATAAATGATTAAATCATACTTAATTTTAGAATAAAGGTAACATTTGTGCTTTTTGCCTTCTAAACTTTGTAATTTGTTTGCTACATCTGGTGTCTGAAAAGCAGACTTCTAAAAATTTCAGAAAATCATATGGAAATATATGTAAAGAATATACCAATATTTAAATATCAGTGTATGATTATATGATAGCAATTATTGCAGTATGGCACACTACCATGGTTGTGTCTTATGGTAGCTTTCTGCACATGCGTCATAATACATATATTTATGTGGGCCCCATAATAATATTTAAATCCTGGTTTTGATGCACATATAGGTATCCAGACTTAAATGGGAATCTGCATATATTTATGTACCTATTTGAGCATCCAAAAGTCTAATGGCTTAATTTTAGGGTTAAATCTGGAAAAAAAACTGTTAAAATATAAAATTCCCAGTATTTTACCTGTGCTGTTTGCTGATGTTTTTATTCTGTTGATCAGTTAGGAGGATGATAGTTTAAATTTTCATTGCTGGCTATTACCAGTTTTAAACAACAGTCCTTCAAATGACCTTTGAGCAGCCACTGCTACCAGTCTCAAAACAAGAAGAAACTGCCTGAGCTGCTTACTGCAACCAGAGCTCCTCCTCTCAGAGTTTTATGTAAATATTGTTTAAAAATCAGGGTATGCATATTCTGCAGTGTTTATTCAAGGAAAATGGAATTGAGCATGTGAATTCATTCAGGATTGGAATGTGTTTTTTAAGGAGCTGAAAAAATATTAACCTATAAAATTAGCTTTTACATTGAATTATCTAGTTTTGTCTAATTGTTACAGCCATAGGCATGGTAGAAATTCATAAATTAAAATTGTAAGGTGCCCTTAATTTTAATTCTAAAAATGATTTTAGTCTGAAAATGAAAAATTATTGCATTATATCTTTGAGAGCTTGTGGAGGATAGGTGAAGGGCAAACATAGTATTTATCGTCAAAAATAAGCAAAAAGAAGACCCAGGGAATTATGGACCAGTTAACCTTGCTTTGACACCTGGAAAGATTCTGGAACAAATTAAACAATTGTTTTGTTCAAAACTGGAGGATAATAAGGTGATAAGTAATAGCTAAGAAGGATTTGTAAAAAACAAATCATGCCAAACTAATTTAATTTCCTTCTTTGACAGGATAACTGGCCTAGTGGATGGGGGGAAACAATAGATGTGATGTATCTTGATTCTAGTAAGGTTTTGACACTGTTCCACATGATAATCTCATAAGCAAACTAGGGAAATATTGAAAGATCAAATTACTATAAGATGGGTGCACAACTGGTTGAAAAACTGCACTCTGTAGTTATTAATGGTTCGCGGTCAAACTGGGAGGACATATCAAGTGGGGTCCAGTAATGGTCTGTCTTGGGTCCAGTACTATTCAATATTTGCATTAACGACTGGGATGATGGAGTGGAGAGTATGCTTATAAACCTTGAGGACAGCACCAAGTTGGGAGGTGTTGCAAACACTTTGGAGGACAGGATTAAGAATTCAGAATTACCTTGATAAATTGGAGAACTGGTCTGAAATCAGTAAGATTAAATTCAGTAAAGACCAGTTCAGTTAGGAAAAAAAAATCAAATGCACAAATAAAAAATGGAAATAACTGATTAGGCAGCAGTACTGCAGAAAAGAATCTAGGGGTTATAGTGGATCACAAATTGAATGTGAGTCAACAATGTGATGCTCTGGCGAAAAAGGCAAGTGTCATTCTGATGTGTATCAACATGAGGGTCGTGTAAGACATGGGATGTAACTGTTCCACTCTGCTTGACACATGTAAAGTCTCTGATGGAACACTATGTCCAGTTTTGGCCACCACACAAAGATGTGAACCAATTGGAAAGAGTTCAGAGGAGAGCAACAGAAATGATAAAAGGCTTAGAAAACCTGAGCTATGAGGAAAGTTTGAAAGAATTGGGTATGTTTAGTCTAGAGAAGAGAAGACTGAAGGGGGATGTGGTAACAGTCTTCAAATATGTTAAGGGCTGTTATAAAGAGGATCATGATCAATTGTTCTCCATCTCCGCCAAGGGTAGGATAAATAGTAATCAGCTTAGTTTTGGAAGCAAGGGAAGTTCAGGTTACATATTAGGAAAAGTTTTCTAACTATGAGGATTGTTAAGTACTGAATCAGGTTACCTAGGAAGGTTATGGAATCCCTGTCATTGGAGATTAGGAACAGGTTAGACAAACACCTGTCAAGGATGGTCTAGATATACTTAATCTTGCCTCAGCACCAGGAAGGGGGGGCAGAGATGACCTCTCAAGGTTTCTTCTAGCCTTATGGCTAGAAGCCTCTGTGTATTATATACCTATACTGTGCAGCACAGTGTAGAATATACAGCACTGGACTCACAAGACCTCAGAAGGGTTCTATTTCTGGCTCTGCCAGTGGTCTGCTGGGTGACATTGGGCTAGTCACTTGCCCTCTCTATGCCTTCATTTCTGTAAAATGAGGATAGTGATACTGACCTCCTCTGTGAAGTGTTTGAGATCTGTGGGTGTATGTAAGAGCTAGACAATATTATTTATTATTTTATTTATTTATTTGTTACGTGGTTTAAAAAACCCCAAAACAAACAACATCTGTTCATCTATTTGGAAAAAGCAGTCTGTTAAATGTCATTTATTTAAATTTCATTTATTTTTTTAAAAAGTGCAGTGCTTTTGAGGTTAATTTATAGTGACTACATGTAGTTTCCTAAATTTACACAGAAAGCTGATTAAAAATATTTTCCTTGGACTGAAATACTGTTAGAGAAACTTGGATGACTTGGTGACTTACATATTTGTTTATTTTTCATTTGATTAGAGTTGGGCAAATTAACAGCCATGCCTATATTATGTTCACTATAGTGACACAGCTACATCATGGTGCAGACGCTTCCTACAGTGATGGAAGGGCTTTTTCTGTTGCACTGGTAATCCATGTCTCTTAGCCAGAGGTTGGCTTAATTCTGGTGCTCCAGGATGTGAGGCTGAGCCCTGTAGCTATGTTAACCTAACTTTTAAGTGTAGATTAGGCCTAAGCTACAAAGGCAAACTTTATCAATATAATATGAACATCAGCTAAAACACTGAATTATAGACTTAATAGAATAATCCTATATTTTTTGTCAGTTTGACTCTAAATCTGCCATAAGCTATATAAACCACTTATTTTGTATTATTCAATAGTACTGTTCCAAAGGTTATTCTGTGCTTTAATTTAAAATGAGATGCATTCTTTTCTCCTTACACACTAAATACTCCCTGAGCTATTCTGTTTGGCATTATATAAGATTAGAAGATGTTTCCAAATTTTTCATTTTCCCACACTCATATTTTTTTCCCAAGTTACTTTTAAATCTTGTTTTCTCCACCCTGTTGGCCAGTTTTAACCTTTACTTTTGCATATGTTCAGAGTACACAGTTGAACACCACACAGTAACAATCTTTTCCCCCTTTCAGAAATATATATTTTGTTTCCCATGGGTATCTAGAATCCACTCAGTTCCATTTCTTGCTGACACTTACTTTCCTTCCTCTTATTAAATCTTTACTATTTCTTTCATTAGAAATTAGACCAGGGATGACAGAAAAATTAACTTCTCTTCCAGGAAGAACTAGTGCCAAAGACTAATAAAACGAGAGTTTTCAGTCCTTATTTTTAGCTAGAAATATTCTGATCAGTCAGTAACAAAGAAAATAAGTTCAATTTGAAGAATTGCTCATGAGTCTTCATGGGAGAAAAAATATTTGTCATGGATGTCGTCACTTGAAAGGATAATAAACCCTGTGTGTGCTATTAAAAAGTATCAACTATTTGAGACAAAACACATTGCTTTTTAAATTGACTAATGTGATAAGAATTTACATGTTATGATGATATAATTACAGAGATCTTTTGTAAAGCTTTCTGACAGTTATAATGTGCAGTTGACATTTTCACTCTTTAATGTATAGAATTTTTGGACGTTTAGTTGATGCATATGTAACAGGCTTGTTTTGGAAGATAAATAGTTGTTAGCTTAGCATTTAGTTAATAGTTTGAAAGCCTTTCTTGGTATTTGAAAAGTGATGCAATATACATAGTATTAAATTCTATGAAATAGTGTACACATCACAAAGATTGACACTTTTATAAAAGAAATGATTGATTATAAGTAGAAATAACAGTCTTAATTTAAGTGTCTTGAATGAGTTGTGCCTATGTGTACTCTTGACATTTATTAACCAGAAAGCTTGTAGAGTGACCCAGCTGCCTTTGCAATTTAATCCACTGATTTTATTAGTCTGTTATCTGAGCACTTGGACTGTTTTAGTTCACCAGTTACATTGGGTGAAAATTAATAAAACAGTAATTTAAAATACAACTAAGAAAAAAGAGTGAAAAATAAAGGAAACTTAATATAGTTCTAATGACAGAATACAGTAAGTTTAGTGTATTAATATTATTTGCGTAAAAGTTTAAAAAAGCAAATTGAAAAAAACAAGCACACATATTTGATGGATTTTTTTTTTCCTTTCCTGAATCTTTTATGGAAGGGCTGTTTCAGTAAATCATGCCTGAAGACGTTGTCTGAGTATCTAGGGATAACTGGAACTCAGCACTAACTTGGCTCCTAAGCTGGTAAAACTTTGACCAACTCGAGATGTACAAAGTTAACTAAAGTCATGGTTTAGGTAAATGATCCTCTTGCCAGGCAAAATAAATCTTTTAAACCTTGGCACACTGTTACATTCAACTAACATGTTTAAGTTGTGGTGTAGCCATCCTAAAAAGAGAGGTTTCAGAGTAGCAGCCGTGTTAGTCTGTATCCGCAAAAAGAACAGGAGTACTTGTGGCACCTTAGAGACTAACAAATTTATTAGAGCATAAGCTTTCGTGGGCTACAGCCCACTTCTTCGGATGCATATAGAGTGGAACATATATTGAGGAGATATATATACACACATACAGAGAGCTTGTTTTGAATATAGTAGCATGTGCATGTGTGGGTAAAAAGGTACATTAAAGAAATATAAATTTGTAGAGTAAAAATGAGTATTCTTTTAGTAACGAACTTGACCTTGTTCCACATACACAGTGTTCATGTGTTTCTTGAGAAATTTATTTAATTTCCTTGCCTTTTTAAAAAAAGAAAGGGAGGACAGGTTTTTTTACTTGATTGTATTTAAGTGGTTCTAATCTGCCCTCAAGAGATCACTATGCAGGATGAGGTCTTAATTTGTGTGGGGTGGGGGTGGGGGGGAGCGGGGGTTTGGAAACACCTTTGAATTTGCAGAATGCAGCAAAAATTGTGGAGATACTCAAATACGTTCATACTTTATGCAGGATAAAGAATCTGGAGTGGTGTAAAGAGTTCCAACTGGGAGCTAGGGTTCCCCTTGATGTAGGTACTGTGGAAGACAGCCGCAAGCACATTTGATTCTTGTCATCTGGAAGAGAAACAAGTAGCATAATTTTACAGTGGAATTGTGAAGAGTGAGAGTGAGAACTGCTGTCAAGCTAACATTCGAATTAAATAGGGAACTTGGCAATGTAAGCACAATGAGGGTTCTACTTGGCCAGACTGCACTAGTCTCAAACAGTGACCCATAAAGAGAAAACTCTGCTAGATTGATAACCATGATCCCACCACATTTTTGTGTGTGTGCGCGCGTTTTGTTATGATTGGGGGGGAAATTTTTTGAGATGGAATTCCTTGTGGTTCAAGACTCTGGGCTGGGACTTGGGAGATCTGGATTTAATTCCCAATTTTGTCAGAGACTTTCTGTGTGATTCTGGGTAGGTCATTTAATCTCTCTCTGCCCTGCCTCCCTTTCTGTAAAACGAAGATAATTCCCTACCTCACAAGAGTGTTGGGAGGGTATGTTCATTGTTGTGTGTGATCCATCCAAATATTCTGCCATGTAAGTATCTAGATAGGTGATTATTAGGAAGACTGTAAAATAATGATTAACAGCATTATGGGGGGCAATAAATCCCCAAGAAGTTAGTCTGTCCTGAAGAAGGGTGAATCTCTTCTTCTTGCAGTGGGCTTAGCTGGCTCAGGGAGGTGCAGGTTTTGCCTCCCTGTATCAGCTTTGTTGAATTTGGCCCAGTGTTATGAATTATTTGTAAATATTCATTCATTCATTCCCATAATTGTTTGGACAATCAAAAAGGAAGTCATGATTGGGAAAAGTTTGGGGAACCCATGTTCCAAAAAAAGGGAAAGGTTTGGGCTAAAATAGTTTTGTTTTACACATTTCTATGTTGTTGAAGTGCCATGTGGACTAGGAACAGACTTAAGTGCTCAGGGCACAAATTAACTTGAAAGTTCACTGGTAGAACTGGGGAGAGCTGGAGAGACATGAATCACTTGGTTGTTCCATAGAAGAAAATTTGGGGCAGATGGAGAGGCTAGCTGCAGCAGGTGTCCATCTGCACCGTGTGGGTACCTCTGGGCCAAGTCCTTTACTCACTGAAACTCAATGGGAGTTTTGCTTGAGTAAGAACTGCAGGATTTGGCCCTTCATTATTAGTCAGTTTTTTTCAAACTTTTTGGAGTATATACTATAAAATGAACACTATATGTCAAATTTGAAAGCTCACACATTTCTGTGTGTGTGTTTGGGGGTCAAGGGAAGAGGGGGTGTGACAGTGTTTTTTGTTTTAGCAGTGTGAAAAGTCCTCCCCCCCCCCCCCCCAAAAAAAAACAAAAAACCAACCAAACTGTCCTTAACTCAACAAATTCTGAATAGATTCTTCAAAAGTTGCCCCAAGACAAACAGAATATCTTTCAACACAGATCAAAAATGGAAAATGTTAGGCTAAAAGAATTTTCAGAATGTGTGTGTGTCTCTCTCTCTCTCCCTCACACACACCCACACACACCATAATCTTAAAATATTTACAATTTTGTGTTGTCATGGACCCTGGAACTGTTAATGAATACTTCATTTTATTTTAGCAACATATTTAATCTGTATATTCTGTATTCAAACAAAACAAATTTTCTAACTCCAAAAAATGCAATAGGTTGACTGAAATTTGTATAAGCATGATAAAAATGCTCATATCAAGATGGTTAAAAAGTACCATATATACTCATTCATAGGCTGAATTTTTTTAGTAAAAAAGGGAAGCACCAGAGAAGGGGGTTGGCTTATGAATGGGTATAGAGAGGGAGAGGTGGGACACAGCCCTTCCCCCCAACAGAGGTAGCAAGGAGAGGCAGCAAAGCCAGAAGGGAAGAGGCGGGGCCAGAGTCTCTCTGCTTCTGGCCACGCTGCTCTCCCCCCAGCCTCTGAAGCAGCTGCAGCTCCGGGGCTGGCAGGCTGTGGCCGCGCCGCCCGGCCCCACCCCCCCAGAGCAGGCTGTGGCCGTGCCGCCTGGCCCCACCCCCCAGAGCAGGCTGTGGCTGTGCCGCCCAGCCCACTGGAGCACACTGCGGCCATGCCACCCGGCCCAGCCCGCTGGACCATGCTGTGGCTGCACAGCCCAGTCTGGCCTGCCAGAGCAGGCTGTGGCCGCGCTGCCCAGCCTGCCGGAGCAGCTCCAGCCAGGCATCCTCCTCTGGCCCTCCCCAGATAAGGTGGGAAGGGATGGGATAGGGAGAGTGTGGGGGTCCTGGGCTAGGGGTGGGGTCATGTGGGGGGTGGTCACAGGGGTTACTCCTCTGACTCCCAGCTTCTCTCTCCCCCCCCCCCCCAATTTCCCCACCAGTTTCTGTCCCGGCTCGTCAGGGTAAGCAGCTGGCGCGCTGGGACACTTTGTTTACTTAGGTTTACCTCCGTGCCTGTGGACACTCGAGGTAAACAAACCATCTCAACCCACCAGCAGCTTATCCTGATGGCCCGGGAGCCAAAGTTTGCTGACCCCTGAATTATAGGGTCGGTTTATGAACGGGTTATAAAAATTTTCCATTTTTACTTATCCGTCTTGGGGTGGGGGAGCGAAGAGGGGTCAGTTTATAAATGAACCGGCTTATGATCGTGTATATACGGTATTACAATTTTTCATGTGACATTCACACTTCGACTTGGTGCTTGGGATAAAAGATGCTATATACAATAAGTGGAAAGTCTAAAGTTATTTATAATTTAGTGTGTGCTTTACATTCATATGAAAGATGAAACATCTGTTTAAAATATTATGCTGCTAGTCAAATAGGTATAATTATTATCATGGCAGCAGTAGCATCACTATCCTTTATGCACAGCTCACTTCTACTAAAAACTGTCAAATCTCAGTTTTTTCCCCCCCTGTAAATGTGCTGATTACATTGCAGTTGGCGCTTTCTGATTGTGATATCGTTACATCTCATAAGGTAAGCGAGGATCAGATCTGGCATGGGAGGCCCTCAAGAAGTATCTTAAGTGTTACAAAAATTGGTGTTGGTGATGCAGTAGATGGAATTCTCCCTCTATCAGTACTGAACCAATGACCCCTTGTGGCCTTAGAAATTAGGAGGACAGTCTTTGTCTGAACCAGCAGGGGAAGAAAACTGTTGGCCCCATTATAGAATATGCAAGGTTCAGTATTAGGTCTTGTCTTCATATGGAGTTCTTGCGTTTTGAATTCGCATTGTAGGCATTCAGTCATCTTGTGGTTTTGAGGAGTGCTCTTGGCTGATTGGTGGGGACACAAGGGTTCAGCAAAGCCTGTTGGCTTCCGTTCATTTAATGAGAGGATTTATGAATCCTTCTTCCAATCCGGGGGGTCATTCTGCACAGGAAGAAAAGCTTCTGTCTTCTGATTAGAGTAGGACCGGGTCTTTTGGGCCCTTGCTGTTTGCATCATGCTAACTGCCTTTGGGGCTAGGGAGGAAATTTTTCTCACTGCCAGATTGGCCTGGGAAAGGTGGGTTATTTCACCTTCCTCTTAGCTGCCCAGCACCTAGCAGGTATGTAAAATTCACTTTGTTGCCACTTGGTAGGTGCCCATTGCTGGTAATCCTTCAGTAGTGGGTTGGTCCCTGATAAGCTGGAATTGGAAATGGATTAGGAGAAGGCGTCTCCTAAAGAAGGTGGGGAATCAGACTGAGGTCCTAATGTCTGGTACAGTGAGCAAGTAGCCATGCTTTTCCCTCTCTCCTTAACCCTCAGATGAGGGAAGTGTTAAGGTCTCAACAGTGGTACTGAGACTAGGCTAACTGAGCTAGAGGGCGATGGCAGTCCTCCATCAGGTAGAATGGATTACAATACTAACGATGATTTGCACTGGACAAGTTATTGCTGTATAGTTCCCATATGTGTTATTTAATAAAGTTTCACCCTGGTTAAACCATGTTCCTGGTGTTTCACCTTTCTTCCTGTGGTGTTCAAGACAATGCCCTTGCTAAATACTGTAGGCAGTGTGCTGCTAGAGATTCTCTTATTCATTTAATTTAAAAGAAGTGCCTTGAGTATTCATAGTTACTGAAGGTGGGTCATGAGACTTTTCACAGGAATTGGGATATTAATAACATTTGGTGCAGTGTCTTTACAAAATCCTACTTATACAATAAATTAAAATGGTTTCGGAGTGCAAAGAGGCTGAAGGAACACAAAGGAAAGGACTGTGGGGTCATGGGAGAGAGCTTCTAGCAAAGTGTTGCAAGCTTCAGTGTTAGGTCTTGTCTTCATATGGAGCTCTTGCGCTTTGAATTCGCACCGTTCCTTAATCTGAATTAATTTTAAGAGTGGAGAAAACCCTGATGCTGATTTTATTTAAAATGTTAATGGTTGGGAAGAGGGTAATCTTCTAACAATATCTTAGTATCTGTGAATTTCATTAAATTGGGGGGTTCTCTGAACACCATTCAAGAGAGCGAAAAGGTAGCTAGAAAACTTTCTAGGTTGAGCTCTGTGGGACAGGTAGTCAGTGTTTCATTGTTTTCTTTTTAGTGCTTACTACAGTGAGTTCATTAACTGGGGCTTCTAGGCGCTAGTGTAAGACAAATAATTAATATTATGAATTTTAAAAAGTGTTGCTTTTTTTTTTTTTAAGCTAAACATCAGAAAAAACTTCCTGAAACATTAGGAAGAGTTATTTCTTTGGAATAGTCTCCGAATGGAAGTTTTGGAAACCCTATATTTGGAGACATTCATTATTTTTATGTTTTTATTTTTATTTTTACAATTAAAAGGTACTTATCGCAAGTTCTAGGTGGCCCGATAATTTTTTAAAAAACACAGCAAATACAACAAATATCACTACTCCAGTAGACGACCCAGCTCCCATATAATCAAATCTGAGAGAGTCAACAGGTTTACAATATAAATCACCCTCCCCAAAAAGAAAAATAACATCCAGGCAAGTCAACCCTATTAAAGAGCCAAGACAAATAAGTGGACTTTGACAAATTTTGAATATTGCTGACCAAAGTGAGGGATGAATTCAAAATCGAGGGCTCTATTGGAGTACAGCCCATCTTATCTATCTGTGCTTCTGTGGACCTTATCACCATAGTTTTTGAGAAGCCAGCAGCTCCCTCGCTTGTAAACAAAGAGTTGTTGCACTCAGATATCTGTGCTAATCACTGCAGTAACAGCACTGACCATAGCATTCGTTCTTCCCAGAAACCAATGGGCAGCGAGCACATATCCCAGAGCACCAGTAGCATGTGTTCACTGCAAGCTACTTTACTTCCAAAGTGGGCTGCTGTGGCTGCATACGACATTGTCTTAAGCTTTCAAATAGATTTAAATTAATAGCACCATTTAGAGCACATTGCTGTAAACTAATATAGAGGTAACAAAAACATGGATCATGATAGTAAATTCTGGAGTCAAGAATAATGGATTCAACCTCCTGACCTGATGCAGATGGTAAAAAGCCTGTCTGGTCATCGTTGCCAAACACCCTCAATCAAATGACCTGATACAGTCTTTTCTAAACCTTTTGGTTGTTTACCTCAGCCTACCTTCCTAACTTATTCAGGCTGAGCCTTTGTCTCTTTACCCTCATCCATGCCTCCAGTCTCAATAGACAATCATTAAGGTATCACACCAGTTGGCTCTGATGAGAAAGAGAGAAAGACATGGATATCATCATTGTACTAAAAGTACCTCAGATTGGGACTCCTTACTATCCCTTCCAATAGTCGGATATATATTTTGAATAAAAGAGGTTAGAAAATGGACCTTTGTAAAATCTCACATGAGAGCGCTCTTGGAACCAAAATACAGTCCCTCATAACAAGCTCCCCTGGGATCTCTTGGAGAGAAAAGCAGCCATTCACGAGTTACTTTGTCATTTCTGTTCTGGTCTTGTAGGTAAGACAGCATCAACTCTTTATTAAAGGTAACTCAATAGCTCTAAAATCGGTATGGGTACCTAAAACATCTACTGGAAGAGATTTAAAACTAGACTGGGTAATAGTGCAAGAAAATATGCTGTCATAAACAATCTAACTCTGGCATTGGGATAAATATCTAATTCATTACTTCACAATAGTAATTTCCCAGTGGCCAGATTCCAACCTGGATAATTATTTTCTATTTCCTTAAAGTTCCCTCTGCACTGTCAGTTAAAGATGTTCTCTGTTTCCCCTTCAAAGAAACAGTTATTACTGTTGTGTGCAAAACTGATGCCACATACAACGACTCTTGGGACAGAATTTCAGTGTCGGAGTACAATCTCTAAATCATTTTGGAACCCTTCAAGATAAAAGATGCTATATTTATTAGAATTTGGAAAGATGCTATATTAATTAGAGCTTTGAGTAACTTTAGCTCTTTTCCTTTCAGGCTAAATAATCCTAATTTTGGCAATATTATATCATAAGTATTGCCATCTCTTTAACCATATGATTGTTTTTGTGAATTTTGAAGTGCCTTTAGATACATTACATAACAATCATATTTCCTTCTATTATCTGTTAGTTTCCAATAGTCAGACTGCTGTTAAAGTTCCCAAGAGCCCAAGTTTTACAGCCGTTAAATTTATATCAAACAGATCAAAGCAAATTAATTTTCTATATCCACTGTTTTTACTTGTTTATATTGCTCTTCATTAGAGCAGTAGTAAAATTTAGTCTGCATTTTTCAAGGTTTAGTTTGACTTCAGTATCTATTCCCAATAAAGCACCTTTGCAAAATCTGTTTGCAATCCTTTTACCTTTGATGGGGGAAAAGAGATATTTTACTCAAAGAAGTATTCACCTTAGAAGAGTGGTCAGTTAGAATTTTGCAAGGGTGTAATAAAGTGCTCTATTAATGTATTTTTTGTATACATGCATCTACATTTTGATGCCTATGTAGTAGTAGTCTGTAGTAGACAATACACCCACTATATTTTTTTCTGCAGTGAAATCCTGCAGGTCATAACCAGTTTGGCATAGATTTGTAACAGATCTTGAAATGATTCTTTGCTCAACTTCCCATGGGTAAGAATGTTTAATTTTAACATATCCCTATCATTGGAAGCTATTTTGTGGAGCACCAACCTTCCTTCCATAAATAGGAACTGGTTCATCATTTTGGGTTTCTGCAAGTAGTCTGGAAAGTAAATTAGGTTTATTTTTCTAGAAGTAATAACTGGAAGAGTAGCAAGAGGATGAGGGAGAAATTTGTTTGCGGGGGGTGGGTTGAAGTGGAGGAGGGAGAGTCAAAACACTAACTTGAAACAACCTACCCATATAAGTATGCAAGAAGGTTTCTGTAAAGTAGCTAGTTAGACTGCGTCAGTATGATTTTGCAGTGTAATTCACAACTGGAATTGATTTTTTTTACCACAGTTCCCCCTATTTTAAAGAAATGACGTTTTTACTTGGTTTCTTGAGAGCATAGGCCAATATTTGCAGAAATAACCATGTGATTCCCACGAGAAAACATTCTTCTCCCATGAAGTATTCTCACTAGACATCTTGGAAGTCTTGCAAATTAAACAAAGCTTGTGTTGTGAAGCATGTTTTAAAATGGAAAAAAAATCTTCTAAAATTAATTAAAGCAAAAGAGTTGTCTGTTTTATTTAAATAAAATATTTAATAGACTATTGGGAAAAGGTTATAGTAAAATTCAGAGCACGTATTCCGACGCTGTCAAATATGGCTTGTATGTGACAAAATGGCAATAGCCATTTTATTTATTCAAATATTTCAAGTCAAATTTGACAGAACATTAATCTTAATTTATTAAAATATGTCTCATGGATATTTTACTTATTACTTACACAGCACTCGAGGTGCACATGGTGCTTTACAAAACATTAAAATGAGGTCCCTTCTCTGAAGAGTTTGTGGGTGGTTGTAGATTCTGCAAACATTTATGTATGTGAGTAACTTTACGCATGTGAGGACTATATGCATGGGACTTGTAAGATCACCAGCCAAGTTAGGACAAGAACAACATGAGTAGATTACATACTCTGGTGCTTCAATGGAGGAGAAGATAGGAAATCATAATTTTCCGTATATTTACTTTCTAATTATAGAAGTATGCCCAGTTTATTTTTTGTTTAGGAAGAAAATAGATATCTTCTTTATTTACACTAAAGATGCTCCTTATTATGTCCAGTATCGAAAGCAAACCTAAATTATTGATAAAGGCCAGCATTATACGTTATTGCATAGTTATTTCACAAAATGTTTTTAGTAAATAATCATTGTGTTTCTCAGTAAAGATCAGCACTGAAAATACAATTTTGTGTCTTTTTACAATTTAGATAGCTATTGTTATAACTGATATTTGCAATCATTTCCATTATTAAAATGCATGTGCAGTTTACTAAACTTTTCAGCTAATGATATTTTATAAATATATATTTTTTAAAAAGTATTTCTTTAACTTTAAAATGTTTGTCATGTGGTGTGAGCTAGATTTATTAGACTGCAGTAGTTTTAGTGCATTTTGGCTGTGATGTTTATTATGACATCACTGTAATCTATATACAGTATGTGATTTCAGTTGGTTTCAGTGTTAAATATTTTCATAATTATGCTAGTTTTGGCAGTTCACTTGGAACGTTTTCTCTTTAATGAACATGTTTTACTTCTGGGTATGAGAGACAGCCACATGTTTGAAAAATTAATAACATGCTTTTAAAGTTAACATTGAGCAGAAGTGTATAACTACAGAACTTTTTTGAATGTAAGTAGAACTAAATAAGAATCTAGTTCTTGTAAGGTCACGGCCATAGTAGTTGTCATCTAGTAATTAGAGTATGACATTTGTTTTATAAAATATCAGTAGCTGTTGTGAAAGAAAAAATGTGAATTTTTAAAAAACAATACATGCTATGCAGAAACTGTTGGATAATTGTGTAGTTTAAGGAAACTAGTGCATATTTGCTAGCACTAAATATAGTAGTAGTTTCAAACATTATTGTATCATGTTGAGCTCTTTTTAAGCTATAGCTAGATATATATTGTTACAAGTGTTCACATAGGTGGGAATAAAGTTGTGAGTCTTCTATTAGAATTTCCTTATTAATACACCTCTACCTCGATATAACGCTGTCCTCGGGAGCCAAAAAATCTTACCACATTATAGGTGAAACCGCGTTATATCGAACTTGCTTTGATTCGCCGGAGCACGCAGCCCTGCCCCCCCAGAGCGCTGCTTTACCGCGTTATATCCGAAATCGTGTTGGGTCGCGTTATGTTGGGGTAGAGGTGCAGTAATGTATAGTTATGTTTCCCAGGGTGGTGCTTCTGTATTATTTTTGTCACCATCCTGGAGCATGTAAATATTATTTTGACTACTCTGTTAGATCCAACACACTAAACAAACTATTGCAGCCTCTTCCCCTCTCAGCGAAGACTAATCGCTCAGTAAGTTATAAAATTAAAAACAAATGCAATATAACAAAAATATAATAAAATCTCAGAATCTTAAAATTTTTAATTCAAACAACAAATGAAGGGATCCATTTAAATAAAAAAAATGAAATTGGAGCTTATTCAGAAACAAAGGTCTTTTTCCTTAAAAAATAGACCTTATAGTGATTTTTATAAATGGAGAGGAATGAAATGAGACTGATTCAGGCATAAGCAAATTGTACGTTGTGTAGGAGTCATGTTGCAAAAGTGCAGTTGCCAGCAGACTTTGCACGTGCTGATGGGATCCTTGTATGACAGGTGGTTTGTGAGTGTGCATACTGGTTAGTACAAGGCTGAAAAAGTAGAATTTGAATGTAGCTAGGGTCAACACCATTAATGGTTTAAAAAGAGGTAATGCTAATTTAAAGAGAATCTGTTTTTTTTATTGGTAGCCAACATAACTATCACAGGGCAAGCATAATATGATCGTAATGATTCATGTCAGTAATGAGTCCTTCCAAAACATTCTGTGTAAATGGTAAGTGACAGTGGCTCTACGACAAGCTCAGGAAAGAGGGGATCATGCTTATTGAGCTGTGTGGTCACCAGGGCATTTGTTGCTTTGGCAAGATCAAAAGATAAATAAAAATGCAGTGATTCATCGGGAAAACACATTTGTACAGAATCTGAAACACAGTTTTCTAAGGAAAGGGCATGGTCAAAATAATGCCAAAATTCTTAACTTGAAATCTATGAATAAATTCCCCTCAACAAGTGAAGGAGATGAGCAAGCTTCCTGTTACAAAAGATCTCTACCGAACAGCAAAACTTCTGTCTTCTCAGTGTTGAGGATATGAGAGGGCAAGTATATCCAAGTGTCATTGTTGCTCAAGTATCCTTCCAAATCAGAAATTTAATTTGCAAGGTATGTGGACAAGAGAACAATAGTGTACAGATGAGACTCTACAATATGTTTAGAGGTGCTGAAAAACAGGTGTTAAAACAAAATCTTGGGGAGATGCTCTGTTATCCATAATCACCAATTGATTCCTATCTTCTAGTTTTGTCCAGTATCGCTGGAATGTAGTCCCAGAAAATACCAGCAACATTCCTTAGTTGTTTATATGATTGATCAGCCATTACTGATCAAATTATATAAAAAGATGAGAGGTCCCATATCACCCAAATGACCAGTTAATCCTAATTTAAGATCAACAGAAGATCACTTGTAATTTCTGCATGCGCAGTCTCAACTCAAAAGAAATCTGAAACTCAGCTGGGAGCCATTGTAAATTCTGTATTACCTGGAAACAAGTGTGTCTTTTGCATTCCCCTTTGGTATCACTTATTCATAAAAACCTGCGAAGGATTGAGAAAGACAGTCTTTGTCATCCTAGTTTGGCCATCATGGCTGCAATGAGCCTTGTACAAAAAACAGGATCCAGCTGCCATCAAGAGTTCTCTGCTTTCTCATTTTCTCAAAGCGTTTAAGAGAAGTGCTGCATCCAGAGCTGCCAAAGCATCTGTGAAGTCTCACTTTGAAAAGCAGATAGAAGTAGATCTTCAAATTGTGCACATTCCTAGTTTCCAGAAGGATTTCGGAAACTTTTTTTCTTCACCGATAAGATGCTAGGAGGGTAGACACTATAGTGATCTCTAATTCTTCAGCAGAAAGTTTGAGATTTTGAAGAAATCAGGACCTTGCTCCTAGGCTTCTGATAGATCAAGTTTCTATCCTTTTATAGGCCATGAGGAAGGTGCAAGGTAGTAGGGTCATATGCCGTATTAATAAGATTCGAGAAAATTTCTTTTATTATTCTCTCCTACCTTCCCAGATTTAGAATATCTCTTTTGTGTTTGCGACACGGAGATCCATTGGTGCCAACTAGAAAACAGTTAACTACTAGAATGACCAGACAGCAAATGTGAAAAATCGGGACGGGGGTAGGGGACAATAGGAGCCTGTATAAGAAAAAGACCCAAAAATTGGGACTGTCCCTATAAAATAGGGACGTCTGGTCACCCTATTCACTACTCTGTTGAGATACAGAGGCCTGTTAGTGCCAGCTGGCAAAGGGTTCACCATTTTGGGTCAGCAACTCCTATGAGGCCTGACAAACTCACTGTACCCAACATATTGCTTTTGTTGCACGTATGCAAAAAGTGGCCTATAAAGTATCAAATGAAAGCTGATGACACACCGGTCATTAATATCACTGTGAAATGTATGTACTGACAATATATAAGGAAGTGTGTGTGTGTGTATATATACTGAAATTACATTTTAAAGCCTGTAACTAGGCAGAGGGGACAAACAAGTCTTCTGCCAGACTCTTATCTCTAAAAAAAGAACAGGAGTACTTGTGGCACCTTAGAGACTAACAAATTTATTAGAGCATAAGC